>NC_133650.1:307437836-307767503 GCF_009905375.1 Apium graveolens
CCTAACTCGAAGAAGTGCTTGTGTTCCTAAAATATATAAATAAAGGATCCTAGTTATTTAGACATGGGTGGGTAGGACAACTCCAACAACAATCCGTATTTTGGTTCCTTAATATAATAATAATATAATTTCAAATCTTATTCATATTTTTAAAAAGAGAGAGAAAAAGATGTGAGAGAATGAGGGTGAAATAGGAGGGAAATGAATATTTAATTAATGAAAATAAGATAAGGAATGATTATGCATTCTTCATCTTTAAGGAAGCAAAAGTGGATCTTAAGCTTTTAGAGAATTACTAGGATTCTGTTGAAGTGCCAATTTTGATTCAATCCTTAAAATTTTAGGCTAGGATCCATTATAAGTAAGCCGTTGGAGTTGCTCTAAATTGGTAAGTCTTTTTATGCCCTCATCTATTATATTATTATTATTATTAAAATTATAATTTACTTGGTAGGATTTAGATTTGAGCTTAATAAATAAAAATATGTTATTGAGAATTGTGAATGACATTATTAGGGTACTAAGTTGAGAATAAAGGGACTTGAGACTCGAAAAAGAAATTGAATTAGAAGTTGTATTAAACCGATTTAAGGTAAGTATATACTGTACTAATTCACTGTTTATGTTTTGATCTTTAAATATTGCTTGATTTGATTGATGATTCACGGATAAAAAATGAGTATTCTTGCACTGATACTTGATGAACTGATGATGATGCTTCCTTGTCGGAAGTAAGCTAAACCAATCATTTGGCTGACCGGGATCCCAACTTGATGAATTGATGAATTGATGAACTTATCATGCTTGAATACTCCGTTTTAATCTTGTGAGAACTATTATATTATGATGAACACTTGATGATCGTGAAGCTTTTGATGATTCTCTTGTTTAAAATTGTTTTATTGATGATTTAAAACTCTGGTTTCTAGATAAAACTCAGTTGAAATGTATGATATATGCTTACCGAGCTTTATGAGCTCACTCTTTTATGTCACTAACTCTCACAAGAAAGAGTTTCAGAGAAGTATGTTCAGCAAAGGATAAAAATATGATGAACTAAGGTTTTAGTGGATGGCGAGAAGCATATAGTATTATAATGAATAAAGTTTATGTAATAGACTTGTGTTTGTATTTGATTAGGATCTGATGCATCGTAAACTTTGTTGTAGACTGAAATTATTGTATGAATCTTATATTATTATTATTTATGGTTACGTAAGCATATATTGAGTTTGTAGTTTGTTGGCATCCCCGGGTCGGGTTCCTGAGGCTACCCGAGGTCGGGGTCATCACACTACGAGGCAGAGATTATGGCTGCAACTGCAGCAGCTTGTCAAGCCATTTGGATTCGAAATGTTTTAAATCAGATAATAGATGAGCAAGTTGATCTAGTGGTGTTTTTCATTGATAATAAATCTGTACTGGATTTGGCTAAAAATCCTATCTTTCATGGAAGGAGCAAGCAAATCCACGTGCGTTATCATTTCATTAGGGAATTTGTGGAACGGGGGGAAATTATTCTGAATCACATAAGCAGTGAGTGTCAAAAGGCAGATATCTTAACCAAGGAAATGACTACACTCAAATTTGAAAAGATGAGAAGGTTGCTGGGAATTGAGAATCTATGTGGAAAACTCTAAGATTAAGGGGGGATGTTGGTTTAATCTTAAGTTGGTTTTGTTTTATTCATTTAAATAAAGTCATTGTCTCTGTTGAAGTAGTAGTCGAGCTAGCAAGTTTGTAGGAAGTTGAATTAGTATAGTGTTAGTTGAGTCTGTATAGGACGTGTGTGAGTACATGTCCTGGTTTTTAGCTTTTCTGTTTCTGTAGTCTACTATAACTTTCTGTTATTGAATAAACAAGTAATGCTTCTGGCAACCAAACTTCCTTGTGTTTGTTTACATCATTGTAATTAATAAGAATTCACATTTATATTGAATCTATTAACAATATAAATGTGCTAGCTAAGTACTTCAAAACTTACTACATAATACTTAAACCTACTCTTTCTGTAAAATGTACTTGATATAAATCGTGCTTCGTGCGGTAAAACTTAGCGCATAGTACTAAAACATACTCCACCCTTCAAATAAAAATGAAAGAAATCATTTATTCGCGATATTGTATTACAGTGCAATTTATGTAACAATAAATATTTCCTGACAAAAAAATATAAAATTTAGTCTTCTTTAATTCAAATTATATCCCTAATTATAGTTTTCTAAAAAAATACTATATCCGTGTCTAAATCCATTCTGCAAAGTAGTGAAACGTCTTTAAATAAATACATAGATATACTCGAGATGGCTGATGTTAATATATTTTTCTGTATTTACTGGAAAGTTCTTATATGGTACATTAAGAAAATCAACCTATACCAAGCTAATTCATGAATGGTAGTGCTGCAATTTCAATACACGACCACCAAAACGGACGAATACATTAATTAAGCAGCATCATTTCATAAAAATGAATGTTTAAATAAACATTCAATTCATTTCATTCATAGTTATGAAAATGACGTGATAGCCTACATATAACACTGCAAACGGATGACTAGTTTTGGGTCTAATACATACTCTTTACCCGACTCTATATCTAGGCCCAGTACCAAACTTGGACTCGAATATTACAAGGTCTGTCTGTGACAATATTGTGTTATAAAACCTGTTTATGGTGTAATTTTGAATAATATTTCTAATTCTAAATGTACGATTGGAAAATAAATATGCAACTAAATTGTATAGAAAAGAGACTTTAGTAATAAACGTACGATATTCAACTAGTCATGTTTGCAAATTGCCTTGAATATTTTAAAAATAAAAAAAATAAAATTGTAGTCTCAACATTTATTAGTTAAAATTTAAATACACTGACTAAAAGTATCTGCTTGATGGCTGAGGTTTTCAGTGATTAGTATATATGTTTCATAACATTCATCTTATAATAGTTATTATGATTAATACAATAAGTAATCATTTCTTTTGGAAATAGTGTTATATACTACCGGGCCTTCATTTTAACGTTCGTATAGGACACTACGACGAGCCTGAAAAGGACGCGCCTGAAGTTGACCCCTCAATTCTTCTCCAATCTATTCCTCCAACAGGTGAATCTTAGGGCACTTCCTGATCTATCATTATGTTTAAACTGCATTTGAACTAAGTTTCTTAATACGTTGAGGAGCCAGCACTCTTTTGATGCTATGCAAGGTTGTAGGACTATATTCCGTTTTGCTACTCTTTTATTTAAGGTTTCATTTATCTTTATTTCTCTCAACAAGTAGATCTTCTGCAAAAAGTTTTCTAAGTACCAAATTGATGCGCGCCCTGATGGGTGAGACACGCCTTAAAAAATCCGAAAACTAATTGACATAATTGCCTAAAATATGCAAATAATTAAATAATTATAATTAACAACACATTAACACATGCACAATTTTTATAAACATTAAAATTTACACAAAATGGTTTAACTGATTAATTTTAAAAAAAAATAACTACACATATGCAACACAATAAGATCTGTATGTCCGTTAGTTTTGTCCCCATATCCTAAAAATAATTATGTAATTTACTGTTCTAATGGTCTAAATAGTAAAATTCTGAATTTATCTATCAATTTCTAATTAATTAATTAATTAAGTATAATTAATAAAAGCCTCAAACTACATGCACAATTATAATTAAACAATACTTACCCCAAGAATGTTTGAAACAATTTAATCATAAAAATTAAAAGAGTACAATGGAGTAATATAATATACTCCATAAACCAAAACACAAGTTTTTAATAACAAAAATATGGTTCATAGCTCCATAATCAAAAAAAAACATTTAACAAGAACAACTATTTTAAGATGTCATGACGCTATTCCACCTATTCCAGCATGTGCCGCAATACTTCATTGCCTTGGAATTGATCCACCAGCAGCAATAAGTTCGTTGTGTAACTACAATTTTCAAACAAATGATTATATTACAATCCCTTCTATAAAATATGCTTTCATCTTATAATAACATGTAATGTAGGTATTTATGGGCACCAAATTTACTCTAGATTAAAAGTACCTTGAGCAAGGTCTCAAGCTTGTTCTTCACAAAAAAATATTTTGTCTGCATTTTTGTACCGAATCAAAACATCTGCAAATATAAAGTTTTAGTCAGTTAATAACAATAAACTTACACCACTAATGAAAATATACCCTTCACAATAAAATTACCCTTGAACATTTTGTTGATTGTAGTGCTCAAGGAGAACAATACATGCCTCGTGAAGTCTGTGGGCTCCAATGCTGACAAAAAATATTAACAACATAATGTATTGGTTAAACAAAAACCAATGATTTTTGATAAGTTTATAATTATCCCTTTCTTTTAAATCTTTTAACCATGACAACTAAAAATTTGGCTTATTCAGTTTTGAACTATTTTATCCCACAAGTGGTGGCTACTGACTAGCATTCACATGCTTATAGTTGTGTTGCTTATAATAAAGTAACTAGTGCTTATAATAAAAATTGATAAGGGCCTCACAATAGATGTAAGTTTGTAAACATCTTATAATAATTAAGTTATTTAAAATGAAATCTCTGCTAATTATATTTAAACATATATGAGGCACCGTAACAAATGTTTAACAAGCATATGAATCGTGACTGATTAAACTTTCATATTATAGTAAGGACATGCTTGTGGTAATAATTATAGTTGAACCGCAAATGAATTGAGTAAGAAGTTACACTAGATGTGAAAAAACATTAAAACACCAAAACTAGGACCGAGTAGAGAAGTTTTAGGTGGAAAATGGCTTCCCACCACATATATACATGGTATAATGACTTACACATATGCATTAATAAAATTAATTTACCTCGATGTGGAACCTTTGAGGGAAAAGATAAGGATTTCAACTTTTTTCCAATCAATGAGCTGTTGGTGCCTAGAAATAAAGGTACATAGGAATAGGAATAAAGTATGGTTTATTATATTAATCAATAGCAACAATACGGCCAAAAACGTCCACACACAACAAAGTCGAATTAATCTTACAAAGCTGTTGTAATATTAAGAACAGTTCTCTCAAAATTGATGAAGAAGTTCGACACAGTTTCAACCACAAAATTTGGGTTACTAAGATCGTCTTGAAGCTTTTGAAGGTTTTTGAACTGATCGTCCAGATATGCCTAATTTTTAGTAATTAACAAAAAACATCATCAATGGGTAAGCAAAAACAATAAACAATACACACACAAATTCAACAATAGAAATGCACATAAGCACATCATGTTGAGTTTCAAGTAAAACACAAACACAAAATAATAAAAAACATATAAGAACATTTTATATGTAAGCATATCATTACACATATAAGAGAAAAAATGTAAATTAAGTGTACATAAATGATCGAGAAAGAAAAAAAATACCTCATTATACAAATAGGTAGTATAGTCAAGTATTTGTCTTTGTAATTGAACAATAGTACTGACATTAGCCATTTCTAGTATTCAAATAAAATGTTGAGAGTTCCTGCGCGAAGTAGTTTCTATAAGTTATGGAAATTAAATTGTAAGAGATGTTGCCTCTGATTTTATGCTTGTGCTTGTTGTTTCACCTAGGAGATATGGCCATCTACTTACCTAGAAGAAGTAGTCGGGCCCACGGTAGACTTTTTATTCTTTAAACTAAAGATGTTACTTCTGACTTGTGTTTGGTTGTTTTACGTTGGACATATAGCCATCTACCTACCTAAAATAGTAGGCCCACCCACGTTGGACTTTTTATGTTTAAAACATTAATGTCATAAATAAATGTTAGCTGTGATAAAAAAGGGCAATTAATGTGATGGAAAATTTTAGTTAAAATGCTCTTATAGATATAATAAAAACAAAAAATACAGATGAGAAATTTTGGCTGATTCTGATCATTTTGAACTAAAAGAAAACTTTTGGGTGGTTCAAATGTAGACATAAAAACAAAAACTACTCATTACCTAAAGAATTTATTTTATTTTAATTTTTTATTTTCCCTTAAATATTTATTAGGGAGTACTCAATTTAATTGTATGTGATAACTTCTTCCTATTTATCAAATTTAAGTTTAGGAAAAAATTTGCTAATTAATGACTGATTTTAATTTCAATCCATAAAAATGAGATAGTAGATGTTAAATTTGTAGAATATAAGAACAGATTTAATGTATATATATTTTATAAGCACGTGTAATAAACACACAATAAACAATTATTTTGGAAGAACTAGGAAGACATTTTGTTATTAAGTCTCAGAGAAATAAAAAATAACTTTCAGGTCTAATATATAGACTATTAAAGATAATGGCTACAAATAAGCAACCTTCCCCGGGAAAAACCTCAAACACTCGCATCACCCCATGACTCTCTTAAATAGCTCAACTAAATAAATGAAGTCTAAACTACATGACTAACTAGGTGACTAACTAGGTGACTAAATATTAGCCTAAATAATTACAACATGGAGTAAACATATAATTTAGATTAAAATCCCAATAATCTCCCCCTTAATCTAAATTTTTCTCAACAAATACTAGCAGCCTGTATGGCTTTTAACCTAACCTGTGTGGCTTTTAACTTTTCTGCTCGTTTGGCACTTCAATATAGCCTGTCTGGCCTTTTCTTTGCCCGTCTGACATGTCTTGTTTACCCGTATGGCATTTCTTATTTTCCCGTTTGGCATGCTACTTCTGTCTAAAACAAAGTTGGTTCATCATCATCCATGTATGTGAGGTTCACTTCTTATTTCCATTCCTTGTCTTGTCTTTGTTTATAACATTCTACAGCGTAGTGGCCAAAGATGTTACAGTTATAGCATTTTATTTTGCTCTTGTCACGTCCACCATTTCTATTATATAATCCTCCACGGGATCTTGCCTTCAATTCTTCCCGAGTTAACAGTAGCTGATTTCCATTGTCTCCAACATGTCCACGAATCCTCTCTTCATGAGCTCTTAGCCTCCCGATTAACTCCTCAACAGACATGTTGTCCAAGTCACCAAATTGTTCAAAAGTTGAAGCAATCTGCAAAATTTTGGTGAGACTGCTCGTAGTAATTTTTTCACAACACAGGACTCTTCCACTTTATCTCGTAGAGCTCGAATATTACTCACAATATTATTCAATTTAATGAGAAATCATCGATATTTTCTGTCTCTTTCATGTTGAGAGCTTCAAACTCGGACCTAAGAGTCTGCATTTTTGCTTTCTGAACACGATCAGATCCGACACACATTATTTTGATAGCATCTCAAGCCTATTTGGTTGTCTCTTTCTCCGCCACGGACAACAATATGTCTTCTGGAATTCCCTGATAAATGGCTGCCAATGTCACAGTATCCTGCCTTGGATTAGTTACACCCTTCGGGTCGCTATTCTCAATAGCTTCACAGACGCCTTGTGCCCGCATGAATACCTTCATTTTTAACGACCACGCCGTGTAATTGTTTTTGGCCAACATAGGATAACTGGGTCCGACAACACCTTCCTTCATCTTTGACACGCCCATGCTTGTTTTCCTCGCCATGTACTTGGGCATAAATTACCTAGCTCTGATACCAAGTGTAGAATATAAGAACAGATTTAATGTATATATATTTATAAGCACGTGTAATAAACACTTATTTTGGAAGAACTAGGAAGACATTTTGTTATTAAGTCTCAGAGAAATAAAAAATAACTTACAGGTCTAATATATAGACTAATAAAGATAATGGCTACAAATAAACAACCTTCTCCTGGAAAAACTCAAACACTCCCATCACCGCATGACTCTCCTAAAATAGCTCAACAAAATAAATGACCATGTCTAAACTACATGACTAACTACGTGACTAAATATTAGCCTAAATAATTAAAACATGGAGTAAACATATAATTTAGATTAAAATCCCAACAGAATGAATAAATGGAGGTTCATTATTTGGTAAGACATCAAAAAAATGAATGTGGTTCTCAAATAGAGAGTATAATTATTTTATTATATTAGCTTATAACCCATGTGATGCACGATTTTTCTAAAATTTACATGTTCTACTTTTAAAAAATTTATGAATTTATTTTTAAAACTTTAATGTACTTATATTATTACTTTTGATGTCTATATTTATATTGTTATTATTTTTTATATTTTGTTGCAATATTATTTTAACAAATATGCATATATTGAAAAATATATGGATGTTGAATTTAATAATTTTTTATCATGTATATTATATAGCTATATATAGTAAAATATTGATTTATATTATTGTTGTATCATTGGATCATATTTTAGCGGCTGAGGATTAGTAGAACAATGTAATCCTTTTATATATTTGCTGAACTTCTAATCATAGGATTGTATTTAAATATTGCATCGTAGTCTCGTGTTTTAGTATTAGAACAACGTGATCATTTTTTATTCATGGTTGTATTAAGAATGTTTTTAATTGATTTTAGAGGAGGTTTTCTAATAAGATATAATTTTGATCGTCTATTTTTAAAAATATCGTATAAACGGTGAGATTCTTTTGGCGATACATGACCAAACGCCAAACTCTTATTATATATAAGGATATAATGTGTTGTAACATTAAAACCTTAGAAAAAATATCATTTAATAAATTATACACTAATTAAATATATATATATGTAATAATTCATTTAATAAATATATTTTTTAATAAAAAATATAATTAATAATAACATCAAATTCACTATCATGGCTTTTAAAAAACGCAATATTGTAAAAAATTAGGAAAATTATATCCATATAAATAATCGTCGGGTCTATCAACATTATTTGTGAATAAATTTTCTTTGTGTAGCAATAAATATACATACTTAATAGGTAATCAAATTTTTTTTTCTTAAAAGTATCAAACTAACAAAATAGTCATTTTGTATTTTAACAATGTTATTTGAACAAAAAAAGGAACATGGATATCATAATCGAGACAAAAAAATTACACATTAAAATAATATCATTTGTGAGACAAGATTAGTAACCACAATATATCTAATATGATTATATTCTACAAGTGAATAAAATTAAAAAAAAAACATAACATGAAAAAACGAGAGGGAGCAAGATAGAAAAGGTAGAGAGATATATTACTGAAGGGCTAATTTGAAGAGGATTTGATACGAACTCAATTAGGAAAATAGGTCGAGTAAAGTAATAAAATTGATAAAACATGTATACATATATATACAATTGTATTCTTTAAAACTAAATGGTAAAGTATCAATTAGAAGATTAATTACGCTAGTCCAAAGTAAAAGAATTACAATTAATCTCTGAATGTAAATCATGAGAAGTTTCCTACCTTTACTCGCTGATAAGATGATTAGTTCCGTTGAGAAGTTACCTTCTCCTTCATGTGGGAAGGAGAGGGTCAAGGTTGACTCAAATATATATATATGTATATATATATGTCTATATATATGTATATATATATAAAGACACAACCTTATATGTTGGATATTGAAATGACCGACATATAACTCAATCATGTGTAGCACCTTTATATGTCGGAAAATAATGAACTAACGAATATATCCACAATGTATGTTTGATGTTTTATAAACCGACGTATAAAGTAAATCCAAACCACTAATATATGTTTGCCTGTTCAAAATTCGACGTGAAATAATTACATAGGTTGTCTTTTTAACTATTGTGCATTGTAAAATCCATAACATGCTTTATAAGTTATAAGTCATTGCTCATAAAAAATTATTTAAACAATTTATTCTAACTTTATTTTATATTAAAATATAATATTTATACTAAGACTTCATTCTAAAAAAAACGTACTCACAAGTACAAAATATACACCACTATTACAAAACCTACTCAATTAAGAAAAACCTACTCACACATATTTTCCTTGATTTTACAATTTAATTAAAAAACTATATCTTGCTTTAAATCATGCTATATATGTAATATAAAACCCACTACAACTACTTCTTAGTACAAAACCTACTATTTGCTAGAATACTATTCCATTCTGAAAAACCTACTCTCGAAAGTACTAAATGTGCTAGCTAAGTACTTCAAAACTTATTCCATAATTCTTAAACCTGCTCTTTCTATAAAATGTACTCGATATAAATCGTGCCTCGTGCGGTAAAATTTAGCCCATATTTCTAAAATATACTCCACCCTTCAAATAAAAATGAAAGAAATCACTTATTCGCGATATTGTATTACAGTGCAATTTATGTAACAATAAATATTTCCTGACAAAAAAAATATAAAATTTAGTCTATTTAATTTCAAATTATATCCCTAATTATAGTTTTCTAAAACAATACTATATACGTGTTTGAATCCATTCTGCAAAGTACTGAAACATCATTAATTAAATACATAGATTTACGCGAGATGGGTATTTTAATATATTTTTCTATATTTACCGGAAAGTTCTTATTTGGGACATTAAGAAAATCAACCTATACCAAGCCAACTCATGAGTTACAGTACTGCAATTTCAATTCACATCCACAGCGTTAATTGAAACCTCAATGACATTCACTACAACTTTGCTTTTAATTTTTGCAGGGGTTAACCGTGGGCTGGGATAGGGTTAGCTCCAGCCCAAGTCAAATTTTTAATGCCCTTTTAATATGTAGTCTTCATTCTGACCTTCTGCAAGTCTATAAAAATTTTACAAGCCCAACTCACGCAACAATCTATCAAAATCATAGTTTAGCAAAATTAAATAGACCGGTATCTTCCATCGTGATCTCATAAATTAAAGCAAATCAAAGGGTAAAAAACTTAGATGAAATGCTCTTTCTTATATAAGAAAACAAACCCCATATTTAAAAAAATCAGGTCGTACGCCCTATTTTCATGAAATTGTAATATAAATTGACTTATCTTGGAATTCTTTTCTAATTTGATATTTTGTCAAATGTTGTTTGGACAACTCTACTTAATTGTACTGATAAATTAGTCCCATTTTTTGGATTTATCTTTTGATACACCATCGAAAATAAAAATATAAGAAATATTTAAATAAATATTTTAAAATACATAAATTCATATTAAATAAATAGTTTCAAATATAAATTAACAAGATTTGACCATATTTTACTAGTATTACCTATCGACTTAAAAGTTAAAACTCAACTTTAAAAATTTAAGAAAAAAATTTAGAATTTAAATTTGAGAATAAGGATCCTAAAGTTAACCTTAATATACTTTTCCTAAGGTTACCACAAATACACATAAAAAAGTGATCATACTCATTTATTATTAAATATTTACATATTATATATTATGCATGTATTTGAATTACGAAAGTAAGCAATTTGATAACAATTATAATACACTCAAGTCAACTGTTACCTTAGGAAATTTTCCTAAAGTTAACTCAACCTGACTTAATTCGACATAATTTGATTGAATTTACGGTCAACCTGAAAGTTTGACCGGGCACGGCTAAATACTACGGTTGAATTTGACTTACTAAATTCGACCAGTATATTTGTACGGTCGAATTTAACCTTGCCAAAAAAATGGAAAGAATTTTTCCGCCAATGAATTTATGCACTCCTAAATTCAAACGATGTTAGTCGAATTTAGTCTTTTGAAAGAGCGGGTATTTTCTCACTCTTTCCATTTGAATTTGCTGAAATTAGAATAAAAAATTAAAAACGCAAAAGTAGTTTTTTATATTAAAAAATATTATATTATACAATGATAATATTCATGACATGTACAAATTTCTTTAGTAATGAAAACATATACGTGATAAGAGATTTTTTATTTTTCTTGTATTTGATAATTTTCTATAATTTAAACATTTATTTATTTAATTTGAAAAATTACGAAAAAATGTTTTCATATAAAACTTTGATTATATCACTAATATATATATATATATTGACATATATAGGGTTGGATCAATGAAGAATATTTTTAAAAAAATTGAAACACCAATTCAAGACTAAACATGAGTTAGTTGTACTAGTCAAACTGATACTTGACTGTTAAAATGGCAACTCAATTAGGAAGATAGGCGGAAAAAATTAATAAAATTGATAAAATATGTATAGATACATATACAATCGTAGCATTTAAAACTCAATGGTAAAGTATCAATTAGAAGATTAATTAAGCTAGTCCAAATAAAAAAATTACAATTAATCTCGGAATTTAAATCATTGAGAAATTTCCTCCATTCACTCGCCAAGAAGATGATTAGTTTCGCTGAGAAGTTACCTTCTGCTTGATTTGGGAAGAAGAGGGACAAAATTGACTCATATATATATAAAGACACAACCTTATATGTTGGATATCAAAACGATCAACATATATCTCAATCATGTGTAGCACCTTTATATGTCGAAAAATAATGAACTAATATATATCCGCAATACATGTTTGATGTTTTATGAACCGACCTATAAAGTAAAGTTAGACCACTAATATACGTCTCCCTCTTCAAAATTCGACGTATAAATCATTACATAAGTTGCCTTTTCCATTATTGTGCGACATAAAATCCCCAACATGCTTTATCAGTTATAAGTCATTCCTCATAAAAAATATTTAAACAATTTAGTCTTACTTTATTTTATATTAAAATATTATGTTTATACTAAGACTTCATTCTGCAAAACATACTCACTAGTACAAAAACATACTCCACTATTACAAAACCTAATAAATTAAGAAAAACATACTCACGCATCTTTTCCTTCAATTAATAATTTAATTAAAAAAATCACATCTTACTTTAAATAATGTTATTATATCCTATATATAATTGGAGTAAAGGAGATAAAATGGTATCGTTTGGTCGTCACGCTAATATTGTAATTAGATAGTTGTGATTACTTTAAAAAAATACAAAGGGGCGAAACATGAACCTAAACCTAATATGAAAATAATAATAATAATAATTTAATGTTTTTTTAAATGTATGATTAGTTACTATTTTTTATTATGGTAAAACTTGATGTGTTTACGAGGATATATGTGTTGATAAACCTAATAACAATAATAATAATAATAATAATAATAATAATAATAATAATAATAATAATAATAATAATAATAATAATAATAATAGTTTTATATCTTTTTAAATGTATGATTAATTATTGTTCTTTTTATTTATATCAAATATAGTTCAAAAATATTTTTAATTTAAGAATAACTTTGCAAAATCATTAATCTACACAATATAGACAAATATTTTTAATAATAAAACTATTACAATTAAAATTAATAAAATACTATATATTATATTTACTTCATTTATTTTAATATTATATTATAATATTTAATAATCTGTATAAAAAAACACAATACATAATTAATTCAGAAATTAAAATATAATTACACATTCTTAAATGACATAAAATAATATTAAAAGTATTCTATATATAATACAAGTAACATTTATCTTAATAAAAATAAAATAAGGTAAGATTTAACAAATCATTTATTAATCAAGTTAAATAAGATCATTTTTAAAAAAAATAGAATGTGTAAGTTTAATTAAAATATCTATAAATAGATTATTTTTATTTTTATATTATATTTAGGTATAAATATTACAAGTGTTTTGTTTCATTTAATGATTGTCATTTAAAATTTTTAGAGTATATGAATTTTATAAAACATAAAAACTAGAAAGAAATATAATAATAATCATAAAAAACTATTACAATTCATAATTGAAAAAACAAACTAATAAAATAAATTTGAAATTATTATCATAAAAAATGTAAAGTACTTTCCAATTATAAAATATTGTAACAAACCCGACAAGATGAAAATCCCAAACAACTTTCCAATTTTTGATCAAACTCCACAAGATTAAGAAAAAAATATATATTAATAAAAAAATAACTACATAAACATATTATGCGAACTATAATTATATATTCTTAAATGATATAATATAATATAAAAAGTATTCTATTATATATATAATAAAAACAATAATTTGATTTAAAATATTTGTAAATAGATTATTTTAATTTTTCTCACTAAATAAAGAACACATTTAAACTATATTTAGGTATAAGTAATACACATATTTTGTTTTGTTTTGTAAAAAGAGAAAATTATAGTTTATCTTTGAAAACCTTTAAAGCACATGAATCTTATAAAACTTAAAAATAAGGAAGAAATATAATAATAAAAAATTATTACAATTCAAAATTTAAATATAAATATAATAAAATACATTAAAGATAATATTTAATTAATTTATTCTATTATTGTATTACATAACAAGTAATTAATTAAAAGTTTTAATTACAATTATATATACTTAAATACTATAAATAATATTAAAAGTGTTATATATATAATACAAGTAACAATTATCTTAATAAAAATAAATATAAGTAAAAATCAACAAATTATTTGTTAATCGGGTTAAGGTAGTATCCTTCTCTTAAAAAACTGAAATAGGTAAGTTTAATTAAAAATATTTTTGAATAGATAATTTTATACATTTATATTATATTTAAGGAAAAATATTATATATGTTTTGCTTTATTTGATAAAATGGAAAATTACAGACTAGGAAGAAATATAATAATAATAATAATAAAAACTATTAAAATTGAAAATTGAAATATAAATCTTATAAAATATATTTAAAAGTACGATGAAAATTAGGTGTAAAGTATTTTTTCAAGATAATTACAAGAATCGAAAAATTATAAAATATTATTACAAACACGTAAAATACAAATCTCAAACAATTAAACTTCATAAGATTAAGAAAAGAAATATATAAATAAGAGAAAAATTATTACATAACCATATTATGTGATATGATTAAAATATTCTCTTTACAAATTTATATATGAAAAAAATCAAACAATGAAAGAAATAAACTAAACTATAATGCATATGTTATATTTTAAGTTATTGATGTCAAATATAAAAATACAATAATATGACTACCATGTAAATAAAGTTATTTGAATAATAAAAATAATAGTATTTTTGATAAAGAAATATTTATATTAAAAAGTAAATAAACCAACTTATTTTGTCAAAAATATTCTTATATAAAAATTGGTTATAGTTTGAGCGTCATTACTATAATATTGTAATTAGGATTTAGTGATCATGACTAATATTATAATTAGTAATTAATCATTAAAATATAATATCATAATCGAGGGTCACACATAACCATTATGTAATCATCATGTAAATAAAGTTATTAGAATAAAAAAATAATAATACTTTTGGTAAAAGATATTTATATCAAAAAGTAAATAAGTCAACTCATTTTGTCAATAAACAATTCTTATGTAAAAATCTATTTATAAATTTTCATGTGCAGTGTAAAAATAATTTTTGATATTATTAAATAATGAAAAAATTTACTATATGTTTGGTTATCAATGTTACAAATTCTATAAATAATAAATTATGAAAAGAAATATAATAATTATTAAAAATTAATACAACTTAAAATATAATACAATTTTAATAAAATGAAAAAATAACCCTGATAATATATTGCAAAGTATGTTTTTTAAATGTTATTAAAAAAACTGAGAATTAATAAAATATTATTAAAAACATACTTGAAAAAAGAGTAAGGTACAAACTACAACCAACATTTCAATTCTCATCAAATTCCTTTAATTATGTAATAACAACTAAATGAACAAATTTGATTTTTTTTTGAAAAATAAATCATGTAAAAATAAATATGTACAAATATATATTACATGTTATTAGAATGTTAATATATTTAAGAATAAAATAAAAAAATAATTATGCATATTTATGAAATACAGTTATACATATCAGTAACACTTTAAAATCCGTAATATTTTTTTTAAAATTGTTAATATATAGTATATAAAGGTTGTCCCGATGAAATATAAAAATGTAAAAATAATTAAATATATAAATACAACATACTTAAGAAATATAAAAATTTAAGAAATAAAATTTTTATATTAAAATTTAGTAATGTAAAGAATAATTATCGATTTTAAAATTTTTATAAAAAATATTTAGAATCATCCTGTGCATTGGCACGGGTATAAAACTTGTGTAGTATAAAACCCCTAACAACTACTTCTTAGTACCAAACCTACTATTTACTAGAAAACTATTCCATTATGAAAACCCTACTCTCGAAAATACTAAATGTGATAACTAAGTACTTTAAAACTTACTTCATATGTAACGCCCCCAAATCTGGGGTCAGAGGATTTGGTCGTCACTATGAAACCTCAATCCAAATTAAACCTGTTAAATCGAAATGCAAATGCCAGCGGAAGATATTTATCATTTATGACCCCAAACTACACCCAAGATCTTTTAAGGTTACAGTTCTAGAAACAAGATATCCAAATTTCATCAATAAATTTTTCACTTTCTTTTAAAACTCTTTTTAACAAAATCCAATTCAAAACTAAACCCACTAGTATAACTTCGAAATGATGTATTCTAGGCCCAAATAAAATACAAAACTATAATATAATATAATATAAACAACTTTATAAAATAAAACTTACACTAGTTTGCAAACCCTTGAATTACGCAAATAAACAGCGCAAGCTAATCCTCACTGGAGGTTAAATTTAAAAACAGCCAAGTATGACCGAAATAAATGCTCAGCAAGTTCAGTATAACATATATACATGGTCTTTTGATATAAAACCGACATCTACATTAGAGCCGAATATTTAAAATTATAATTGCTGAAATAGAAAATTTATTAAAAATCGGATAATTGTTTCTCACTGTATTCAAAACTTTTATTGATATTTTCGAGCGAAAAGCTTCAATAATACTTTGAATCTTGACGAGGATAAAACTCATAAAACCGTGTTTACGGAAATATCGTAAACAACAACGTGAAACAGTGATTATGGACTAAATCATAAACTTTATTCAAAACCAAAACACTTGATAAATCATACCTTATAATATTATCAAAAGCAATATAATAATTTAGATTGGAATCCTCAAACGACGGTGTGTTGCCGCCGGTGATCAGCCGCGGAGCAACACCGGTATGTCGAAGCATATCCAACTAAACAAAGGGGTACCCAAGGCACATCGGCCTAGCAAGGTGTTATATCCTGTATAACACATAGCTCACACTGGACCGCCGCCACGGCCTCTTACGCAACCAACCAATCTCAAAACGTTTTATTGAGAGGGGTCATAATACTCGACACCCTTATAAACTTTTATTCCCCCATTTACTTGGGCAGGAGTACTCGCAAAACCAACTCCTTTTTTCTCAAAACCCAAAACATTTATAAATTCATTTATTTGATAAGTAAAAATCACTTAGCTATTCTGAACATAGAATAGGAGAAGAGTACTTGCATAAATAGAATCATTTAATTCAACGATATGTAAAACATTTATCTATTCCGAATTGAGAATAGGGAAAGAAATACTTGCATTAGAAAATTTAAAATAAATATCACTTGAATGATAAGTGATGATAGGGATACATGCCTTTGAGATTTAGCAGTTAGTCACACTCGCAATGACACATCTATTCTGACATTCTGTCTCAAAACATCACTGTCTTTCTTTTCAACACTTTACTGATATACTGCTCCTGCGATTGCTAGAAGCCAGATATCCAATACCATTCCATTCCATTCTTTATCCAATGTATTTCCCTGATCAACTCGAATGATCCGCATCTATAATTAAAAGATATAACTTTAATCGTCTAAGCGATAATTACTCGACGAACTGCGCGTGAAAACCCTACCGTCTACCCATACGATAGCCCACACATAAAGAAAACATCCAAATACAAGACTTATGACCCACGTATACACGTAATTCATATAGCACGTAAATACATAACTCACGTATCACATAATTCATATAGCACATACCTCGGTTCGTCAAAAGGTTTGACTCGGTACTATAAGAATTTAAAACGGGTCAAAATATGATTTATTGATCAATAAACGACTCAGAATGATTTGCAAAAACAATCGAGTCCCCGAAACAAAAGAATTTAGGTCTCGAAAGTATTTTTAAAGAAAGCAAAATATTTTTCTGAGTCTATACGTGTTCGTTTCGTAATAAACGGATGAACAGTTTATTTAATACGAATAAAATAATAATAAATCATTTAATAATATTTATCGAGCTTTAATAATATTTTAATACTCAAAACTATTTTTCGGAATTTTTAAATCATAAGAAATAATTAACTCTAATTAAATAATCAATTAAAATTCATTAACTAAATAATTTGGATTTATTTTCGAATAATAATAAAAATAATAATCTTCAGAACTAAAAATATATTTTCTTGGAAATCGGACAGCACCTCCTCTATTTCTCGGACTGCCAGTCGATATCATATCGGCACAACCAACGACAATCAACACAGTAATTCATATTTACGCGTATAAACACTCCAGATATGAATAACACGGTCAAAATTACTTTTACAACCAATTCAAAAATTATGAAATAAATATATAAACACTAACATGCTATAATATACCCAAAATATAAAAGCGGATTCTCGGAATCCTTACCCAAAATAAATTATGGTCACCCCGAGGAGAATATCTGATGTCCGGAAAATATCTCCAGAAAAATTCAAAATTAATAGCCATAGACATATACACGCTGAGATGCCATGTGGAGTAATCAACACCGTCATACTCCTTTTTAATGTCCCGAAAATAAATTAAAACGGAAATATAACGGAAATATGCCCCGCAAATTATCTCCTCAAAATCTTGCAAAATATATACCTAGGCGTAGGTATCGAAGCGCTAATCGTTTATATATATAATAACTGAAATTTGGATGAACGGTTTGAGAGATATGAATTTTTGAAAATTGAAAAGTATATAAACAGGGAGGGACAGAGAGACATAGAGAAGGGAGAGGGTCTGGCGGTGGGGTACGCCAGCTTAGTTTATAGGATTTTTCTTTTTGTTTTTTTAACAGAGAAAGCAACACACGTATCCTTATTTATACCTGAAAATTTTGTTTTGCCCCGCATTTCTCAACTTATCGAATAAACGCGCCGGTAAATAAAACCAGAAAAATGACCAAACAAATTCTAAAATTCTCAGAATAATTAGAAAACTAGTAAAATAAAAATTTCATAATTTTTAAAATATTTTTGAGTTTAACATCAAACCCGCATTTTACAATTAACGAACCGAGCTGCACTAGAAACAAATTTAGAAAATCACGAAAATAGTCTTAAAATGTTACAAATATCCTGAAGTTTATATAAAAATAAATTTCGTAATTTTAAAATACCTTTTGAAACGCAATTTATACCCGCTTTTAACAATTAAAGGATTCAACGCGCGGGTAAAATTAATCCCAAAAATTCTCAAAATAATTTTAAAATTCTCAAAATATTCCAAACTTAGATGAATATGAGTTTCGTAATTTTTGAAGAATTTTGAAATTAAATACGGATTTTGCAAATAAATGAAATCGGAAAATCATATAGGGCTAAATAATTGATGAAATATTGATTTCTAAATTTTATAAAATTCCAAAAATAATTATTGTAATTATAAAGTCATAAAAATAATTTTAAAGATAATTTAAATATTTATTAAATTAGATTTTTAATAAAAATCACTTTTAATGACAAAAACAAAATGATATGACTCAGTAATTAATAATACAAATAATCCTCAATCACAATTGAGTCACACACAATTAATATTACATACAACACATAGCAGACAGAATATCCATCCAATCTCTGATATTACTAAACGAACTCAATTTACCGATATCAATAAAATGATCGGTTTTCAAATAAACTTTTGAAAATAATATATTTAAGTAAATATTTTTAGAAATTAATAAGGATCAATATAATACTTAACAATTAGCACATTACCATTTAATAACACAAACTCATCAAACAAGAATAAAATATCCACCATTTTATTCCCTCCTAATCAGAAAACCACCTAAACATATTCAAATAATAATAATAATAATAATAATAATAATAATAATAATAATAATGAAAAAATATGGAATATCACATCATAATACTTAAAATAAGAAATATTTTATTACAATGCAATTTATGTATGAATAAATCATTCATGGAAAAAATATACAAAATTTAGTCTTCTTTAATTTTAGATTATATCCCTAATTATAGTTTTCTAAAACAATATTATATACGTGTTTGAATCCATTTTGCAAAGTAGCTAAACAACATTAAATAAATATATGGATGAACTCAAGATAGCTAGTACTTATATATTTTTCTGAATTTATTGAAAAGTTCTTACTGAATTGAGTTCTTAAGAAAATCAACCTATACCAATTCATGAATGATAATGAATGATAATGATGTAATTTCAATACACCTTAAGCATCATCACTTCATAAAAATGAATGTTTAAATAAACATTCAATTCATTTCGTTCATAGTTATGAAAATACTGGATAACCTATATATAACACTGCAAATGGATGACTAGTTTTGGGCCTAATACATACTCTTTATCCAGGCCCAGTACCAAACTTGGACTCGAATATCACAAGGCTTGTGTGTGAAATATGTGTTAGAACTCGAACTGAGTTAACTCAGCAAGGGCAATCCAGAACTCGTGGGGTTTTCATTATTTTTTTAAACATGTTTCATTAAAATCGACTGATTTTGGTGGAATTTATTTTTGGGCGGGAGATTCAAATTTCACCGAAAAATATAAATTCCACCCTCTTAAAAGTCACCGACTTGTTCAGGTCGATTTTACATAAAAGCCACTGAATACGGTTGATTATAGTTAAATTCAACCATTTTTTGGGGTGAATTTTACTGATTTTTATATTAGTGATATTATCATTTATTATACTCCATTATTCAAGATAAAATTTTATATAATTATTATTTTATCAAATTTTATTTAGTAGTTTTTATTGTCACCATTGGATATGCTCCAACATTTCTAATTCTAAATGTACAATTGGAAAATAAATATGCAACTAAATTGTATAGAAAAGAGACTTTAGTAATACACGTATGATAGCTAGTCATGTTTGCAAATTGCCTTGAACATTTTAAAAAAAAAGAAAGAATAAAAATAGTGGTCTCAACATCTATTAGTTACAATTTAAATATAGTGACTAAAAGTATCTGCTTGCTGGATGAGGTTTTGAGTGATTAGTATATATGTTTCATAACATTCATTTTAAAATAGTTATTATGATTAATTCAATAAGTAATCATTTCTTTTGGAAATGGTGTTATTTACTATACACTACAACAAATATGGCCATTTGTGATGGAAAACTTGCGACGGAAAAAAATGTGCGCCCAAATTACGACGGAACAAGGTAAAAGGTCATAATTATTTATGACGAAACTCAAAACCGTCGCAAGTTTAGTATTTTATCAATAAAATTCTGCACGACACGATTAAACAAAAATAAAAATCTTTTAAAGTTGCGACGATTTGATTATTTCGTCGTAAGTGAAATATTTTTATTAAAATTTTAACTTAAAATTAAATAAAAAAATATTTTATCTAAATTTACGATGAAATATATGTGACGGAAAAGATCGGATCGTCCAATTTATGACGGAAATTAAAATGCGTCGTAAGTATCAAAGAGGGAAATTCAAAATTTTCCCCAAAATTTTGGCGGAAAAATGAAAATCATTTAAAGTTGCGACAATTTGATTATTTCGTCGTAAGTTAAATATTTTTATTAAAATTTTAACTTAGAATTAAATAAAAAAAATTTTATCTAAATTTGTGACGAAAAAGATCGGATCCACCAATTTACGACGGAAATTAAAATTCGTCGTAAGTTAACAAAGAGGAAAATTCAACTTTTTTCCCAAAATTTTTGCGGTAAATTTGACTTTTCTCAAATTAGCACATGATTTTTGATAATTTCAATTTTTAAAAAATATTATTTCATGATCCAACCATATTAATGTCAGCATTTATTTATTTGCGTGACATTTTAGAAATTTCAGAAAAAAATTAAATATTTTGATAAAATCATTTAATATAAAATTATTTTGATATGATATTTTAGTTTATCACTAATATATATGTGACCTCCATACAGTTGGATCATTGAAAATATTTTTAAAATAATCGAAAACCCAATTTATGATTCAACACTAGTTAGTTATATTAGTCAAACCCATGATTAACTATTAAAATGTCAAACCAAATTAAATTATTTTGATATGAATTTTTGGTTATATCACTAATATATATATCTATTGATATCCATACGGTTGGATCATTGAAAAATATTTTTAAAATAATCATAACACCAATTCAGGATTAAACTCTAGTTAGTTATATTGGTCAAACCGATGATTGAGTGTTAAAATGGCAAACCAAATAAAATTATTTTGATATGAAAATTTGGTTATATCATTAATATACATATCTATTGACTTCCATACGGTTGGATCGTTGAAAAATATTTTTAAAATAATCAAAACACCAATTCAGGATTAATCTCTAGTTAGTTGTATAGGTCAAACCGATGATTGACTGTTAAAATGGCAAACAAAATAAAATTATTTTGATATTAAAATTTGGTTATATCATTAATATATATATCTATTGACATCCATATGGTTGGATCGTTGAAAAATATTTTTAAAATAATCAACACACCAATTCAGGATTAAACTCTAGTTAGTTGTATTGGTGAAACCGATGATTGACTGTTAAAATGTCAAACTAAATAAAATTATATTGATATGAAAATTTGGTTATATCATTAATATATATATATATATATTGACATCCATATGGTTAGATCGTTCAAAAATATTTTTAAAATAATCGAAATACCAATTCAGGATTAAACACTAGTTCGGTGTACTAGTCAAACTGATGATTGACTATTAAAATGGTAAACCAAATAAAATTATTTTGATATGAAAATTTGGTTATATCGTTAATATATTTATCTATTGACATCCATACGGTTGGATCGTTGAAAATTTAAAATAATCAAAACACCAATTCAGGATTAATCTCTAGTTAGTTGTATAGGTCAAACCGATGATTGACTGTTAAAATGGCAAACCAAATAAAATTATTTTGATATGAAAATTTGGTTATATCATTAATATATATATCTATTGACATTCATATGGTTGGATCATTGAAAAATATTTTTAAAATAATCAAAACACCAATTCAGGATTAAACTCTAGTTAGTTGTATTGGTGAAAATGATGATTGTCTGTTAAAATGGCAAACCAAATAAAATTATATTGATATAAAAATTTGGTTATATCATTAATATATATATATATTGACATCCATATGGTTAGATCGTTGAAAAATATTTTTAAAATAATCGAAATACCAATTCAGAATTAAACACTAGTTCGGTGTACTAGTCAAACTGATGATTGACTATTAAAATGGCAAACCAAATAAAATTATTTTGATATGAAAATTTGGTTATATCGTTAATATATTTATCTATTTACATCCATACGGTTGGATCATTGAAAAATATTTTTAAAATAATCGTAACACCAATTCAGGATTAAACACTAGTTCGGTGTACTAGTCAAACTGATGATTGACTGTTAAAATGGCAAACCAAATAAAATTATTTTGATATGAAAATTTGGTTATATTATTAATATACATATCTATTGACATCCATACGGTTGGATCGTTGAAAAATATTTTTAAAATAATCAAAACACCAATTCAGGATTAAACTCTAGTTAGTTGTATAGGTCAAACCGATGATTGACTGTTAAAATGGCAAACCAAATAAAATTATTTTGATATGAAAATTTGGTTATATCATTAATATACATATCTATTGACATTCATACGGTTGAATCGTTGAAAAATATTTCTAAAATAATCAAAACACCAATTCAGGATTAAACTAACTCTAGTTAGTTGTATAGGTCAAACCGATGATTGACTATTAAAGTGACAAAACAAATAAAATTATTTTAATATAAAAATTTGGTTATATCATTAATATATATGTATTGACATCCATACGGTTGGATCGTTGAAAAATATTTTTAAAATAATTGAAACACCAATTCAGTATTGAACACTAGTTCGGTGTACTAGTTAAACTGATGATTGACTATTAAAATAGCAAACCAAATAAAATTATTTTGATATGAAAATTTGGTTCGATCATCCATTAACATACTTTATTAATATTTAAATAGTGACACTTACCAAGTTGCCAGGCATAAACAAAATACAGGTACCAAAAATATGAAAATCAGAGTGATCATGGAGTAAATATTTTTAAAATAATATAAAAACAATGTAATTAAACCATAACCCAATATTAATGAGGGATGACCTGGGATTTAAAACCATAACCCAAATAATTTCATTTTAAAGTTCCTCTAGGACACTCGTCCAGGCCGGATCTGCAAGGTTCTTGTCAATTTTAGCATCCGGGACCTATTGCGTATTAGTGCATGAATTCAAATGAGAAATTTAAAATGTTAGTGACCCTAACTTTAAAACCAAAGTTTGTCTCTCAGAAAGTATAAAACAGTTAAGAATTCTTCAAACGTTTAATGACATTCATACCAAATTGACCAGGACCAGGTCATTCAGTTAATGTCACTAAACTATGCTTTAATATATGCGGTAAATTAATTTAATAAACCCCTTTTGCAAATTTGATTTTGTACTCTTGCCAATACTATTATACTTTTTTATGGCAGGAAGATCAGAATTTAAGTGCTGCTGCAAATTTAAGTGTTTCAGGTGATCAAATTTATAAAAAGCAAAATACAAATCACTAAGAAACATATTCGATGGAGTACTAAGAAAAAGTTACTCATCAAGTAACAGGCTGAGTAGTGAATGATGGAGTACTAAGAAACACGAGTAGTTTGACTGATCTGATACTCCCAATGAATAATATTCGATGAACCTGTCACTAATTACTAGAATTTCTATATCAAAATCACTTCTGAAGTATCTTGGAATCACTTGATGACTTATAGAAAGCCATGAAGCAAAATCAAATGAGAACAAAAAAACTTCATTATGCTTAATTTCTGGTTTTATTTATTTTTATTGCTTGCTAGAACGTACAAATGACAGCCAGACTGCAGTCTGGTGAAAACAAACTGATCTCAGACGTAAAAAAGTAGAATTACCCTCCTTAACGTGACTGTAATCTTTACGTGGTCCATATTGTCGATAATGGGCCTTATTTTCTTTATAGTCATAGCTCAAAAACTGAGTTGGTATTTGGGCTGCTGGTTGGGGTTGAAGAGCCCAAAATTTCTCTCAGTCTCCGCCCCTCCCTTGAGGTTTTCATCAAACATTGCAAATATGTAAGCTTCTATAAGTTTCCCTGGTCTTTTTGGTGTCCCATTATTTTTAACGTGATAGATTAAATTTCCAATATAAGTTCCTGCGTTTTGTAGACTTGCCTCTCTATCGCCTGCAGAAGGCCATCCACTCTCTGACACAATAATCTCGATGTTCGGACCACCAGCTCTCTCAACAGCCGAATACATAGTATCTAGCAATGCATCAAAAAGGTTCCAGTATGTCCGACTGCCATCAGATACGACCACATTTGGTGATGTAAACGTAGCATATTGAAGACTTATCTGAGAACTTCCTAGCAAGCTAATATAAGGGTAAATATTTGCTAGCAGTGGCAAATTGTTTTGGGCTAAAAACTGAATGATTGGCCCCATGAACCCTTTTGCACTATCTTGGAATGAACCCTGTGACGGAGGATATCCATTAGTGACACCTGAGTACGTTGCGGTGGAAACCTATATGATTTTGCAGTCCTGCTGCCACAATTGCATCATGCACATTTTTCATAGCCGGAAGAACATAACTAACATATTGGGAAGTACCCCGGTTTGGATTCGGATCAACTTCATTTCCGACAGCAATGTAACGTAAATTTACTCCTGGCGTGTAACTTTCTACATTATTTTGAACCCATGTTCTTGCTGCAGCGGGATCTTGAAGGGATTGAAGGTCAGAGTTCGGCACATCAAGAATGACCTCTATGCTTGTTCCTCTGAGAGCTTGAAGTGCTGCCTGATCTGGATCGTAGAGTCTTATCTTTCCGATTCGATTGGCTTTGAACAGATTGATTGTTGCCTGTTGAGATGGCAAATTATTTCCGTTTCTCCCATAACACACACCTACTGATTGTGCTTCTGTAAATGCAGGCATGCAAGAAGTGATTAGTATTTTACTAAAAATTTCATACACATGCATTAATTCAAGGAAAATGTTATTTCCATAACATTTTTTTTGTTTCCTGTTTCGGGAGCAATGATATGTGAAATTACCAGATTACCTTTGCCTTAATCTTTTCGGGGCATGCTTATTCACTACAAGAAAATATGACTAAAAATGATTGATTAAAAAGTGACCGTGCTAAAAGTGAATATTCACGGTTGCTTATAAAGTCAACTCAAATAACACACACACAAAAGTAGATTTGTGACCCACAACTTTCGACCGCACCTTAAAATAACCATAACCAGTCGGTCACTTCTACAAAATCACCACTAACAGTCACATATATTTATTGAACATCGGCGGAAAAATTCCTCCACGAAAGAATTTAAATTATTAGAAACTAAAATATACCGAAATTGGTTGCAAATATAAAACTGACTGAAATCTAATTTTTATATCTTTGTCCCCAGCGAAAAATTTGCCGTCAATAAATTTTTCAAATTTCAAAACTTTTGATACTCCAAGTTAATTAACACCCCTGTTTAAACTCATTTAGAATGAGTACTATCAGTGATGCCAAATGATGCCTCGAGGTTGAATCTCAGATGCGAATTTGGTACTTAAACATAAAATTTATTATTAAATACACATGCACGACAAATAAAATGTTTGAGATAAACCTGTTATTTTAATGGCATGCATAAAGATCCCAAGAAACAGAAATGAAGACTGCATAAATCCTAGCTTAGACATGGCAAAAATTGTATATAAATTGTACGTGTTCAAATATTTAGTGTATTAACTCAGAAACTCTTATTACACTTATATAATAAGTGTTTTGACAGAGATAGGACTTGGGGTCATACGGTCGTTTTCTTGAAAACTCGTCCATACGTTGTTTGCTTATTTTCGATGGTTTAGGAGCCGAGATGAAGCTACATTCGGTCTTATTCACGAAGTACGTGTACAAACTATCACGTGGTATAATTAAACCAAACATACTGGATATATATCTGCTTAGAAAGAAGAGTATTTTTATGAAGTTTTTTTTTACTAAATTGTGTACAGGGGGATTCAAGAATTATTTTTTTTGAATTCTTTTGTCATATTTTTTATTTTGCGGAGAATACTTTTATATTTTCTTGAATGATTTATAAATGTTAAAAAAAGCGTTAAATTTTCCCTGGAAGTACTTAAAATTAAGGATGACAACATCATTTACCTCTCACTTTTAAGTTATATAAATCAGAAATAAGTATATATGCCAAGATAGACTCAGAAAATTCTATTTCTAATTCTTTCTTGTGTTTTCTTCTCACCGTTATTTTTCAACTTAAAACATTATTTATCTTATTGAACTAAAAACACGATATGTTCTCTGTTTGTCCTCCAAGTCTCTGTTTAATAAAATAAAATAATTATATTATAATTATTATTAATAATGATATAATTGTAAATATTTTCTTAAATAGAAAGGTTAGGTTAATAATAATTATTATTATTATTATTAATGATATAATATTTGGAATCTGAGGTAACATCAAAAATATAAAACATAGGAGAAACGATTTACACATTGTGCATGGCGTGATAATTTTGGTGAAGTTCTCTTTGATCTAATCCGAGAGGCTGCTTATCTCTCTAATTAAGTTCCCAAAAGCTGGCCAAATATGAACCTTATAAGTTAGTAGTAGGGTTGCGAATTTGCCATTCAAGCAGCCAGTGTCCTAATCATAAGACAAAGTCGATTTTGGAGTTAGATAACGTTGTTACACCATCTGCGAATAGTACAAACAAATCAGCCGTCTGTGCAAATAACAGAACATGTGAGAAACTATAAATAAACGAAAGAAATGATATAATCAGAGAGAGTTCTCGAGTAAGGTGGAAGAAACCGTCTCTTTAAAGCTATCACCAGAAAACTATCACCAGAAAACAAGGAAATATTAAATTTTATGTTTACGAGGCACTGTGTTTTATTTCGAGGAAACATTAACCCTAGGCCTTATAATAATATTATATAGGATCGAGGAAATTTGTGCGTTATTTTATGTAATTAATTAAACGTGTTAATTAATTAGTTGATTAATAAATCAATTCATAAATGAATCATATTACTATTCAAATCAAATATAATTATTCTTATCAAAATCCAATTAATTATTTAAGAGGCCACATCTGGTGGATATTAAATTTAACAAAAGTAGTTTGGATTTATCCGGGCCAATTTTCAGCTACGATCGTGTTCGCACGTCGCACAAGCAGAAAAACCCAAACCCTTCCGAAGCTTCAAATTGGCCTCGAAAGCCTACAATTTACGGCCACTGCGCGCCAGCGTAGGTGACGGAAACGGAGCAACACATAACAACACAACAACACAAGTGAACACTACACAAATATCTTACTATATATTAAGCTATGAAAAACTCTTTTACATTTTAATGTCGGACTTAAGGTTTGTCTCATAAATTGTTTTCTTGGAGCATCTGCAACTTAAGCAAAAATGTTGCTTTTGTTTTTCCCAATATTTCCATTTCTATTCTTCTTCTTCTTTCTTGCATCTTCAGTTTTCATTTCCTTAACAGGTGTCTTGGAATCTTGGTTGGCCATGGGCTTCTTTTCAGCTTTAGAAGTTGGAGTTTTTTCAGCATTTTTCTTCTCATTATCTTAAACAGCAATTTCTTGCTTTATGATCACCTCTTCTTCACTGAAATCTACTTCACATGCTTTAAAAATAGGTGAACCAACTTTTCTCAGCATAGCTGGGACATCTTCATTTTCTGTTGTTTTTCCTTTATCACCTACAGCTTTCTTGTTGCTATTCAAAGCATCATAATCAAGACCAATAGCTATGTTAGCACATGGCTTGTTCTTCTCATGGTACTGACCAACCAACTCAGATGCATTCCTGAATGATTTCAGTTTCACCTCATTCTTCTCAATCTTTTCTCTTAACACAGTTTCAATCTCATTGGCACACTTTAGCTTATTTTTCAAATATTCATTTTCTTGCTTGACTGACTCAAACTCCACAAGGATTAGATCCATCTTTTGCTTCTCACTCTCAAGCTTCTCATTAGCTTTTGTTAGCATACTGACTTCCTCAGTAGCTTCCACTAAGCTAGTGTGTATATGAAACATCTCCACACTCATTTTTTCCACAGTCTCCTTATATTGACTAGCATTTAAATCAATAGTGGTTAGAGTTGGTACCTTTAATTTTGAAATGGATGTTTCTCCATGCTCAAAAGTCATGAGTGCATAGTTTCAACCTCTTCATCCTCATCATTAACATCAGTATCATCCCAACTCTTTCCTTCTGCAATATAAGCTTTTCCAGACTGCTTCTTCAAGAGAGCTTCATACTTTGCTTCCAGTTCAAGATAGGCCTTGTCTTTATTCACCTTTTTAGGCTTTTTGCATTCAATAGCAAAGTGACCCAACTCATCATAGTTGAAGCACCTTATCTTTGATTTGTCCACATATCTTGTTTTGTAGCCACCTTTGCTAGCTGAATTGTGCTGAGATTTTGGTTTCCAATTATTACTGTTAGAAGATTGTCCCTTGTTTTTGAAAAATCTTGGCTTCTTGACTCTTATGTTGGAAAATTCCTAGCCAAGTAAGCCATGGATTGATCCATTTCATCTAACTCATCCAGGGTGTAATATTCATCTTCCTCCAGCTCCGATACAACTTGCTTCTGAGGTCCTTTATTCTTTTGTTCCACAGCTTGAACAATTGGAACTTGATCATCTTGCTCATCTTCACTTTCTTCTCTATCATTCACAATCAAAGCACTTGAACCATCAACAACATGACCATGATGTGCTTTCAATGACTTTCTTTGCATCATTTCAAGTTTAAAAGTTTTCAAGATTCTATATAGAAATTCTAAAGTTATTCTGCTTAAATCTCTTCCTTCTATAATAGCTAATATTTTTTGTTCAAGATGGTCAGGAAGACCTAGCAGGAACTTTAGGTTAACCTCCTCAGCTTCATAATATTTATCATGTAGCTGCAAGTCATTTATCAATTTATTGAACCTTTCAAAAACTTCAGTGATACCTTCTTTTGATTTAGCCAAAAACCCTCCATACTGAGAAACCAGAATCCTCCTTTGGTTTGACCTAACCTCCTCTGTTCCTTCACATAAGATCTCTATCTTCTCCCAGATTTGTTTGGCTATGTCACAGTTGACAATGTTGTTGTACATTATATTGTCAAGTGACTCTATTAAGATCAACTGCAAGCCACTATCTAGAGATACTATTTCTTTTTCAGTTTCATTATATTCTGAAGGATCTTTAGGAGCATAATGTGCTGGAATGACCATGTCTCCATCTGTAGATTCCTCAACTCCTACCATGGGGGTGAAGGCCCATTCTTGATGATCTGAATGTATGAAGGAGTGGCCATCCTGATGAACAGTAACATTTTCTTTTTTCATAGTGCGTAGTTAGATCTGTTGAAGGTAGGAATTTTGATATTGCTAAAATTTTGTGTATTCATTCTTTCAAGATCTTTAATATGTTTACTTTCAGATTTTTCTCTGATACTACTTGTTGGGTAATGATTACAAAACAGAGGGGGGTGAATGTGTTTTGGACAATTTTAATGGATTTTTAATTATCTTAAACTAGATGAACAAAGCAGATAAAAAATGTAACAATATTATATTAACGGAATTAAAGACAGTGCACACAATATTTCAAAACTCACTTAATTTTATATAAAAATCAAGCTAGTTTTTTGCTATAAATTTTTGGGTTCTTGGTATGTTAAGAACTCGGCTTCTCTCTTGAGAGTTACAAGATTTTTTCTAGATCTTTTTTGTTACTCTTAAAAAACAAAGCATCCAGTGTTTACTTTATAGAACAGTAAACACTGATTTTACACAGCATGCAATAGTATGTACTAAACCCTACTTTAAGTTAACTAAAACTTTCTATTTCTGGCTTAGTGTATCTTTGCAAATCGTGCATGTCTGTGACTTTTACTTTGTCAGTTAATCTTGGTCTTTGATCTTGTACTCTTCAAGTTGCGTTTTGTAGACCTTTCAAATCAATGATTGATTTGTTTGTTGATTGATAATCTTAGATATTTAACTGGTCTGCATTCTGTACTTGAGTTCTCCAGTTTTTTATATAGAGAACTCGACATCCCGATAAGTATAATGGCTTATCGAGATCTCTTATTAGTCTATAGTTGTTTTGACTTATCGAAGTCTCTGAGTTCTCTATAAGAGAATTAGGCTTGTCGAGGTCTCCAATCTTCATCTCTTCATTTTGGTTTATCAATATCTCTGAGTTCTCCGGTGAAGAAATTACTTGTCGATATCTCAGAGATCTCTAGTGATAATTTGACTTATCGATATCTCAGAGATCTCTAGTGATATTTTGACTTATCGATATCTTCAATCTTCATGTCTTCATTTTGGCTTGTCGATATCTCTGAGACTTCTCTAAAAGCTTTTCTTGACTTCTCAATAAGTCATTCTTGAGTTCTCGAATGACTTCTCTATAAGACTTAATCTGTGACTTGTAGATTTCTTGACTTAGAATGTTTTTCCCAAAACAGATTTATTCAACTCCAAGCTTCTTCACATTGTCTCTGAGGCATGATCTTTATGATCTTCTTCCATAATTTGACTTATCGATATCTCAGAGATCTCTAGTGATATTTTGACTTATCGATATCTTCAATCTTCATGTCTTCATTTTGGCTTGTCGATATCTCTGAGACTTCTCTAAAAGCTTTTCTTGACTTCTCAATAAGTCATTCTTGAGTTCTCGAATGACTTCTCTATAAGACTTAATCTGTGACTTATAGATTTCTTGACTTATAATGTGTTTCCCAAAACAGATTTATTCAACTCCAAACTTCTTCACATTGTCTCTGAGGCATGATCTTCATGATCTTCTTCCATAATTTATTCTTAGGCTTGAGACTGTTTACAGAAAAATACTCCAGTCTAATCTATTTAAACTTTTACAAACTTAAGTGATATAATACGGAATGCAAACTTAGATTATCATACAACTTACTTAGTACTATTAATTTTGACTTAGTCTTGTTAAAGTACATGAATGTCTTGCATAACAAAAATTAAACATTAAAAGTTTTATTGGTAGCCATCTGGTCATCTGCTATATTTTGGTCATCGTCTAAATATATAATTATCTTTAACATTAAACACTCTGATTAATAGATTAATATTTACAATATATTTATATAAATATAAATAATATTAAATCTGTATAACAACCCCGGGCCTAACAAAATAATATATATTATTGAACCCAGCAAGAAAAGATTACACCATTGAACCAGTCTAAAAGAAGATTAAAATTAAAAGATGATTTATTGGTAGGTATAATGGCCCCCAGATAAAAATAATAATAATATAAATACACTTCCATCCTGGTTGAAACAAAATTATACTATTAATACGGGCTTAAAAAATTAAATATAGTTAGTTGGATTTGCTGCATCGGGCTAAAATAAAAAAATAAATACTAATAACGATGTTTAAAAATTATATTATTGAAACGGGATTAAAAAATTAAAATTGAAAAATAATTCGTTGGTCCATATAATGACATCGGGAAAAAAATTATATATATTGCTCATTCGGGCTAAATAAAATAATTTTCAAACCGGACTAAAATAAAATTAAAAACAGACTAAGTACAGTTACTTGTATTTCGTTAATATAACAAGTTTATATAGTTATGTGTATTATTCTACATCTATATTATCTATATTATTTAAAATAATATTACGAATTAGAAAAAATTCGGTAGTCATCTGTATTTTGGTCATCCAGATTACATAAAGCACTCTTATTAATAAATTAAAGCACTCTCGTTAAAATTATTACTCCAATATAATTATACATAGACAAATAGAATTAGATCACCTCCGACCAAAACAAAATATTACATGTTATTCAGCCGGCAAAAAAAGATTATATTATTGAATCGGTGTAAAATAAAATTAAAATCAAAAGATAATTCGGTTGTAGGTATTATCCCTGGGATAAAAGTAATAACATGTGCTATTTATTCGGGTTTAAACAAAAAAATACTATTGAAACATACAAAAAAAAAATTAGTTGGTTGAATTACTCGAATCTGGCTAAAACAAAATGATAAATACTACTGACGCAGTTAAAAAATTATATTATTGAAGCAGACTAAAACAGTTAAAATTGAAAAATTAAATAATGCATACTACTCATTCAGGCTAAAGTGAAATAATATTCGGTTTGGACTAAAATAAAATTGAAATGAACTAATTAATTATAATTACTTGAATTTAATTAATATAAAAAGTTTATATAATTATTGGTTTCTCATATATATATATATATATAATTTAAAAATAAAAATAGTAAATAAAAATTACTTAGAAGAACTGTGCATCACACGAATATAGCACTACAACTAATTAGTGTTTAGTCCTGAATTGGTATTTCGATTTTTTAAAAAATATTTTTCATCGATCCAACCGTACGGATGTCAATAGATATATATAAACTAGTCATATAATGAAAATTTTAGATCAAAATAATTTTATTTGGTTTGCCATTTGAAAAGTCAAGCATCAGTTTGACTAGTATAATCAACTACTGGTTAGTCCTGAATTGCTATTTCGATTTTTTTTAAAATATTTTTCATCGATCCAACCGTACGGATGTCAATATATATATATATATATATATATATATATATGTATATATTAGTGAGATAAAGAAAATTTCATATCAAAATAATTTTATTTGGTTTGCCATTTTTAAAGTCAAGTATCAGTTTGACTAATACAACTAACTAGTGTTTAATCCTGAATTGGTATTACGATTTTTAAAAAAATATTTTTCTTCGATCCAACCGTACGGATGTCAATAAAAATATTCTCTCCAATATTCATAATTTCAAAATATTCACTACCATTAAATAAGTTTTTTTATCAAAAAATAAAATTCTGAAAAATCATAAATACATCTGAATTCCATTTAAATATAATTTCAAAAAGGGCGGGAAATTTCCCTCACTTCTTTTCAAAAATTTTAAAAGTATGAGCGAATTTCCCTCTATTTTTAAATAAAAAATTTGACTGAAATCGGTTAAATTTAGGAGTGCCAAATAAAATATTTTTGCAGGAAAATTCCCTCTAGTTTTTTATTTGGGCTAAATTCAATCGAAAAAAAAATTTCAACCATTTTCGTTTAAAATTGATTGTAGATACGACCATTTAAATATGACCGCTGGAATTCGACTGAGGCTAGTCGAATTTAGCCGTTTCCAAAGGATTCGACCGCCTGCGGTCGAATTTAACCCCTTTCAAATTTAAATCAGTTGTATTTAATCCTATTTTCTTTTAGTGTAGGTAATTTCTATTATAACTTTACTTTGATAACTCATGGGGCTTATATATAGTACTATACATATTTGTGACACTAAATGTTGGGGACCTTGAGTACAAGTCTTGTTGGCATTGGCTTAAGGCTAGGGCTATAAATGAACAGAACTGTTTTTAAACGAAATTCGGGATCGAGTCATTTAAGTGAACTCGGTTTGACTCGTTTTTTTAAACGAGTCGGTCTTGAACATGAAAATGAACTCGGATAAATAAATAATCTGAGCTGAACTTTTTGTCTGTTCGGCTCGGACTCGGTTCGTTTAGTTCGGGTTCGGCTCAGACTCGGCTCTAACTGGGTAACTCGACTCGGATAAAGTTTATAAATAATCATTTAAATATTTTTATTACTACATTTTTCATCATTAATTATAAATAATTTAATTATTTTAGAATTTTTGTTTATTTTTATTAATTTAACACTTAGTTGTTTCGTAAGTAAACTATCAAATTGTTATTATGATACATTCATCTCCAATTCTTCGTATTTCATAAACGCAATTAAAAAACTTGGAATTTACAGAAGTCCAATTTAAATAACAGCAAAATGTAATAAATTATGATATCGTCATTTTTAAAAGTAATGTACGATTTATAAAGTTACGAATGTCTCAATAATTAAAAAAAATAAAATTGGTTATATTTTTAAAAGTCGCATTGGGAAATAAAATTATATAAAATAAGAAACAAGTGTAGAGTGTGAATTTATAATTGTAAGATAAGACTAGTAGTTCATCTCAATACAACTTATAAAATTATAAACTGTAATTTAAGGTTATTCGATTGAAAAATTATGCAAATTATTAGTGGACAACTCGACTCGGCTCGAGTTTGATTCAGTTCGGTTGTTCGTGAACAAACTCGTGTTCGGCTCGGACTCACTTATAAACGAGTCAAGTTTGAACATCACTTTCCGCTTGGTTATTAAATTCGACTCAGCTCGACTCGGCTCGTTTAAAAAAAAAGTTCTGCTTGACTCAGCTCGAAGAGAACTCGGTCTACTTAAGGCTCTTGAAATCGTCATCCTTCTGTTACCCTCTCATTTGTTAAATGCTTATTGGCCTTATATTTTATTGCTTGATTTATTTAAAATCACAGCTAAAAAGACAAGTTGGTATTTGTTCTTGTATGGTTTTAAACTTATTGACATACATCTGACTATTTGAGTGCATTTGGATGCTAAATTCCACAAATAAAGCAAGTCAATAAGGCAATGACATTAAAAGATTACTCCCTTCGTCCTAATGTTTCCCTTTCTGAATTTTCGTACTGTTCACGGTAAGCGATTGATTACTAATTTACATTTAATTTATAATATCAAACATAGTCATGAGTGATTTTGTTGGATTCGTATTTATGAGTACTTTAATATAATGAAGTTTTTATATTTAATATTAATATGAAATTAAAAATATTAACAATAAAAAATGTGCATGCAAACGTGTCCAACACAAATAGGAAACGTTTTTAGGGAGGGAGGGAGTATTATTTGCATTGCTTGCTAGAACGTACGCAGGGTTAAATGGCGTTTTGGTCACTCAAGTGACCACTAACTTTCACTTGGTCCCTAGCAATATTGAGAAGGTGCCTATGTCCTCTCTCAACTAATCCATTTTGTTGAGGAGAATAAGGACATGTGGTTTGATGGATAATACCAAAAGACTTGCACAAATCAGACACATTCTTATTCACAATTTCAGTACCATTGTCTGAACGAAACATCTTAATAGTGACATTAAATTGATTTTGAACATAAGTAATAAAATCAGATAAGAGTTTATGAACACAAGATTTATCACTTATCAAAAACAACCAAGTTGCTCTGGTCATGTCATCTACAAGAGTAAGAAAGTAAGAACAGTTGCCATGGGTTTTAACTCTATATGGACCCCAAAGATCCATATGTACAAGATCAAATGAATAAGAAGTACTACTAATACTGGATGTAAAAGAACTTCTAACTTGTTTAGATAAATGACAACTGTCACAAGAATGAGACATAGAGGATGTGCATTGAAAAGGACACAACTTCAATACAGCTATAGGCACATGCCCAGTTCTGGAATGCCAGAGATCAGTATTGCAGGATGGAGAAACAGTAAAAACACGAGAAGAAAGAGAAGACTTAGCACTAGAGTTGAGGATGTACAATCCATTTTGTGCTTTACCAATCTCGAGGTCCCTCATCAATGCAGGGTCTTGAAGATAACACTTGTGATTGTTAAAAATCATAGAAGAATAATTGTTGGCCAAAAATTTTGAAACAGACAACAAATTGTACTTAAAATCAGGAACTCCTAAGACATTATGTAGAGTTATCTGCGGAGAGATATGCACTGAACCAATACAAGTAACCAAAGTATTATTACCATTTGGTAACTGCAGAAGTGACTGACAATTAATAGGATTCTGTAACAAATGAAGATATGGAGGAACATGGTCAGTTGCTCCAGTATCAATATTCCATTCAGTCAAATTTGAAGTAGAAGAATTAACAGGACTAGCAAAGTGTAGAGTACCTGTTGTTGGATTTTTAATCGCAGCGGGGCATGGCAAAACACTTTTACACATATAAAATCCAAATAAAAGCATATAAAATGTGGTAAAAATATAGGATCGAATCTAACCTTTAAAATAATTCGGAGACAACGATCAGAGATCCTTAGCAGTTGCTCCTCAAGTGTGAAGCACTCCATCGGTATCCATCAAGAAAATGATGTTAAAGAGGAGGAAGGAGGTGGAGAGAATAAGGTTTTCCAAACTTTTTGGGTTTTTTTTGGGGTTCCAGGTTAGAATGAAAATAGGGTCTATAATAGTATATTTATAGGCAAAATTTTCAGCTGAAATTTTCCCATAAATAATAATATTATTATCCCATTTATTATTCTCATTAATAATTAAAATACCTTTTAATTATTAATCCTTTTTCTAAACACTTTAGAAATAATTCTCTCTCTTGATTTAATTTCCAAAAATTAAATCCTTTAATTAATAATATTAAGAACTTTTCTTAATTAATTTATAATCAATTAAATCTCATTTAATCAATTATTAAATTTGCCAATTAATTATTTATTTCATAAATAAATAATTATCAGCCATTAATAATTAATTCCTCCACCATTAAATCATTCTCTTTTTATGGTGTGACCCTGTAGGTTCAATTTTAAGCCAGTAGTAGAAATAAATAATAATAAAACTATTTTATCATTATTTATATAAATTCTCTAATTTATTAAATATGATTAATTAATTAATCACATTTATTCTACATCGTGAGGGATACTTCTCAGCATATCGCGACTATCCGGATAACATGAATTCACTGCTCAGAATACCAAGAACCTATTCAGTGAATAGTTACCGTACAATAAACTCCTTCTACCCTACAATGTCCCGATTAAATACAAGGCATGGATCTCGTGTCAAGCCTATCTAATTCAATCACTTGCTTACCATATACTATGCTTAGTTCTATGCAAATTAGAAACTCCTTTCTAATTTCATTCACTCTGGCCAGAGATTCCTGAACTAGCATAAGTGGATCAGCCTTGAACATTCGCTTCCTTCACTGGAAGGGGTAGATCCTATATTGATCATACACTATCTTCGTGTACAAATTCCTATACCCAGTAGAGCCCTAATAATTATCCCTGGAGACTAAGAACTAAACCAAAGCATAGTTCAGTGTACGCAAGATGACTATGATGACCTCAAGTCTAAGGATACTTGTACAACTATCACTATGTGAACAACTTCTGACACGTGAGTGAACTTCATCAGTTGTTCAGCTGGGCGAGTCATGTTCAGTGAACTTCTTCTATAATAAGCACCTACATACTAGCTATAGTGTCACCACACAAATGTCTATGAGAACAGACATCCTTCATAATGAAGCAAGCATAGTATGTACTGATCTTTGCTTATTATTAATTACCAGTTAGTAATCATATGACCAGGAACTATTTAAGTTTAGAGTTATCATCTTTTAGGTCTCACTATTATGATCTCATCATAATCTATAAAAAGCTTTACTCTAAACTATAGTATATCTTATTTAAACACTTAAATAGATAAAGCCCGTAATAAAAACAAAACAAGTATTTTATTAATATCAATGAAATCAAAACAGATTACATAAAAGTTATTCCTAAATCCTCATACATGATTGGACTTAGGACATATTCCTTTCAATCTCCCACTTGTACTAAAGCCAATCACTCTGGTATCTAATACCCATCTTGTCTTTATGACGATCAAAGTGACTTTCATAAAGTATCTTTGTGAGTGGGTCTGCTATGTTGTTATGTGTGTCAACTCTAATTCAATACAATACAAGAAATGTTACCGCGCTCCCACTAACCCTTTTGTAGACGCATGGTTCATCTGCGTTTTTGATAAAATCAAACTCTTTGATTGTCTCATCAAAAACGAATGTTCCCTCTTTCGAGAAGCTTGCTTTAAACCACATATGGTTCGCAGTAGCTTACACACTAGGTTTTCATTTCCCTTGGAAAGAAAACCACCATCTAGCCATTTGCCAGATCTCATAGTTGTAGTAAGCAGCAATCGCAAGCAAAATCCAAACTGATTTTAACAGGACTACAGGTAAAAAGGTTTCATCAAAGTCAATCCATTGCCTTTGTTTGAATCCTTTTTCCACAAGCCTGGCCTTATAGGTCTCCACCTGGCCATCTGCTATAATCTATTTTTTGTATACCGTATACATAGATTCCATTCTGGATTTCATGGCACTATGCCATTTCTCTGAGTCAACACTACTCATAGCCTCATTATAGGTCACAGGGTCGTCATCATCAATGATCGACAACTCATTGTCATTCTCAATGACAAGGCCATATTACCTCTCAGGTTGGTGAGACACTCTCCATGATCTATGAATGGGCTATTCCACAAAAGGTTGTTCAGTCAGAACATGTGTTTCCATTTGATCCGTAGTAGTTTGTGCTTCTTGAACTTCATCAAGTTCAATTTTTCTCCCACTGTTTCCTTCAAGGATAAACTCCTTTTCCAAGAAGGTAGCATGTCTAGAGACAAACACCCGATGATCGGTGTAAAAGTAGTACCCTAAAGTCTCTTTAGGATATCCCACAAAACTACATTTTACGGATCGATATTCCAGCTTATCTGGGTCAACATACTTGACATAAACTGGACATCCCCAAATCTTAACGTGTTTAAGACTCGGTTTCCTTTCTTTCCATATCTCATACGGAGTTTGAGGAACAGATTTGGAAGGCACCTTATTCAGTAAATATGCTGAGGTTTCCAATGCATAACCCCATAGGAATACTGGAAGATTTGCATAGCTCATCATGGACCGAACTATGTCTAACAAAGTTCGATTTCTCCTTTCAGATACCAATCTGGAGGCGTCCACTGGGAGACTATACCATTTACTTTGAGATAATCTAGAAACACTCCATTAAAGTATTCACCACCTCGATCTGATCGAAGAGTTATAATACTATGTTTGGTTGTTTCTCCACTTCATACTTATATTCTTTGAACCTTTCAAAGGCCCCAGACTTGTGTTTCATCAAACACATATCCGAATCCAGATCTATCATCTATGAAAGTAATGAAGTATGAAAATCCACCCATGGCTTGCGTAGACATTGGTCCACATACATCTGTGTGTACCATTCCTAGCAAATTAACAGTCCTCTCTCCATGTCTACTAAATGGAGACTGCAATGCCACTATAAAGTGAGATTTTCATCATCCCTTTTCTTTTATTAGTTTGTTCAATCTAAAGTAAATTATGTCACATAAATACAGACCATTATTTAAAGCACCACGTCCATAAAGAATATTATTTCTAAGAATAGAACATTCATTATTCTCAATAATAAATGAAAATCCAGCCAAGTCTAACATGGAATAATATTCCTCACAATCGAGGGAACAAAATAACAATTATTTAAAACAATAGTCTTGCCCGTAGGCATATGTAAATGAAATGATTCTACATCTTCAGCAGCAACTCTTGCTCCATTTCCCATCAGTAGAATCACCTCCTCTTCCTCAAGAGTCCTACTTCTCTTTGGTCCCTGCAACAAATTGCAGATATGAGAACCACAGGCGGTATCTAATACCCAAGTAGAAATTTGATTTAATCGACTCGACTCATTTAAAAAAAAAAGTTCTGCTTGACTCGGCTCGAAGAGAACTCGGTCTACTTAAGGCTCTTGAAATCGTCATCCTTCTGTTACCCTCTCATTTGTTAAATGCTTATTGGCCTTATATTTTATTGCTTGATTTATTTAAAATCACAGCTAAAAAAACAAGTTGGTATTTGTTCTTGTATGGTTTTAAACTTATTGACATACATCTGACTATTTGAGTGCATTTGGATGCTAAATTCCACAAATAAAGCAAGTCAATAAGGCAATGACATTAAAAGATTACTCCCTCCGTCCTAATGTTTTCCTTTCTGAATTTTCGTACTGTTCACGGTAAGCGATTGATTACTAATTTACATGTAATTTATAATATCAAACATAGTCATGAGTGATTTTGTTGGATTCGTATTTATGAGTACTTTAATATAATGAAGTTTTTATATTTAATATTAATATGAAATTAAAAATATTAACAATAAAAAATGTGCATGCAAACGTGTCCAACACAAATAGGAAACGTTTTTAGAGAGGGATGGAGTATTATTTGCATTGCTTGCTAGAACGTACGCAGGGTTAAATGGCGTTTTGGTCACTCAAGTGACCACTAACTTTCACTTGGGTCATCGAACTCAAAAAGCTGTCAGTCAACTGATCGTACTCATAAAAATTTTCAATCAAGTCACTACCCGTTAGTGTCGTTAAGTTTTGGACGGAAAGCTGAATCAGCAAGTGACATGGCTTCCACGTCATGTGACCGTTGTACCCGCCCAGACCATTTAAAACCCATAAATTAAAACCCATAACCCATATTCACTACTTCTCTTCTTCTTCAGTTTATTTTCTTGCAATTAGGGTTCTTTCTTTTACCCTTCTTTCTACCATGTCCACTTCCAAAAGCTCCACAGCCTCAGCCCCATCTGTGAACAATTCATTTAACTCGTATAGAATCCATAAAAACAACTTCGGTGTCGATCATGGATATGATAATATTAAATGTAAGTGTGATATTGTATCACCCCTTCAAGAAGCTTGGAAAGAAGGTACTCAAGATCCGGGTCGGAGGTTTTTTGGCTGCAAGAACTATAGGGATCCCTGCAAGAAGTGCAATTTTTTTTATGGGCTGATCCACCCTACACTGACAGAGCCCGAGAAGTTATACATGGATTGAAGGAAAAATTGAAGATGAAAGATGTCGAATTGGCTAAAATCAAGCAAGAGTTGAGTTTCGTAGAAAGGAAAATGTTAGTAATTGATGAAGAGCGTATGGCAATGCAAAAAAAGATGGACGACGTAACAGAAATGGTGAAGGAAAAAGCTCATTTCAGAACGAAGAAGATGCTATGCTTTGTTATCTTAGTTTGTTTTGTGGTTATGTTCTTTAAGTAATGTTAATGATGTAACATTTATGTCAGAATTAGTGAATGTAATGTTATGGATGTTATTGTTTATGTTTTTATGAATGAAATGTTTATGTTTATGTGATAGTATAACATTGAGATGTTCGAAATAAACACAGTGCCAAAGTTATATATTAAGACCAGAAGATTAATCCATAGTGCGTACATAGAGTTATACTACATAAATAGTAGTTCAATGTCACAAATGACAAGAGTTTAAAGTACTCAAATGGTTCTAACTTTGGCATAAGTAATTCATCTATTTTTTTCTTGGGTGTGGCAGTCCTGCTACTCTCTTTCTTGGAGTTGATTTTTTCATTTGTCCCACTGCACTTGTTGGAGGTTTGTTTCTAACTGGTGGATTAGTCACAGTTGGAGTGGTCATGGGTGGAGTGCTAACAGGTGGAGTATTGCCGGTGCTCATTTGTCCCATATGCTTCCTCAACCCCGGATTTGGCATCTACAATATAAATAAAAAATGTATTAAACAAACCATTGATATAAACTTATGTTAAACATTTATCAACATAAACTGATGTAACTTACAAATTTCATAAAACTGCTGGTAGTTTCCTTAGGCTATGATTTCTGGATTGAGGCCTCCAATTCATCGAGTCCTTGTGTTTGTTCCTGTTCTCTCAAGATCTCATCCATCATATCATTTTCACCTGTTGTTTCCTCTCTCCCCTGCCTCTCCAGTTCTTCCATAACTTCATCTTCTGCAGTTTGTTCATTCTTTGTCTTCTTTCCCCTGTTCCTCTTCTTTGAATTCTCTGGGAACTTATCTTTATTTGGACATTTACCCCTTTTGTGGCCAGCTTCTCTGCACAGACCACAATGCATAACTCTACCCTCATAGCTAACTCTTACCTTCTTACCACTGGACACAACACCCTCCCAACCCTCTCTCCTTCTCATCTTTTTGGGTCTGCCTTTTAGTTTTTTTTAATTAGTGGAGATAACACCAAGTCACCCTCCACATCTTCCCAAAAATCTTCCCCCCTTATCACATCCAAACAGTATGAATAAGTCTACATATATGTTTCCTTTAAATAACATGAGTGAACATAATCAATGGGATTCTTTCTAGCCTCTTGAATTGCAGTAACACCATGACAACAGGGTATACCTAACAAATCCCAGACTCTACAAGAACAGGTCCTTCTTTGCAGATTAACTGAACAAGATGTGCCCCTACCCTTTCAACATAAGTCTCCCTACCATCCCACAGAACAGTAAGCCCACATGATTCCTTAATTGCTTCATCTAAAATTTGTTTAGCTTTTGGAATAATAACAATATCTTGTCTTGACATAAGTTTGGAATAATAACAAATTTGTTCAGGCTTGGTAAAGGATGCATAAGTAAGATTTGACCTCTGATACTAGTATATTGCTCATTGAGCCCCATGAGAAATTGAGTGCGTTAAATGGACTGATCATGAGCCTCAAGTTTGGCATTGATGGTACAAGTACAATATTTATAGGTACATCTAGGTCCAGCAGACAAGCAATCTAACTCATTATGAATTGTCTTAAATTTCGTGAAATAAGCAGCAACAGACAATGTACTTTGTGTAAGGTGAGATTTCTATTTCCTGAGACTAAAGAGTTTAGGCACATTTGTTTGTGCATACCTGACCTGTAAGTCATCCCAAATTGCTATTGCAGATCTCATGTAGACTATACTGTTCCGTATATTGATGGAGACAGAGTTGAGTATCCAAGATGTGACCATATTGTTGCATCTAAGCCAGTGTGTAAGTAAAGGAGAATTGGCAGTAGGTTGCACATATTTGCCATCAACAAAACCAATTTTCAACTTAGAAGCTAATGCTATTTCCATGGATCTTTTCCACTGACTATAATTTTGCTCATCAAGAATTACAGTAGTTAAGATCATTCCTGGATTATTCGAAGGATGAAGATAGTAAGGATGATTAACATCAAGACTAGATTATGTGGATGTAGATGTCGATCCCATGATTGCAGCGGAATATGAAGATACAGTAGAGGTCATAGACTCATCAATATGTATATATGAACAATATATATTCAAAACTCTTTGAAGCAATTAATCAAACAGTTGATGTGCACTAGAACAAACACAATTTTTAATGACACAATTAACAGATATGTCTAACTCTAATGATGAACAACACAGAAACAGACGATGACAAGATCAAAAGAAAGAGATATAGACAAACTCATATGTACACCATCACCAAAGGCATTGATCATCATTGATGCACAGATTCAAGCTTTTCTTCAGAGAAGAAACAAGTTTATACTCGCAAAGTCACTGCCTTGTCAGATTGAAGCTATTCAACCTGGCTCTGATACCATGTCACAAGTATAAACTCTCTCTCTAATAATTGTTCTATATTGTATATTGCCAAGAAGATGAAGTTACATATAGTATTTTTATATCTACATTAGTGATGCTGAAATGAAGATGAAGAAAACAAGATCATGATATGAATCTATCTTGCTGAACTCTATTATACATCTTATATCTTCTAACTAACTAATTGCTTTTCCCGCTTCTTTTTCTGTTTGACTTTGTCCAGCTGTACTTTGACCATCTTATATTTTCTAACTAACTAATTGCTTTTCCCGCTTCTTTTTCTGTTTGACTTTGTCCAACTATACTTTGACTGAATTCTCCTGAATTGGCCTTACTTGCCACCTCTGCATCTATATATCTAACAACCTTGAGGTCTGTGGAAATCGTCTTTGTTTGCTAGAGAAGTATTATCTGACCGAAGTCTAGATTTATATTGACTGGAAATCGTCTTTGTTTGCTAGAGAAGTATTATCTGGCCGAAGTCTAGATTTATAGTCTCGTGGCATACAAACTAATGTTTTCAGCAACCATTTCTGTCCTGAGTGAGTGTCAGTGGCATTTCTGGTTAGTTACATAAATACCTTGGCTCCAGTCAATAACTATAACCGTAGTTTCTCTCGTAAAACTCAAAACTGTTAGAAATCCTTCAATATTTAATGACAATCTTACCAAAGCAAATCGATCAGAACAGGGTCAATTGTATTCACCTGCATTCAGTTAAAGTCATTGAGCGATGCTTTCATATAAGCGAAAAATGAATATTCATTATTTCCTTAACACTTTTAAGATATTGAAACTTGCACATTTGATGTTCATATTCTGGAATGAAAATAGGAAGTAGGGTGTTCATGTCGGATTGGTCGGGTCGCAGGCGTTTTTAGAAACCGATCAAATTACTTTAGTTTGAAAATTTTTAACCCAACCAATTTAAGTCGGTTTGGTCAAAAAATTCTAGAACTCGTACCCAACCCATTTATTCTAATATTTTTTTAAATCGATCAAATTTTTTAAACCTGTTTGAACGGCGGAAAAGAGGTCGGGGTTCGATTTGATCGGGTTGATCAACCCATGAACACCTCTAATATGTCATATTACGATTTGTTGCAAACAAACTGCTCCCAAACATAAAAACGTTCTCCGTAACATTAATATATATTATTCATACTGGCATATTGGGCCTTATTTTTCATCACATGACATTTTTTTATCATAGCTCAAAAACTGAGTTGGTATTTGGGCTGCTGAGTTGTGGGATTGAAAAGCCCAAAATGTTTCTCAGTCTCTGCATCTCCCTTGATGTTTTCATCAAACATTGCAAATAAGTAAGTTTCTATAGGTTTCCCTGGCCTCTTTGGTGTGCCATTTCCTCTCACGTGATTGATCAAGTTCCTATAATAAGTTCCTGCATTTTGTACACTTGCCTCTCTACCACCTGCAGAAGGCCATCCACTCTCTGACACAACAATCTCGACGTTCCGACCCCCAGATCTCTCAACAGCCGAATACAAAGTGTCTAGCAATGCATCAAAAAGGTTCCTGTATTGACGACTACCAACAGGATCCGTTACGACCACATTCGGTGCTGTAAACAGAGCGTATTGAAGATCGCTCTGAGGAGTCCCAATGTGGCTAAAATAAGGGTAAATGTTTGCTAGCAGTGGCAAATTATTTTGGGCTAAAAACCGAATGATCGGTTCAATGAACCCTTTCGCATTATCTTTGAACGAACCCTGTGACGGAGGAAATCCATCGGTGACACCTGAGTACGTAGCGGTGGAAACCTTAATTTGATTTTGCAGTCCTGCTGCTACAATCGCATTATGCACATTTCTCATGGCGGTGAGGACAAGATTTACGTACCGCGAAGTACCCCCATTGTTAGGATCCACTTCATTCCCGACAGCAATGTAACGAAATCTGACTCCTGGTAGGTAATTTTGGATGTTATTCCGAACCCATGTTCTTGCTCCAGCAGGATCTTGCAGTGATTGAAGCTGCGTGTTTGGCACGTCAAGAATGATTTCGATGTTCGATCCTCTAAGAGCTTGAAGTGCTGGCTGAACAGGATCGTAAAGTCTCATTCTTCGAATACCTTTGGCTCTGAACAAATTAATCGTTGCCTGTGCGTTTGGCAAATTATTTCCATTTCTCCCGTAACACACACCTACAGATTGCGCTCCTGTCAATTAAAATGCAGCTAGTAATTAGTATTTTACTATCATATATTATAAGCAATACTTTACAACGGAGAGAATTAAACCTGTTGTCTGAAAGCCAAGCACGAAGATCTCAAATAAAAGAAACACAAATTGCATACAACTCAGTTTCGACATTGAAAATGTAGTTTAGAAAGGTACTTAGAAGTTCAAATGTTGGCTGTATTAGTTTAAACAATCTTACTGCACTTATATAGTGTAAAGTCCCATAGCTATTGAAGACTTGCAACATGTAAGTCAACCAATAATGCGAATAATTTTCCATGGCCAAGCTTAGTTTTCAACAATCCGTTAAAATCCCAAACAGAAGACTAAATGCATACGTCGAATGACCATTTTTTTTCAAACGCGTCACCGTAAGTGTTGTCGTCATGTAAGGGAGTCTTTCAGGTCATATATATATGGTTTGCTTATTTTCCGTTGTGTAACAGCCGGAATCTAGCTGGATTCATAGTCTCGTACATGAAGGCAGATTTAAGAAGGCGTTTGGATGCACTATGAGAATGCGAATGGAGGATATGGGAATGAGGTTTAATGAGAGTGAGAATGAAATGGAAACGCAAGGCATATGATGAGTTTGATTTACCCACCAAAAGAGAATAGAACCACTAAATTGTTAATCTAAACACTATTGGTTTAAGATTTCGATTCACATTAACGGGTACATCAATCATCAACCAAACACCTCCTAATTACAAAATCATGATAAATTCTGCTCTTAGAATTTTCTGAATCTGCTACTGCTCATTCTTATGTAAAACTCATTTATGTATTCGAGTCAAAACTTCTGGTTAGATTGTTATATATGCAGTTGTTTATATTAAAAAGAAAAAATATAATTTAGTTCCAAAGAATTTAAAGAATTTTGTGTTAAATGTTCAAAAATATTTGAAATTGGACAAATGTGGACCAAGTCCATCACCAAGACATTTCTAAAATTGGACCAAATTGTATTAAATGATGTCAACATTAAAACAATATGTGACACATGAAATTTTCATTGTATTGAATTTTTTTTTGCGATTCTATGTGACGTCGTTCTAGACTAACGCTTGAAACTATTAAAATTTGTCAAACTCGCACATCAAAAATAAGTTCATATTAGATATACTATCTCCGTCCCTCCCGTTTGTTTAAAATAAGTCCATATTAGATATACTCCTCTATCCATCACATTTGTTTACATTTAGGTAATCACAGAGATTAAGAAAAATGATAAAATAGTGGAGAAAAGTTAAAAAAGTGAGTAAAATAGTGAGACTAATTAATATTATATATATAAAGTGGGTATAGTGGAGAGAAAACTAACCTCTTGGTCACAGGTTCGAATCCCACGGGAGGAGAATTTATGATTATGCCTCCTGAGCCAGAGTCTGTCGCTTAAATGCGGTTTACCTTGGTTCACATGGTTTGCAGGCTATTACGTGAACCCGTAGGGTTTACCTAGTGCGCACCCGAAGGGTAGCGGCTGCGGGTTACCTACGATAAAAAAAAAATATTGAATGTAATTATATTTTGTATTATAAAAATTTTACTATTTTTAGAAATTTTTGATAGATAAAGCATCCAAAAAGGAAAGTTTGCGAGAGGGACAGTGAGAGTATGATAGCATGATCAAATATTTTCGAAAAAAAGGTCCTTAAAAAGCTCATTGGAGAACAAATTCATGAGAAATTAAAGTGGACGACTTGTAGTCATATGCATATAGACAAGGACATCAATGGAGAAATTTAGCTAGCAACAAGCCATTATAAAGTTATTGCTCGAAATCATTCCCATTTAGAAAAATGTTGAGACGCGTGAGAAGGTCTCGACGAACAGTGTTGCCGTGTCCTCAGAGTTTCAATTTTTCCATAATGATTAACAGGCTGATTACACTCATCAATTAACGATTGTAGTCTGTTAAGTACTTGTCAAGATTTAATACTGTTGTCAATACGGGTTGCTGCGGTAGTTGAGATCTTGCCTCCCTGAGATGAATGATTTGATTGTTTGTTTTGATTGTTACCACTCTCGTAAACCATGCTGATTTCTGCAGATTGTGAACTGGGTGATATATTGAGATTATGAACTAGAGTTTGAATTTATATATGTGAGATAAATTGCACAAACACATTAACAATATAAAATTTTATTATTATCTTGGCTACAACATACATACAACAGAGCAGCAAACCAAGTGATTCAGTACATAGAAGGTCTCTTCTTGGCCTGACTTTATTATTAGCTACTTGATGCTTGAAAATAATGCGAATACTTTTTTAAAAACATGAAATTAAATTAAAAATCTTAGCTCAGAAACTGAGTTGATATTTGGACTGCCCTGTTGCGTCGAAGAGCCCGAAATGTTTCTCAGTCTCTGCACCTCCTTTCTGGTTTTCATCAAACATTGCAAACAAGTAAACTTGAACTAGTTTATCTGGTCTTTTCGGTGTCCCATTTCGCTTAGCATGAGTAATTAGGTTCTGATAATAAGTTCGTGCATTTTCTACACTCGCCTCTCTATCACCTGCAGAAGGCCATCCACTTTCTGACACAATGATATCTACGTTCGGACCTCCTGATTTCTCAACACCCGAATATAGAGTATCGAGCAATGCATCGAAAAGATGCCAGTATTGACGGTTACTATCCGGATCTGCAACAACCGCAGTGGGTGACCTAAACAGAGCATAATCAAGATTACCCTGAGGCGTTCCGAGGTAGCTGAAGTAAGGATAAATATTTGCTAGCAATGGCAAATTGTTTTGGGCTAAAAACTGAATGATTGGGTCAATGAAACCTCTTGCATTGTCGTGAAATGAACCCTTTGACGGTGGAAATCCACTGGTGAGACCTGAGTAAGTGGCAGTCGAGACCTTAATTTGATTTTGTAATCCTGCTGCTATGATTGCATCATGCACATTTCGCATTGCTGGAAGAACATAGTTAACATACTGGGAAGTACCACCGTTGCTAGGATCAACTTCATTTCCTACAGCAATGTAACGAAAGTTCACTCCTGGTGTGTAACTCTGAATATTATTTTGAACCCATGTTCTTGCTGCAGCGGGATCTTGAAGGGATTGAAGGTCCGGGTTTGGGACATCGAGAATGACCTCTATGTTTGTTCCTCTAAGAGCATTAAGTGCTGCCTGATCAGGATGGTATAATCGCATTTTTTCAATACGATTGGCCTTGAATAGATCGATTGTTGCCTGTTGAGATGGCAAATTATTTCCGTTTCTCCCATAACACACACCTACCGTTTGTGCTCCTACAAATTAAAACGAACCAAGTAGTTAGTCTTTTAATATTGCTATGTAACATGTTATAATTAATTTATTCGCGTATCTTAACTGGAAAATTCTACAAAATCTTATTTCTCTGCATATGTTCAATCAAAAACTTACTTCCTTATTCCAAGAGAGCAATAATTTTAAGTAATTATGCGAATTATAAACATGCGATATTATGCCTATGTTGAGAAAAAGAGAGAATTTGGAAACCTGTTATCCTAAATGCAGGCACTAATATTCCAAGAAGCAGAAGCACAATAGCTTGCATGTAACTTAGACTAGCCATAGAGAAATATAACACAATGAAATAGATTCAAATGTTCGGTGTAATAGATTCGTACAATCTACTACTCTTATATAGAGTTATCAGTATGAATGAAGCCCTACTAGCTGGCGGCATTCTGTACACCTAATTCTTAATTCTGTTATATCCCCCATGTCTGCAGTTCCTATTTTTTCCAACTCAGTCTCTTCATTTGGTCGTCGCAGTCGTTTTCTTGATAGTCTTTGATTTACTTATCTATCCATCGGTTAACTGCCAAAGTTCGGTTTGTAGTTTGAGCTAATCCATCTTTCTCTGGATGAGTCAAAACTTCTGTTTAGTACAACTTACTTGAAAACCTCGGCCTGCACTCTATACTACAGTTCTAAAAGTCTAAGCCGCCTGATACATATTTATCCAAAATTTTGTCTGAAAATGTAAAAGTCACCCATTCGGTTCGTCTTTATAAATTAGTTATGTGCAGACAAATCGTTTGTAATGTAGGGTGTAGTTAAATCCGGTAAAAAGGCAAATTTGGTGTCTGAACTTGGCTTGATTTGACAACATAACGTCTGTACCTTAAAAACTTACTAGTTGTAACCCGTGCCAACCAAGTACCCGAAATTAAAAATAATATATAGTTAAAAAAATCAAAATTAAGTGTAATTCTAAAATTTCACCCAATGCATGCATCTAATTATTTACTTATATAAATCTTATATGTTAACTTAGGAATACGATTATTTTGAAATAAACCGACGCTTGGATTTTCAGCAACAAATAAAAATTGAAGGAAAATAAAATTTACAAAGAGTAGAAGTTAATTTTTGTAGTTGAGATTTTATTACATAAAATTTTAAAAATAATTATATATTTTTCTAGTGAGCACCAAGATTTAGGACCTAAAAATTAGTATAGATAGTTGGTAACCCGTGCTAAACACGGGTCCGGGATTAAAAATATCGAATTAATATTTGTAGAAAATTATTCATAATCCGTGCGAAACACGAATTAAAATTAATATATTAATATCAATATTAAATTGGTACTTGCAAAAAATAGCCATGAGGTTAAAAAGAATCGAATCAGTTATGAAATTTCCCACTATAATTCTAGTTTTGCATTATTTTACTTGATATAAAAATCTAATATATTAGTTTTATTTTTGTGAAACGAATTTTATCTCTATCTTATGAACCAAATATATGTTCTTTAGATAATTTAATATTAATTAATATAATTTGATAATTATATTATAATTAGCCTTTTCAATATAGTTTATTTAATATTACATAATTATCGATAAAAATTAATTTACAAATTAAAAGTAAATAGATGTTATTAAACTTAATTTAATATTACTTAATATAATCTAAATATAGTCCATAAATTTGTTACTGTTAAAATATGTTTTTTAATTTAAATAAATAAACATGTTGATGGACAGTTACAAATACAATCGTTAAATCAATAATTTTGAGTTTAAAAGTTAATAAATGTTACTAAAATCATTTGCTATTACTTAATTATTTTTAAAATAATACTATAGAAAATAAAGTTTACAGAGAATAGAAGTCAATTCGTATTAATAGTTTACATTGTACCTAGTAGTTTTTCAAAATAAAAGTAAATATATATTTTTTTGCTAAATTAATATATGTTATTTTACTTAATTTAACGTAACTTAATAAATTTTTAATATAATTTATAAATAAATAAATTTTACAAAGAATATAAGTCAATTTGTGTTAGTAGTTAATTCGATTTGTGTTAAAAACAAAGTTAATTGACAATAGAAGTCAACTTAAATTAGGTAAGTACCAAAATTTGGTACTTTGCTACTTTGCTACTTTTAACACCAAATTATACATGGTTTCGATTATTAATAAGGAGTAATAGTTTTTCTAAAATTAAAAATAAATATAAGTTATTTTACTTAATTTAACGTAACTTAAATTTTTTTTAATATAATTTAAAAATCGTTTAAAAAATATTTTTATTTTATAAAGTAAATAGACAATTGAATGAATACTAACTAAAAATAAAATAAAATTTATAATGAATATAAGTCAATTTGTATTAAAAACAAAGTTTAATGAGAATAGAAGTCAACTTATGTCATGTAAGTACCAAAATTTGGTATTTTAGTACTTTGGTACTTTTAGCACCAAATTATATATTGTTTCGCTTTTTAATAAAGAGTAATAAATATAAGTTATTTTACTTAATTTAGCGTAACTTAATAAATTTTTAATATAATTTAAAAATCCTTTAAAAAATATTTTTATTTTATAAAGTAAATAGACAATTGGATGAATACTAACTAAAAAGTAAATAAAATTTATAAAGAATATAAGTTGATTTGTGTTAAAAACAAAATTTATTGAGAATAGAAAATGTTAGGTAAGTACAAAAATTTGGTACTTTGTACTTTTAGCACCAAATTATACATTGTTTGGTGTATAGATTTCATGTTAAACATATGCGCAGACATTCACATGGGTTGCTTCAAAGATCTGTAAGAGTTCATAGTTCAATTGAACTTCTGATGTATTTGTTTTCTGCATTTTCTAGCTAGAACTTTGATGTTATTGTTCGTACTATTCTTTACTAATTTACAATAAATCTTGTGAGTATGTGTTTCTAGGTAAAAATAATAGAAAATTTCTATTTGCATTAGAAAAATGGTAACATCTAGTTGTACAAGAAAGAAAATGATAACTTTCTGAAGATTGTTGTCAAGAGACTCAGATAACGAACAACGTTGACACTGACAACGAGTAAATCAGAAAAAGAAAATTCATTATGTTTAGCCATTAACACGTGCTTACAGCTACATACTAAGCTGCCACTCCAGAAGTATAGTTTTTCAGCAGCCTAAAGCTTCAAATTAAAGTATTATTTTTGCAGTACTGGATAAACGTGGTAGATCGGGTACTGATCAAGCCAACAAATCGACAATGGAGAGGATCGAACATATCTAACACAAAGAGCCGACGCAAAGGAAGTAAGCTGCAACACATGTTGGATCACAAAAGACATACGTCATGATAGCCAGCACAAGGCACGATAAACATACACCAAGGGGCTAACTTCTTTGATAAATACTATTTCACCACAAATTATGATTGAAATCTTTTAGAAAATTTGATAGGACCGTGTCATTCCACTGTTAACGACTGCTATAAGAGAGTAGTCAAAAACATGGTATATTCGACTGTATGCTCATGAATGATACTAAGTTAAGTTTGATGATGAAAATGATATATCGTCTTCAGTTGAGTAATCACTTTATATTTAACCCGATAATCTTGACTAAAGGTATAAACAGATATTGAAATAGCAAATGATAACTATTTAGTAAAACACTTGAGAGCATGAAACTGTTTCTTATTTAGTCAAGATAACAATGATCATGATGAGGATCAATAGACTACAACTAATGTCCTTATAGTCTGGATACAAGACAGCAATCCTAACAACCTCTACAAAATACCACTATGTCCCTAGTGTAAGACAACATAGAGGTCCCCTACAATATTAATGCTTAACCCCTGGTACAAATCCCACTCAGCTGATAACCATTCTACTAACTACAAGACAAAGACATTGGTGCCAATACATAAAATGTATTATGGTTTTTTATTTGAAAGTAAAAATATGGAGGGAAAGGATCACTTGCTCATTCCTTAATTTCATTACTCCCCCTCAAGTGGAGAGGAGGTTGTGCTGAGGCTCCAAGCTTGTGAATGAGGTAATTGTGCTGCTTCACAGAAAGTGGTTTTGTGAGCACAACTGCAAGTTGAGAGTGTGATGGCACATATGCTGTTGTGACTGCTCCTTCCAACACTTTATCCCTTATGAAATGACAATTGATCTCTATGTGCTTGGTGCGCTCGTGAAGAACTGGATTTGCTGCAATTGACAATGCAGCCTGGTTGTCACTCTTAATTACAGTTGGTAGCAAATCAAGCAATCCCATGTCTTTTAGAAGAGATGACATCCATGTGACTTCACAACAAGCAAGGGCCATGGCTCGGTATTCCGCTTCCGCTGTTGAGCGTGCCATGACAGACTGTTTCTTGGTCTTCCAAGAAATAGGAGATGATCCTAACAGAACACAGTATCATGATGTTGATTTCCTTGTATTGGGACAACTAGCCCAATCACTATCACAATACGCTGTGAGTTGTGCAGCAGAAGACGATGCTAACAAGATTCCCTGAGCTGGGTTATTTAATAGATATCGCTGCACACGCTTAGCTGCTTGCATGTGAACGTTGGTGGGTCTCTGCATGAACTGTGCCAAGTTATGAACAGGGAACGAGAGATCAGGTCTGGTTATGGTTAAGTAATTTAACTTACCCAGTAACCTTTGATATTGTGTTGGGTCTTCAAGAAAATCTCCCTTGTCCGGAGTCAAAGTTATGTGTGTATCCATTGGCAATTTGAGTGGTGTGGATGTTGTCATGCCAAACTCCTTAAGCGGATCCAACGTATACTTCTTCTGTGATATGAAGAACCCTGCATCAGTTCGATCAATCTCAAGTCCCAAGAAGTAACTAACAGGACCCATATCCTTCATGCTAAAATACGATCCCAACACTGATTTCAAGTTGCTTATGGAGCTTTGACAATTACCCGATATTAGAATATCGTCCACACAGATGAGTACTAGCATTATTGCACCATTATTCACTTGTGAATACAGACTATAATCCGCTTTAGAGTGGCTGAATCCAATTGATACCAGAGTCACTGATAATTTGTGATGCCATTGTCGAGACGCTTGTCGCAGCCCATATAGTGCCTTCTTAAGCCTACACACTAAATATGTTGTGCTTGTATCCTGACCAACGAGGCTTTCCACTTCAACTCGACTTCCCAGTCCACCATATCCTTGTGGCATTATCATGTACACTGTTTCCTCCAATTCACCATTTAAGAAGGCGTTTGAGACATCCAACTGGTGTACAAACCAGTTCTTTATTGCAGCCACTGCCAACAAGGCCCTCACAGTCGACATTTTCGCCACAGGGGCAAACGTCTCAATATAATCAATCCCATATTGTTGTTTGTATCCCGGAATCACTAGCCGCGCCTTGTATTCATCCACAGATACATCCACCTTGAACTTAGTTTTGAAAATCCATTTACACCCAATGGCTTTTCTATTGGGTGGCAATGTTGTAAACTCCCATGTGTGATTCTTTTCCAATGCTTCCAGTTCCAAATCGATGGCTTCCAGTCAATGTGGGTGTTTTACTACCTGTGAGAAATATAGAGGATCTGTTTGTGGAATAATAGCAGCCAAAAAATAATTAAAAGTTGGACTTACTTCCTGAGATGTCACTATCACTGCATTCATGGCTTTACTTGAGTTTGGGATGACAAAGTCACTCATCCACAATGGTTGCTTCGAAGTTCTGCCGGATCTTTTTTGTGCTTGTTGTTCAGGTTCTTGACTCATTTCATTTCTTGGTGATTCAGGTACACTTTCCATTTCAGTTTCACTTTCCATCGTGTTTTCTACATCATTTGTAGTTGCACTCTCGAGCTCATTATTGGTGACGATGTTCTCTTCACTGCACATAATTTCTGGTAGCTCATAATCATGTCTATTTCTTTGTCCAAAGGGCAATGAAACTGGCAGTGGTTCCATATACCTTTTGTCACCATTCTTGTTAAGTGGAAAGATGCTTTCATAGAAGACCACATGTCTAGAGACCATGGGTTGCATTGTTGTCAACTTTAGAAGTCTATAACCTTTTGTGTTGCTCGGGTATTTAATGAATGCACATGCTACTCCTCGAGGGGCAAATTTATCTCCGCCGTGATTGGAGTTGTAAGCCATAGCCAAGCAACCAAAAGCCTTTAAATTCTCATAATCCACCTCTTTATTGTACAGCTTCTTAAACGGAGTTTTGAAGTTCAATGCTGCATTTAGCAGTCGATTAATGATGTGTGTTGCTGTCAATACGCAATCCCCCCAAAAAGATAAGGATAAGCCTGATTGAAAATATAGTGCCCGAGCCACCTCCAACATTTGTCTATGTTTTCTTTCTACACGAGCGTTTTGTTGTGGTGTATACGGACATGAAGTTTGGTGTAGAATTCCCTTTCTTGTGAAGTGTGCACTGTATTCTTTATCAGCAAACTCCAAGGCATTGTCCGATCGTATGACTTTGATCTTCTCATTGAACTGATTTAACACATATTCTTCAAAAGCCTTTAATGTGCATACATAATCAGACTTATTTTGAAGCAAATACACCCACGTCATTATGCTGAAATCATCCACTATCGTCAAAAAATATTTAAATTTGCCTCTAGTGCTCACTTTATACGGCCCCCAAATATCAGTATGAATCAATTCGAATGCAGTTGAGGCATGTGAATCACTCACAGTGAAGCTCAACCTGGTCATCTTTGCCAAAGGACATGTGACACACACCTGCTCCTCCTTTTATGACATATAAGGCTTGATGTGACCAATATGTTGCATTTTTGATACTGATGTGTGCCCCAATCTTTGATGCCAAATAGTGAATTGATTTTTGCTTTCCACTCTTGTCTTTCCAACTTTATCGATCTGCTTTTCTTTTGATTTCAGTCCTGTCATGGCTACACCCACAGCAGTTGGTATGTCATGCCTTAAATAGTACAAACCTTGCTTCATCTCTCCCTTTCCAATCACCCTTTTCGATGAAGAGTCTATTATGAAGCAGCTGTTGGGGTTGAACACCACATCACATTTGCTATCTTGTGCCAATTTGTGTATGGACAGCAAGTTATGGTGAAACTGTGGCATATACAATACATTGCATAACTTCATTCCATTTTGCAGAACAGCATCTCCAATGTGTGTGATGAATGCACTAGCTCCAGTTGGTAATTTGATATTGAAGGTTGAGGGTGCCATCCTGACATTGATTAAGTTATTGAGAGAAGATGTCATGTGATCCGAAACCCCCGAATCAATGATCCATTCCAACTTTGTAATTTTATCCTTTCCACTTCTCACCATCCCAGAAAAGCCATAATCGATTTCATCATCAGTTTCTGACTTTTTGTGCGTCGAGGCTCCATTTCTTGGGATCAGTTTTAGTAGCTGGTCTAATTGTTGAGATGTCATCATAATTTTTTGTTGATCTGCAGCACTTCCTTAAGCATTGTTTGCCCTTCTGGGAAACGCAGCTCCAGAGCTTGACCACTTTCCAGGTGCCAGTTTTTAAGCCCCTGGTTTATACTTGGAATGCCACCTTGGATACTTCCCTGTAGTTGAAAGGAATATATCCTAAGTTCAATCATGTATGAGGATTTAGGAATAACTTTTCAATAATCTGTTTTGATTTCGTTGATATTAATAAAAGACTTATTTTGTTTTTATTACGGACTTTATCTATTTAAGTGTTTAAATAAGATATACCATAGTTTAGAGTAAAGCTTTTTATGGATTATGATGAGATCATAATAGTGAGACCTAAAAAGATGATAACTCTAAACTTTAATAGTTCCTGGTCATAGGATTACTAACTGGTAATTAATAATCCGCAAAGATCGGTACATACTATGCTTGCTTCATTATGAAGGATGTCTGTTCTCATAGACATTTGTGTGGTGACACTATAGCTAGTATGTAGGTGCTTATTATAGAATAAGTTCACTGAACATGACTCGCACAGCTGAACAACTGATGGAGTTCACTCACGTGTCAGCAGTTGTTCACATAGTGATAGTTGTACAAGTATCCTTAGACTTGAGGTCATCATAGTCATCTTGCGTACACTGAACTATGCTTTGGTTTAGTTCTTAGTCTCCAGGGACAATTATTAGGGCTCTACTGGGTATAGGAATTTGTACACGAAGATAGTGTATGATCAATATAGGATCTACCCCTTCCAGTGAAGGAAGTGAATGTTCAAGGCTGATCCACTTATGCTAGTTCAGGAATCTCTGGCCAGAGTGAATGAAATTAGAAAGGAGTTTCTAATTTGCATAGAACTACGCATAGTAAATGGTAAGCAAGTGATTAAATTAGATAGGCTTGACACGAGATCCATGCCTTGTATTTAATCGGGACATTGTAGGGTAGAAGAAGTTTATTGTACGGTAACTATTCACTGAATAGGTTCTTGGTATTCTAAGCAGTGAATTCATATTATCCGGATAGTCGCGATATGCTGAGAAGTATCCCTCACGATGTAGAATAAATGTGATTAATTAATTAATCATATTTAATAAATTAGAGAATTTATATAAATAATGATAAAATAGTTTTATTATTATTTATTTCTACTACCGGCTTAATATTGAACCTACAGGGTCACACCATAAAAAGAGAATGATTTAATAGTGGAGGAATTAATTAATAATGGCTAATAATTATTTATTTGTGAAATAAATAATTAATTGGCAAATTTAATAATTGATTAAATGAGATTTAATTGATTATAAATTAATTAAGAAAAGTTCTTAATATTATTAATTAGGGATTTAATTTTTGGAAATTAAATCAAGAGAGAGAATTATTTCTAAAGTGTTTAGAAAAAGGATTAATAATTAAAAGGTGTTTTAATTATTAATGAGAATAATAAATGGGATAATAATAATAATAATATTTATGGGAAAATTTCAGCTGAAAATTTTGCCTATAAATACACTATTATAGACCCTATTTTTATTGAACCCCAAAACCCAAAAAGTTTGGAAAACCCAATTCTCTCCACCTCCTTCCTCCTCCTTAACATCGTTTTCTTGGTGGATACCGGTGGAGTGCTTCACACTTGAAGAGCAACTGCTAAGGATCTCTGATCATTGTCTCCGATTTATTTTAAAGGTTAGATTCGATCCCTCGAATTTTTATTCATGATCTGTATGCTTTTATTTGGATTTTATGTGTGTAAAAAGTATTTTACCATGCTCCGCTGCGATTAAAAATCCAACAATGGTATCAGAGCATAGGTTGTATGCATATAGATCTGTGGTAAAAATTTCAGAATTTTATGTGCTTGTATGAATTAATTATGATTTTTACAAGTTATATCATGGATTAATTTTGTCTGATGAGAAATCGTTTCTCAGAATAATTTTGAATGTTGATCTGGGTTCTACAAGTGTTGTAGATCATCTGGGTATTTTTTTCATATTTTTAGGATGTATAGATTTTTTATTATGAATTTTTGAAGTTCTTGTAATTAAAATTCGTAATTAAATAAGTAAATATATGTATATATAGTATATATATATATATATATATATGTTTGTATATATCTGTACATCTGCATAGTTTGTCTACTGTTACTGCTGCACGGGACAAGACAGACAAGTACAGAGAATGTCAGATCAGGCGGCACGACGTTCGAGAAGAAAAAGACGGCGGCTGCTGCAAAAAAGAAAAAAGAAAAAAAATAGGGGTGTAACGCATTCCGGGAATGCGTTACACACCTGTGGCGCATTCACGGAATGCGTTACACCTTTTAATGGCTTAAAAGGGTTGTAACGCATCACCGGAATGCGTTACAGGGCTTGTAACGCGTTCCTGTAATGCGTTACAGCCCGACTATTTATTTTAAAATTGATTTTCTGGGAGTTTCGTAACTCCGTTTTAGGCGTACAATATACCGTTGGATTCGTTTTTCCGAGACGGATCTAATGGAGTGATCAATTTTAGTTTATATAAAAGTTTTGAACTGTTTATATTTCCATGAAGTGTTTTAAAGCTGTTTTTGACTGTTTTAGTTGCTTTTAAATGCTTCATGTGATACATAAAGATGTATAATGCTTAGACTAATGTGCTAGATGATATAACATGTCTAACTTGATGTTTATTCATGTTTATATATGTGATATATGCTTAGTTTATCAAGCGATGATAGATTTAGGTGAACTTAAATGAACATAAGACGTTTGTTAGACAAACTAGTATGGTGAAATTGTTTCATAACCTTAATAATAATATTATGAATACAATCATGAGATTCTTGTGTTTGTGAAACATGTAATTGAATATGAATTTTCGATATGAGAGAAATGATGATTCTGTCAACAACAGATTTCTATCTGTAAGAAAGGGTTATTAAGTGACGCATCTTGACAATGCTCCACCCGATCTGGGAATCATCTGATTATTGATTATTGATTTGAAATATTTAATATAAAAGGAAGAATTTCTTTATAATATGATTATGATTGTAACGTAATAGAATCCCTCTAAAATTAAATAATATCAAGTAGTAATTGGCCAATGATACAACGGGCTTGTGTTGGTCATAGCCTTCCAACATGATAGAAAAGTAGTTCTTATTTTTGAATCATTGTCGGTTCGTGCTACAGCCGAGGGCTTTGATTTTGAAATAAGAAATACTTGTCTATTACATAGAGATGTGTACATTGAATAAGAATCTAAAGGTCGGTACGTGCTACAGTCATGGGCCTTTGGGGACTGATTCAACTGTACGGAATGTTGGGTTAGACTTGACTTAGAATATTGAGTTTGTCGTGCTACAGCCGAGACTCAATTATTCAAGAGGCTAAAGTTTGATTAGGGAATAACATGAGATGTAATTGACAAGAGTTGTCTGCCTATTGAACATTACATGGCGGTTCGTGCTACAGCCGGGGTCGTGTAATGGAATGTAGGATCCCTATTCCCACTAGCATTATGAATGCTTAATTTTTCACGTAGGGGGTTCAATAAATTAGATAAACTAGTGGGAGCCACTTATGAATAAAGACCCGATTCATATAGTGTTTTGAAATGAAATCGAATATTTGCTAAGTGTTGTTATGTGTTTATCATTTACAGATTTACAATATATATTATGTCTTTTGCACTATCACTCAGGAGCATACTAGATGCTCACAAATTGACTGGTCCTAATTATGCTGACTGGCTTCGAAACTTGAGAATTGTTCTCAGGATTGAGAAGTTGGAATACGTGATTGACTCACCTAAGCCTACTGAACCTGCTAGTGATGCACATAATGATGAACATATTGTGTATCGTAAGTGGATAGATGATGCAATTGTTGCTCAATGCATCATGCTAGCTTCCATGAACATTGAGCTACAGAAGCAACATGAGCATATGGATGCTCACACTATCCTCATGCTTCTACAAGAGTTGTATGATGTGGCAGGGAGGACAGCTCGATATGAGATATCGAAGGAGTTGTTCGGTTGTAGGATGTCTGAGGGATCATCTGTGAATGACCATGTACTTAAGATGATCAATTTGATTGAACGTCTTGGACAACTTGGTTTTGCCATGGATGGAGAGCTGAGCCAAGACTTGGTCTTGAAATCGCTTTCGAGTTCGTTCTCGCAGTTTGTTATGAACTTTCACATGAATAAGTTGGATGTCAGCCTGCCTGAACTCCACAACATGTTGAAGACTGCGGAATCGAATTTTCCCCCTAAGAAGAGTTCTGTTCTTCTAATTGGTGAAGGTTCCAATCCTAAGAAAAGGAAGAGGAACCCTTCCAAGAAGAAGAAAGTAGGTGAGAAAACACCGGTTCCACCAAAAGCTGAAGACCCAAGAGCAAAGTTGTTTGCTTTCACTGTAACAAGGTGGGGCACTGGAAGAGGAACTGCAAGGTTTACCTTGCAGAATTGAAGAAGAAGAAGGGTACTGAGACTACCGCTTCTGATTCAGGTATGTTCATGATAGAAGTGAATATGTCATTAAATCAAATTTCTACTTGGGTATTAGATACCGCCTGTGGTTCTCATATCTGCAATTTGTTGCAGGGACCAAGGAGAAGTAGGACTCTTGAGGAAGAGGAGGTGATTCTACTGATGGGAAATGGAGCAAGAGTTGCTGCTGAAGATGTAGAATCATTTCATTTACATATGCCTACGGGCAAGACTATTATTTTAAATAATTGTTATTTTGTTCCCTCGATTGTGAGGAATATTATTCCCATGTTAGACTTGGCTGGATTTTCATTTATTATTGAGAATAATGAATGTTCTATTCTTACAGATAATATTCTTTATGGACGTGGTGCTTTAAATAATGGTCTGTATATATGTGACATAATTTACTTCAGATTGAACAAACTAATAAAAGAAAAGGGATGATGAAAATCTCACTTTATAGTGGCACTGCAATCTCCATTTAGTAGACATGGAGAGAGGGCTGCAAATTTGCTAGGAATGGTACACAGAGATGTATGTGGACCAATGTCTAGGCAATCCATGGGTGGATTTTCATACTTCATTACTTTCATAGATGATAGATCTGGATTCGGATATGTGTTTGATGAAACACAAGTCTGAGGCCTTTGAAAAGTTCAAAGAATATAAATATGAAGTGGAGAAACAAACCAAACAGAGTATTATAATTCTTCGATTAGATCGAGGTGGTGAATACTTTAATGGAGTGTTTCTAGATTATCTCAAAGTAAATGGTATAGTCTCCCAGTGGACGCCTCCAGATTGGTATCTGAAAGGAGAAATCGAACTTTGTTAGACATAGTACAGTCCATGATGAGCTATGCAAATCTTCCAGTATTCCTATGGGGTTATGCATTGGAAACCTCAGCATATTTACTGAATAAGGTGCCTTCCAAATCTGTTCCTCAAACTCCGTATGAGATATGAAAAGTAAGGAAACCGAGTCTTAAACACGTTAAGATTTGGGGATGTCCAGCTTATGTCAAGTAAGTTGACCCAGATAAGCTGGAATATCGATCCGTAAAATGTAGTTTTGTGGGATATCCTAAAGAGACTTTAGGGTATTACTTTTACACCGATCATCGGGTGTTTGTCTCCAGACATGCTACCTTCTTGGAAAAGGAGTTTATCCTTGAAGGAAACAGTGAGAGCAAAATTGAATTTGATGAAGTTCAAGAAGCACAAACTACTACGGATCAAGTGGAAATACCTGTTCTGACTGAACAACTATTTGTGGAACAGCCCATTCATAGAACTAGGAGAGTGTCTCGCCAACCTGAGAGGTAATATGGCCTTGTCATTGAGAATGACAATGAGTTGTCGATCATTGATGATGACGACCCTGTGACCTATAATGAGGCTATGAGTAGTGTTGACTCAGAGAAATGGCATAGTTCCATGAAATCCAGAATGGAATCTATGTATACGGTATACAAAAGATAGATTATAGCAGATGGCCAGGTGGAGACCTATAAGGCCAGGCTTGTGGCAAAAGGATTCAAACAAAGGCAATGGATTGACTTTGATGAAACCTTTTACCTGTAGCCCTGTTAAAATCAGTTCGGATTTTGCTTGCGATTGCTGCTTACTACGACTATGAGATATGGCATATAGCCAGATGGTTTTCTTTCCAAGAGAAATGAAAGCCTAGTGTGTAAGCTACTGCGAACCATATGTGGTTTAAAGTAAGCTTCTCGTAGATGGAACATTCGTTTTGATGAAACAATCAAAGAGTTTGATTTTATCAAAAATATAGATGAACCATGCGTCTACAAAAGGGTTAGTGGGAGCGCGGTAACATTTCTTATATTGTATTGAATTAGAGTTGACACACATAACAACATAGCAGACCCACTCACAAAGCTACTTTATGAAAGTCACTTTGATCGTCATAAAGACAAGATGTGTATTAGATACCAGAGTGATTGGCATTAGTACAAGTGGGAGATTGAAAGGAATATGTCCTAAGTCCAATCATGTATGAGGATTTAGGAATAACTTTTCAATAATCTGTTTTAATTTCATTGATATTAATAAAAGACTTGTTTTGTTTTTATTACGGACTTTATCTATTTAAGTGTTTAAATAAGATATACCATAGTTTAGAGTAAAGCTTTTTATGGATTATGATGAGATCATAATAGTGAGACCTAAAAAGATGATAACTCTAAACTTAAATAGTTCCTGGTCATAGGATTACTAACTGGTAATTAATAATCCGCAAAGATTGGTACATACTATGCTTGCTTCATTATGAAGGATGTCTGTTCTCATAGACATTTGTGTGGTGACACTATAGCTAGTATGTAGGTGCTTATTATAGAATAAGTTCACTGAACATGACTCGCACAGCTGAACAACTGATGGAGTTCACTCACGTGTCAGCAGTTGTTCACATAGTGATAGTTGTACAAGTATCCTTAGACTTGAGGTCATCATAGTCATCTTGTGTACACTGAACTATACTTTGGTTTAGTTCTTAGTCTCCAGGGACAATTATTAGGTCTCTACTGGGTATAGGAATTTGTACACGAAGATAGTGTATGATCAATATAGGATCTACCCCTTCCAGTGAAGGAAGTGAATGTTCAAGGCTGATCCACTTATGCTAGTTCAGGAATCTCTGGCCTGAGTGAATGAAATTAGAAAGGAGTTTCTAATTTGCATAGAACTACGCATAGTAAATGGTAAGCAAGTGATTAAATTAGATAGGCTTGACACGAGATCCATGCCTTGTATTTAATTGGGACATTGTAGGGTAGAAGGAGTTTATTGTACGGTAACTATTCACTGAATAGGTTCTTGGAATTCTAAGCAGTGAATTCATATTATCCGGATAGTCGCGATATGCTGAGAAGTATCCCTCACGATGTAGAATAAATATGATTAATTAATTAATCATATTTAATAAATTAGAGAATTTATATAAATAATGATAAAATAGTTTTATTATTATTTATTTCTACTACCAACTTAATATTGAACCTACAAGGTCACATCATAAAAAGAGAATGATTTAATGGTGGAGGAATTAATTAATAATGGCTAATAATTATTTATTTGTGAAATAAATAATTAATCGGTAAATTTAATAATTGATTAAATGAGATTTAATTGATTATAAATTAATTAAGAAAAGTTCTTAATATTATTAATTAGGGATTTAATTTTTGGAAATTAAATCAAGAGAGAGAATTATTTCTAAAGTGTTTAGAAAAAGGATTAATAATTAAAAGGTGTTTTAATTATTAATGAGAATAATAAATGGGATAATAATAATAATATTTATGGGAAAATTTCAGCTGAAAATTTTGCCTATAAATACACTATTATAGACCCTATTTTTATTGAACCCCAAAACCCAAAAAGTTTGGAAAACCCAATTCTCTCCACCTCCTTCCTCCTCCTTAACATCGTTTTCTTGGTGGATACCGGTGGAGTGCTTCACACTTGAAGAGCAACTGCTAAGAATCTCTGATCGTTGTCTCCGAATTATTTTAAAGGTTAGATTCGATCCCTCGAATTTTTATTCATGATCTGTATGCTTTTATTTGGATTTTATGTGTGTAAAAAGTGTTTTACCATGCCCCGCTGCGATTAAAAATCCAACAGTAGTTTCCCAACATCTATCACTCGTATGGCCTTTTCTTCCACAGGTCTTGCATTACAGAATCTTTTCTCCAGCTCCTTTACTATACATGACCATAACATCAAACTCTCCCAGGCCAGTTTGAGATAGGATCTCCTTTTGTGATTCTTCTTGTTGTACTGATGCACAAACCGTTTCCACCGAGGGTAAAGGACACATCATCAAGAGCTGACTTCTCTGAGCTCCATAGGTTTCATCCAGTCCATTCAAGAACTGGAAAAGTTTTGATTCTTCTCTAAAATTTTCCATGGCCTTCAACAACTTGCTAATTTCAAGGGTCATAGTAGTTATGGTTGGGAGAATATTCATAGATTCTATTTCTTCCCACAGCCCACTCATGGTTGTAAAATAATCACTTATCTTCATTCCGTTTTGTTTAAGACTAAATAAATCTTTATTTAGTTTGTACTTTCTGGACCCATTAGTTAACAAGAACCTTTTTTCAAGTTGTTTCCAGATTTCATATGCAGTATTAATGAAAAGAACAGATGATTTAATATTTTCAGAAATATTGTTGTGAATCCAAGAAATTACCATATTGTTACAAGTGTCCCACTGCATAGCCTCCACTGCATCTGTTGAGTTTCTTGTCACCGACCCATCAACAAACCCTAATTTTCTCTTTGTAGACAATTGAATTTCAAAAGACCTTTTCCATGATCTGTAATCCCCAACACCTTATAACTTTGGTATAACAATAGACTGTGGCCCATCTGAAGGGTGAAAAAACAAGGGGTTTTGTAGATCTGTAAATGATAGTCTATTAGTAGCCATTTGCTTCTCCAGAAAACTCAACCACTGCTACTTTGATGTAGACAACACCTTCAGGAGATACACACTTTTGACCACCAAACAAGACCTTTAAATCTCACCTTTAAACACTCTTTACTATTGTAGTTATCAATGCTAGCTCTGATACCATATAAACAGATATTGAAATAGCAAATGATAACTATTTAGTAAAACACTTGAGAGCATGGAACTGTTTCTTATTAAGCCAAGATAACAATGATCATGATGAGGATCAATAGACTAAAGCTAATGTCCTTATAGTATGGATACAAGACATCAATCCTAACAACCTCTACAAAATACCACTATGTCCCTAGTGTAAGACAACATAGAGGTCCCTTACAATATTAATGCTTAACCCCTGGTACAAATCTCAGTCAGCTGATAACCATTCTACTAACTACAAGACAAAGACATTGGTGCCAATACATAAAATGTATTATGGCTGTTTATTTGAAGGTAAAAATATGGAGGGAAAGGATCAAATCTGCTCATTCCTTAATTTCATTAAAAGGCCATTCTCATAATTAACCAACATTTCAGCCAATTTTCTTTGATAATCTTGTACTGATCAGTCACAGTGTTGGATGAACAGTGATTTGTCGAAACTGAAATGCTTCATTATCATAATGTCATGGACAGATTCTTCAGTATCCAAAAGTATAGTCCTTGATTAGCCTAATTTTTCTGTCCTCTAACTACCAAATTCCATAGTTGTAATCTGATCAAGTACTATAAACTATCTTCTCTCACCAATCATCTGTCTCTGAATGAGTCAATACTTTAACTAGTACAACTTACTAGAAATCCTTGGCCTGCAATTTGCAGTTATGTATACTTAAAAGTTTAAGCCGCCGGGACAAATTTATCCAAATTTTGATTGGAAAAAACGTGCAAATCGGTTATATGTCCTTCTAAACTGTTTTAGTGAGTTTTGTATAATAGATATCGTTACAATTTTGGATAATGCGCAAGTTGGGATACTAAATTACAAAATATTATTTCATATAAACAATATTCTATACTTCAATATTTGAATAATCTCATTCTGGTCACGAGCTCTTGTTCTACTGGTAATTTTAAATTTTCGGTAGAAAAATCAACTTTAGAAAATAATCACACTCTGCACTTCTACGAAATTCTCCGATAATCATATTGGGACTGGAAAAATAGTATACAAGTAATACTGAATTAGTATGATATAATCACTACAAGAAAAAAAACTAAATTCGACCGAAAAAAATTGGTCAAATTTAGCTTGGTCGAATTGAACTATATTTGACCGATTTCGAATCGGTTGTAATAAAGATAGTCGAATTTAGGAGTTCGGTCGTATTTAACTAAATTTGACTGGATAATTACGATGGGATGAATACAACCGCTTAAATTTGACCGCCCAAATTCCGCCGAAGACTGACCTGACTCTGTTTCTTGGTGTGTATTAAGAAAATTTCGATATATATGAGAAAAAGGCTAAAAACTGCAAGAGAAATGCATATGTATATTTGTGTACACGTTGCAACTCTGAAAGGGCAAGAACTTATATGTATATGCATATTACATTCTTTCTGAACATGTATAGCCGGTTAAAGTCTGCAAATGCTTTCTTATATTTAAAAGAGTGTGAACTTTCTGGTAGGGGTGATATATTTTCTTTTTTTGTCCGATTACACGACTAAAATGTACTAATTAATTACTTTATAATTTACATAAAAATTTCACAGTTCCTTGTTCTGGCCCTAATTTTGCACTACAGTGATGTCTAGAATTTCAAAAACCATTGCATTTCAGGGCTATATAAACCCTACATTGTTTTTCTTCATAGTCTCATTCCAGTACAACACATTCATCCTTGCATCTCGATAAATAATCACCATAACATGGTGCTACACACTCTCTTTGCTCTCTCGGTTGCTGCTATTCTGTTGCTTGGTAAGTTTCTGCCCCTTCGCCTGATTAATATACGTATATTGTTTGTGACTTATTATTCTGTTTATCGATTACTATTAACTAACCAATCCATCTGAAAACGTAAGGTGTTAAAAGGAAAGTCAAACTGGATATTTATATTATAACAATTACTCACAAGGACAGAGTCTAGAGTAGTTTCCGAAATAATTAAAAATCAGAGTTCTGATAAATTTTAATAATCTGAATTACAGGAGGTGAATCAGCTACATTCATAATCAGAAACAATTGTCCTTACACAATCTGGCCAGCTGCACTAACCGGTGCTGGATCACAACCATCAACCACCGGATTCGAACTCGCTTCACAAGCCTCACACAATATCGTAATTCCACCTCCATGGTCAGGAAGAATTTGGGCTAGAACATTCTGTACGGACGTCTGCCTAACAGGTGAGTGTGGCAAAGGAGGCGGTCCATGTGCTGGCGCTGGTGGAAATCTACCAGTAACACTAGTCGAATTCACATTAAATGGCGACGGAGGCAAAGATTTCTACGACGTTAGCAATGTCGATGGATTCAACTTACCAGTTAGTATAGTACCCGAAGCCGATTGTCCATCAACAAGCTGTGGTGTTGACATAAATGCCGATTGTCCTGCAGAGCTTGCTGTAAGAAACACAAATGGTCATGCAATCGGATGTAGGAGTGCTTGTACCGCGTTTAATACACCTCAAGATTGCTGTACCGGAGAATATAATAGTCCGAATATTTGCCAACATTCGAAGTACTCGAATTTCTTTGAGCAAAAGTGTCCTCAGGCTTATAGTTATGCTTATGATGATAAGACTAGCACCTTCACTTGCCCTACTGGTCCTAGCTACAAAGTCACATTCTGTCCTTGAAGACTTGTCAATAGAATTGACATACAGAATGGCCTAAATGCTAAATGGCTTTCATTTCAGTTTTTACAATAAGATAGTAGCATTGAATAAGTAGATATATATATATGTAGTATGTCTACAATAATAAGGTCATGTACCTACCAGATTGTTTGTTTGTTTTACTTAATTGTATTTCATATATACTAATATAATATATAAAATGTTTTTAAAATATGTAGTTAAAGAATCGAAATTAAGTGTAACTCTAAAATTTCACCGTATAATTCTATTTATGCATGCGCCTAATTATTTATTTATATAAATCTGACATGTTAACTTACTAATACGATTATTTTAAAGTAAACTGACCAAATAAAATTGAAGGGTAATAAAATTTACAGAGAGTAAAAGTTAATTTTTGTCCGTTGAGATTTTATTACATAAAATTTTAAAAATAGTTGCATAATTTTCTAGCGAGTACCAAGATTTGGGACGTAAACATGGTTTCGCTTATTAGTATAGATAGTTGATAACCCGTGCGAAACACGAAACTAAAAATATCGAATTAATATTTGTAGAGAATTATTCATAATTCGTGCGAAACACGAATTAAAATTAATATATTAATAATAAATATTAAATTGGTAATTATAAAAGATAGTTATGTAATTAAAAAGAATCGAATCAGTTATGAAATTTTCCACTATAATTCTAGTTTAACTTGATATAAAAAATCTAGCATATTAGTTTTATATTTTTGAAACGAATTATATCTCTATCTTATGCACCAAATATCTGTTCTTTAGACAATTTAATATTAATTAATATAATTTGATAATTATCTTATAATTAGCCTTTTCAGTATAGTTTATTTAATATTACTTAATTATCGATAAAAATTAATTTACAAATTAAAAGTAAATAGATGTTATTAAACTTAATTTAATATTACTAAATATAATCTAAATACTGGCATAAATTTGTTACTGTTAAAATATGTCTTTTTAATTAAATGTATATAAACGTTGTGATGGACAATAACAAATACGATCATTAAATCAATAATTATCGGTTGATAAGTTAATAAATGTTACTAAAGTCATTTACTATTACTTAATTATTTTTAAAATAATACTACATAAAATAAAGTTTACAGAGAATAGAAGTCAATTCGTGTTAATAGTTTACTTTGTAATTATACTTTGTAATTAGTAGTTTTTCAAAATAAAAATAAATATATGTTATTTTAATTAATTTAACATAACTTAACAAATTTTTTAATATAATTTATAAATAAATAAAGTTTACAGAGAATATAAGTCAATTCGTGTTAGTAGTTTGTAATTTTTCTAAAATTAAAAATAAATATAAGTAATTTTTACTTAATTTAACATAACTTAATAAATTTTTAATATAATTTACAAATCGTTTAAAAATTATTTTTATTTTATGAAGTAAATAGATGATTGGATGAACATTAACTAAAAAGAAAATAAAATTTACAAAGAATAGAAGTCTATTTGTGTTAAAAAAACAAAGTTGATAGAGAATAGAAGTTAATTTATGTCACGTAAGTACCAATATTTGATACATTGGTACTTTGATATTTTTAGCACCAAATTATACATGGTTTCGTTTATTAATAAAGAGTATAGATAATTGAATTAAAGATCAGTTACATATTATTAAGTTACATTACATATTAATATGATGTATTTTAAGTTAAAATAGCGTGAAAAAAAAATGTTTCTAGAGAGTCTATGATTTAGTATCGAAACCTATGACATATAGCAATCTCGATGTATCTGGAGTTTAACAAAAAATCAAATCGAACCACTAATTGATCGATAAAGATTAGTCATTAATTAGTTTTTGAATTTTTAGCTAAATTTTTCAATAACTGAGCTTATACACGTAATAACTTAATATTTGTTATAACAGATCACGAGAGTAATAGGTAATTTAATTAGTACTCAAAATCAAAATTTGGACCACAAGATATAAGTAAAGTTGTTGTCACTCTAGATGTTTTAGAAGTCTCGTTGAAGTAGTTCTTGTTTAGAACGAACTGTTGTCATTAAGTGAGGACTTTGTCTTATAATTGGGACACTGACTAACTGACTGCTTGAGTCGCAGATTCGCAACAACACATAATAAGGTTTGGTCAGCTTTTGAGGATTTTAAAGAGAGAGCGGCAGCCTCTGCTGTAGGATTAGATTGAAGAGACTTACCCTGATCAAATTCCAAAAATATATACGCCCACTGTTTGATCATTTCTTTATACTTTCTTTTTTAGTATCCCATCCAATTTTTTACATTTCAAAAGTTAACAAAAATAGTTAATGGGTCCCACCATTTTCTCTCTTTTCACACTATTTTTACTTCGCTATCTCTCTTTTATATATTAAAAATCAATGGATCCTATCACTTTACCCACTTTTCTTTATCTTTTTCACTATTTTATACATATATCTTAATCTCCGGGACCAAATCAAACGTAAAGAATTAGTTGGGACGGAGGGAGTAATATTTGAACAAATATTACCGGTGGGTGGGACCGTGGGAGAGCGGAATGCACAGTGATGATCTTGTAACTTGTAGGAATGTAAAGCTTGCATAAAAGGACGTGAGGTTTTTTGTTGATAGGAATCTTCAATAGTCCGATCTACGTTTTGTTTCAAAACCAAGTCTTTTATGCCAGATTTACGGCGCATGCACCACTTTACTCCGTCAATTCATCATTTATCAATTAAATTAATAATTTTAATTATTATTTACATTAAATTAATATTTTTTACATAAATTTTATGCACCCATACAATTCCATCAATTTGTCAATTACTATTTCTCAAATAAATAATATCTAATCTCAATTATCTTATTAATAATATATATAGATTTAATATTGTATATACTTAATAATATAGAATATATATTATATTTAACTCCATCTTTATGTCTCACAAATAATATTTTTGAAAGTAATAATAAATTGAAGATATTTCATATTTTCTTGATAATATTATTGATAGTTTTAGATCTTCGATTAGAATTTCGTTGAACCATATTCTAACGCGTGTCTTGATCTAAATTTATAAATTGAATTTATATTTATAAACATCATTCTTATAAAGTTATATTCATCTCAAGATCATTGTCATTCTTTAAGAGACGACCACCATTGTCATTCTTTACACAAATTTTTAAAGAATAAAATGGAAAAGAAATTTTGTAGTAATGAATTTAAAAAAAAATGTTTCTTTTCCATTTTATTCTTTAAAAATTTGTGTAAAAAATGAACACAAAAAATTATATTTAAAATCCGTTGTAATATATTAGAAGTAAACAAAAAAGAGTAGGTTGTGTAAGAAATGCGGAACATATGCAAAGAAAATGTGAATATGTGGTGTCTATAGAATTGCCGGCCGTTGGAAACTCCTTCTATTATTAAGGTTCTTATTAATGAATCAAAGGACCATCAATTTTTGATGTCAATGATTTACTACAGCTGCATACTGTATTTTCCTGGACCAATTGAAAAAGCTGTTGAATCAATGAAAATGCAAGCCCGGTGCGGTGCATATGCTCTTATAAAACTTTCCTAATTGTTGAAAGATACTACCTCAGTGCCACCCAATTGTTCTCGTTTCTAAAATAATGTGCGACACGCATTTTAAGATGAATATAAAGCTAGTTCTATAACCTTTTTTTTTTAAAAAAATTCTGAATAAAAATAGAATGTTTAAACTTTTATGGGAAATTCTCATTGGTACCCTTATGTAATTGGCTTTTACAAATTGTGTCATGTTATGTTTTGGACTTACGATCGACACCCTAAAACCTGATTACACTACAAGTACCCTTCTGTTAGTAAAAATGTTACTTAAACATTAAATTAGTTTATTTTCATTTATGTTTTCATTGTAAAACCACATTTATATTAAAATCTCTCTCAATAGTATCTCTCTCTTTCTCTCTCTTCCTACCCTCTCACGTATTCATCTCTTTCTTCACCGCGAGTCTCACTACCACCTCTCCCTTGTTTTCACTCTCTCCTGGACTTCTCCCTCTCTCATCGATTTTCCCTCTATTTCTCTCCTCTCTTCTCTCTTCTTTCATTAAAAAAACACACACCCGTCACACAAGCATACACGCCACACAACACATATACAATATAATACACACTACAATACCCAGACACGCTGCACACACACATCTCAAACACCCACACACACTCCCACAATCAACACATGCACACACACACACAATCAACACCTCAATCTCTCACCCTCCTCCCTGCACTTCCCTGGAAATAATGTGCCACCAACGCCGCAACAACCATAGCTGGTGGTAGCCTCCACCATCACTCCCAAACTTCAATTACCAACCAATTTTATAGACATACAATTATTTAGTCAATATTTACCATAATTATCCTCCTTCGCCCAAAGTTTTGTACTTTCACTAGTTCTTTGCAAGACAGATTTGTTTTGTGAAGTTTTGAGTTAGGTTGTACGTAATTGTGTTTTTACTTGTCCAATTTTCGTCAAAATGTGTTTTTAAGGCTTATATATTTGGTTTTTAATGTTTCATAACGTTTCTACTAAAGGAAGGGCATCTGTAGCATAATAGGGTACCACACGTAAGTCCAAAACATAAACTGGCCCCATCTGGAAAAACCAATTACAGAAGAGCACCAATGAGAATTTCTCAACTTTTATTAAAAAACTTTTAAAAAAGTTATACAACTATGTTAGATATTGAATGCAAAGAAATGTAATACAGAGAGGGTGAACGTGTTTCTTAGATTATATTCAGCTTTTTAAACTTGTTTGGATTATTGGTGAATAAAGCAGTTTAAGATTATAGAGATAAAATGCTTGACAGTAAATACACAAGACACAATATCAAAAACTCACTTAATTGTATGGGAAATTCTCATTGGTACCCTTATGTAGTTGGCTTTTCGAAATGGTGTCATTTTATGTTTTGGACTTACGACCGGCACCCTTAAACTAAGTGATTACACTACCAATACCCTTCTGTTAGTTAAAATGTTACTCAAACGTTAAATTAGTTTATTTTCTTTTAAATTTTTTATTTTAAAACCACGTTTATATTAAAATCTCTCCCAGTAGTATCTCTCTCTCAACCCTAGCTCTCTCTGTTATGCAAGACATGCCTGTATAATAACAAGACTAAGTCATATTGACAACCCTAAGTAAGTTGTATTGTAATCTTAGTTTGCATTTTGTATTGTAACATTTAAAGTCTGTAAAAATGTCAAAAACAAGACTGTAGTCTTTTTCTTTAAACAGTATTAAGCCTAAGATATCTATCTGGAAGAAGATCAAAAAGATCATGCCTCGGAAGAATTATGAAGAAGTCTGGAGTTGAATAAATCTATTTTGAGAAAAATGTTCTAAGTCAAGATGTCTACAAGTCACAGATTTAATGTTATAGAGAAGTCATTCGAGAACTCCAGAATGACTTATAGAGAAGTCATGAAAGCTACTAGAGAAGCCAGAGATATCGACAAGCCAAATTGAAGACATGAAGATTAGAGATATAAGTCATTTCTTCACTAGAGAACTCTGAGTTATCGACAAGTCAAATATCATTAGAGAACTCTGAGATATCGATAAGTCAATTATCACTAGAGAACTCTGAGATGTCTACAAGTCAAATATCACTAGAGAACTCTGAGTTATCGACAAGTCAATTAGTCACTAGAGAACTCGGAGATGTCTATAAGCCAAAGTGAAGATCTGAAGTTGAGAGATCTCGATAAGCCAAAATTCTCTTATAGAGAACTCGGACACCTCTAAAAGTCAAATCAACTATAGAGTAATGAGAAATCTCGATAAGTCAATATACTTATCGAGATGTCAAGTTCTTTATATACGAAGCTGGAGATCTCGAGGTAAAACTCAAAGTACAAAGTACACACCAGTTCAATATGCAAGATTAACAATCAACAAACAATCCAACCAGTTGGATTGACAAGTCTACAAAAAGCAGTTTGAAGAGTGTGCAAGATCAAGGGTGAAGATTAATTGACAAAGGAAGATCAAAGTTAACACAGTATGCAAAGATATATTAAGCCAGAAATGGAAGATATAATTTTCCTAAAATGGAATGATTAGTGACAGTTTACTAAAGTGAATAGCATCTCTTATTACACACTGTGTAAACCAGTAGTTAACTATCATATAAAGTTAACACTGGTCTTTTGTTATATGTAACAATTTAGATAAGAAAAATCTTATATTCTCTCAAGGAAGAAGCTAAGCTCTTTATCAACAAAGAGCCTAGAAATTTTGTAGCAAAATATTCTTAATTTTAATATAAAATTAAGTGAGTTTTGAAAGATCTGTGCTCTTCATTGTTGCATGTTTAATTCCAGCATCAACACATTTCTCTACAAGATTTGATTTATTTTGTTAAAGAACAACCATAAATAATTCAAGAAAAGCAGAAAAACATTATAACACATTCACCCCCCCCTCTGTGTGTAATTCATTACCTAACAAGTGGTATCAGAGCAAAATTTGAAATCAAACAGATTCAAGATCTTGGAAGAATGAATACACAGAAAATCAGTAGCATCAAAATTCCTACTTTTGACAAAGCTAACTACACTCTTTGGAAAAAGAAAATGTTGTTGTTTATCAGGATGGCTAATCCACTCTACATTAAGATTCTCAAAAATGGGCCCTTCACTCCTATGGTTAGAGTTGAGGAATCTACAGATGGTGATATGGTCATTCCATCTCATTATGCTCCAAAAGATCCTTATGAGTACACTGAGCCTGAGAAAGAAAAGGTTTCCCTAGATAGTGGATTGTAGCTAATATTGATAGAGTCACTTGACAATATAATGTACAATAACATTGTCAACTGTTACACTGCTAAGCAGATCTGAGAAAAGATTGAAATACTCTGTGAAGGAACTGAGGAAGTTAGATCTAATAAAAGAAGGATACTAATTTCACAGTATGAGGGTTTCATGTCTAAGCCAAAAGAAAGTATCACTGATGTGTTTGAAAGGTTTAACAAGCTGATAAATGACTTGCAGCTCCATGACAAATACTATGAAGCTGAAGAAGTGAACTTGAAGTTTTTTCTTACACTCCCTGATCATTTGGAACAAAAGATTTTAGCAATCAGAGAAGGGAGAGACTTGAGCAGAATAACACTGGAAGTTCTATATAGAATCCTAAAAACATATGAATTAGAGATGATTCAAAGGAAATCATTAAGAACTGGTCAAGGGCATGTTGTAGATAGTTCAAGTGCTCTAATTATCAATAAAGGCCAGACCTCTAATGATGAGCCAAGATCCCAGACTCCAGTTGCCTCAGCAAGTGAGCAAAGAAACAATGATTCACAGGAACAAGTAATTCTGGAATTGGAAGAAGATGAGTTCTACACCCTAGATGAACTTGATGAGCTTGATCAGTCAATGGCCTATCTGGAAAGAAAGTTCTCTAACATTAGAGTAAAGAAGCCAAGTTTCTTCAAGGGTAAAGGACAATCATTCAATAAAGAAAACAGCTGGAAAGGAAAAGGGAAGTACATATCTAATAGCAAAAATGGTTACGAAACTGGATCTATTGACAGATCAAAGATAAGGTGCTATAATTGTGATGAACTAGGCCATTTTGCTACAGAATGCAAAAAACCCAAGAAAACAAAGAAAGACAAAGCTTATCTTGAACTGGAAGCAAAGTATGAAGCTCTTATGAAGAAACAACAAAGCAAAGCTTATATTGTAGAGGGAAAGAGTTGGGATGACTCTAATAATGATGAAGATGAGGAAGTTGGAAATTATGCACTAATGGCTTTGGAGCAAGGAGAGTCATCTTCATCAAAATCACTGGTACCAACTCTCACTACCATTGATTTAAATGTGAGTTAATATAAGGAAACTGTAGAGAAGATGAGCACAAAAATATTTCACATTCATACAAGTATGGTTGTTGCTAATGAAGAGGTTAGCAGACTGACAAAGATAAATGAGAAGCTTGAAAATGAGAAACAAGAAGCTGAATTGTTGATGGTAGAGCTTGAAGCTGTGAGACAAGAGAATGCATATCTGAAGAACAAGCTCAAGTGTGCAAGTGAGATTGAAGCAGTGTTAAGGGAGAAGCTGGAAAAGAATAAAGTGAAGTTGAAGTCCTTCAAGAATGCATCTTAGTTGGTTGGACAATACCATGTGAAAAACAAGCCATGTGCAAATATTGCTATTGGTCTTGATTATGATGCCTTGGACAACAAGAAGAAAAATATAGGTGACAAAGGAAAAGCAACAGAAAATGAAAATGTTCCAGCAATGCTAAGAAATAACTCAATCTTCCAAAACTGAAGAAAATCTCATGGACAACCAAGGTTCCAAGACACCTGTCAAAGAAACCAAAACTGAAGATGCAAGAAAGAAGAAGAAAAATAGAAATGCGAAAATTGGGATAAACAAAAGCAATAATTTTTCTTATGTTGCAGATATTCCAAGAAAGAAATGTAAGAAATGTGGCTCTATGAATCACCTAACTCGCCTTTGTAAAAAGGTTGTTAGCAAGCCAGTTGAAGGAGCCTACAAATATAATGAAGCATATGCAAATGATCCCTACTCATTCTGTGACAAGTTTGATTGCATCCCTTGCAACTTGAAAGTGATGAAAAGTTGTCACAAGCTGAGAGTAGACCTCAAAGAAACAAAAATTGGGTCTATAACAGATAAGGAAAATGCACAACAGTCAATGAATTCTATTTTATCTGAAACAAATCATTCTACTTCTGCTAAATCAGTTAACAAGAAAAAAGTACCCAACACTCCTTGGGTTGTTAAACGGACTTAAAACTCATTATGTACAGGACAAAATGAAGAAGGTCATATGGATCATAGACAGTGGATGTTTGTTAGGTCACACACACTGTAGAAGGGGGTTGAATACAGTGTATAATATAATCAAATCGAATTAAGAACACAAGTATGTAACAAAGAATAATCTTATTAATAACACAGTGTTGCAATGAAACTGTTCTCTCTCAGTGATGAACAATATCACTAAGAGCTGCTAGGGTTACAATAAATAATATTCTCGATAATGATAACACTTATAGTGTAAACCCTATGTCTATGTTTATATACCACACAGTTACAAGATAATCTCTAATTGATATCGAATATAATTATATATCCTAAAATATATCAATTAGTTATATTTTCCTCCAAGTCTTCTATTCTTCATAGAATTCTTCTCCATGCATATCTCTTCTTATTTTAGTCTTGATCTTCTTTCCCTTCAATCAGCCGTCTTCCTTATCTGAAAGTCTTCTTAAGTCCTGATATTATCTTCTGATTAATATCTTCTGATATCTTAAGTTCTGATAACTTAAGTTCTGATATCTTAAGTTCTGACTTCAGTATAAGTATTGATTTCCAATTAAGTCCTGATTTGTCTAGTTAGTCAAGATCTGAAAACTAAACATAAATCATTATTAGACATGACATCACAAATATATCTAACAATCTCCCCCAACTTGTAAATTAGCATAATATACAAGTTCAATAGATATTTGATGATGTCAAAAACATTAAGTACAAATGCATATAAGAATTTGACTAGATAACTACAACTCACAGTCCTTGTAGCTTTTACCATCCTTAAAGTCTATATCATCTTTAGCCTATATATCCTTCAAAATTTAACAGTTGTAGTCCTTGACCTGGCTTCAGTGTTTGATCTCTTGGATGTCAGGAGTTGTTCTGAGATAGTTCTTCAGAAGAGTTCTCTCAGCATATTCAAGTTCATTTATCATCCTCCTTTTAGCATCTTTAAGTTCAGCTGTATCTTCTCCTGTCTAAAAGATAGCATCCCTGAGATCATTAATCTTTGTTTTCCTTATCCCCTGATCCAATCTGATCAGATAAGCTTTGTCAGACTCCAGATTAAATTCAACACCCTTAATACCCAGAAAAGTAGTGATCTTGGCGGTATTGGGCTTCATCTCAACTAAATCACCATTGTGAGCTCTGTACTTTGGATAGTATGGGCTGTCAGACTTTACAGAGTAAAGTTTCTTCTGCCTTTGAATATCAGATATTAAGTATCTGACAGCACCATCTGTTGACCTGTTCTTCACTTGAAGTAGAAAAAAACATATTGCAGTTCTTCATAATACTTCAACCGAATTGCATCCTTTCTTATCTGGAATACTCTCCCATCTGTCATAAAATAAAGCATTATGTCTTCTTTCAGCTTGAAGTTGTAGACCATCTGTACAGACTCTAATTGATTTAGTCTTTCTGGAGTTATCCCTACTCCTGTTTCAGTAAGGGATGTAGGATATGAGGTAGAGTTGATTACTCTTTTCTCATCAGCATTACCCAGTCCCTTTTAATCTCTAGCTTCCTTCCCTTGGATCAATCTACCCTGAAAAACATTTGTTGAAGACTTCATAGGTTGAGCAGATTGTTGAGCTTTAGTAAACCCAGGTAGTAGAACTGTTGAATGTTCAACATGAGCAATGTCAGAGATTTCCTTTTCTTTTGATGTGAAGACAACTTGAGCTCTGTCAGAGGTTGCTTGAATATTCCTTTTTTTGTTCAAAATCAGACTTGCATCTTCATCAGCATTTGCTTCCAGATCCATGATTGGCAAATATATCTTTACAGATTCATCAGCTTTTGCCTTACCCTTGAATCTAAGATCAACTTCCACTTGTGATTTGGACTTGGCCTTAGATGCCTCGGTATTTGTCCTCTCTTTGATCACAATGCCCTTAGGCTTAGGTGGTTTCTTTGCTATAACTTGAGTGTTAGACTTTGACTTAGATTTGTCATTTTCAGCTTTCAGTCTAATCTCTTCTTCCTTCAGACTTTCAATATCCATGCCTGGATTATCCTTTAGGAACAGCCTTTTGGAGATCTCTTCATCAAGTTTCAGAGTTTGTTCATCAGAACTTATCCTTTTACCAGTATCAGAACTTGTTCTTTGACTTATAGTTCTGGCTTCCCTTGATAAAGAACCCCTGCCTTGACTTAGACCTCTACTCCTTTCAGAGTTTCCCTGGTCTTCATTATCATCATCCTTACCCTTCAGTGGTTGATCAGTTGTGCATTTGGACTTAATTACATTCTCCCCCTTTTTGGCATCATCTGGTAGAAGCAGGGAAACAAGCAATTCCACAGAGTTTTGGATTTCATTGAGTTGGTTTTGTTGAGCAGCTTGATTCTTTAAAATATCAGATAGTTGAGCTTGCTATTTTTCTTGAGTCTTTTCTATATACTCAATACGGTCAAAGGATGGCTTAAAAAACTTTTTCTTGTCCAATGTGACATTCATGGTTTGCTTAGTCACTGTATCTTGAATTGTGTCCACATTGGCTTGAGTTATGGAGTGTTGACCTTGAAGGATCCTGGTACTCAATGCAGTAACTCTGAGTTGTGTTTTAAAGTCATCATTCATCAGCATCTCATCAGCTTTAGCTAGGTGCTCAGCATGAACATCTACAGTAGGAACAAAATCAACTGTGTTCCACTCCTTGATCCACTCTCTTCCTCTGCGAGTTTCACTCCAAGGAACTGGTGCATCCTTTCTCACAAACTTCTTAATCAAATCATCTTTACCAACTGTTTATGGAGGTGCATGTTCTGAAGGACCAGCTGCATCAGCATTTATATTTGTAGCAGCTTCACCAGTATTTTCTTCAACAGAACTTGCAGAGTATCATCATCTTTTGATAGAATGATTGTATGTGAAGCAATAGAAGATTCATCTGCATGGACATCAGCATCTAGCAGTGGAGTTGTTGGTGGAGTGTGCTGAGAAAGATGTGAAATAGATGGAGCTTCCAGATACAAGACCATAGGCACATCCAAGTTGTTGATATCAATTTCAGCACTTGTCCCTAGGTTGTCAGCATGTACTGGAGAGTTTATTGGAGACACAGGAGGTGTAGGCATTGGAGTAGTCTCTGGCTCTTGGATTGGAGATTTGTGAGCTTCATGAAGTTCTGGCTCATCACTTGAAAGAGATTCAACTACAGTAGGTTCTTGTGGGAACAGAGAATCATGTCCCCCTTCCTCAGCTGTTGCTTCCGTTCCTCCTTCAGAGATTGATTCTTCTACAGCCCTCCTTGCACTTTGCTTTTTAAGTCTCTTAGCTGGTGGAGAGACTCTAGGAGCTTGATCATCAGAGTTTAGCTTTCCAAGCCTTTTTAGGGGCCTAGTACTCCCATTTTCTTGAGCTTTCTTAGAAGAGACCTTCTCAGCAACTTCAGCAACAGGTTCTGATGGTTGAACCTGTACCTCATCATCAGACTCATCTCTTAAAATCATCTTCCTTCTTTTCTGCTGTGCTCGAGGTACTGTCTTAGTCCTCTTTGCTCTAAAAGAAGAAGGCTTCACCTGATTATGTGTTGATGGTTGGCTAGCATGTTATTGATGTGTGTGTTAGTTAAGTGGCAGTAGTAGGTTCCGATGGCTATTGTGGTTGTGGTTGTTGTTGTGGAGCATCAGGATATAATACAGAGTAAGTATCAGCATCAGTATTTACAAGGGTTTGCTTTACTGCTAAAGGAATTCTAAGGGGCCTCAGAACTTTCTTTTTGTTATCAGCAGTTAAAAGGTCAGTAAAAGCCCTTTTTGCTAACCTAAAAGGTTCTATGTGTTCATTTTCTAGTTGTGGTTCATCTGATGTACAGTAACTGTAAATTAACTGACAGAACCTAGCAAAGTAGACTACATTCCTGTCCTCTTTCATTCTATTTCCTATAAAATATAACACAGTCTTGGCATCATCAAAGTGAGACTGGTTTAGGAGAGCATACCCAATTTGTTGAGTCAGAATCGGAATGGCGTCAAAATTTGAGCATTTGTTTGCGAATGCCTTGGTGATGCAATCGAAGAAAAATCTCCATTCTCTTCGAATATGTGGGCGTTTAAGTTGGCCCAACTTTGCCAAACTCTCCTCATACCCTAAATTAACCATCATTTACTGTAGCAATGGCTCCTCAACAGTTGAACTGAACTGGCAGTTCTCAGGTAGATGTAGAGCTTTCCTGACTGTTGCCGGAGTAACAACGTACTCCACCTCCTTTGCTGTAAAAATGATGCTTGGTGTCCCATCCTTACCACCATCATCATAAAGTCACGTTCGCCAGAATGTCAGAAATTGAGTCCCAGATAAAGTGGATGGCTGCGTCAAAGCGAACCATATTTCACTGTGAGCCAAGAAGTCCAGAACAAAATGAAATTCTGACGGAGCTTCACCCTTGGTTAGAATGGCAGTGTAGTTATTGGGGACGAACTTTGCTCCATTAAAGATTAGATCCTTGGGTGCAATTGAAAAAGAAGTGGGAAATACGAATGCCTGAAAGGTGTTTGGTAAAATGTTTGTGTAAAAACCGTCAGAAAATATGGAGAGAATAAGAGAAATGAGAGAGAGTGTAGAATACAAAAGTAGATAAAAGATTTAAAATCTTTTCTCTCTTTTACTTATACACGGCACTTGACAACAGTTAAGACGAATATGAACAGTCTCTACACCTGTCAGCCATGCAGTAGTTAAGACAATAGTTAATAGGCACGGGAAATAAGTAATGATTACTATGCACATGCAGTTTTTTAATAAAAAAAAATTCCCACTAAACAAGTAATTATGACTATCTTTATATCATTTAAACCAATATTCTGATAAAATAGAACCGTTCAAGTATTGACCAAAAATAAATCAAGTAAATAAATACTGCCACATAAGCATCAGAACTTGATTATTATCATAATTTAAAGGTCATCAGAATATGGCTTCTGTACTCAAAAAGTGAATGTTTATTTCTGTAATTCTTCACATAAATACTGATATGGTTTCCTCAGAACTTAATCATCGGAACTTCCATCAGAACTTGTCCTTAGAATTTATGCAACTAACACTTAAACTGTTCATATAAAACAACATTGATCACCACAGTAATTTTCATCATTCATATGAAGTGTAAGTGTGTGCTTTAAGCTTAATATCAGACAAAGAGTAAAGTCTAATTCACTTCAGTACATCTTAGAAATAAGGCATAACTAAGAACTTTGCTTAAAATATGTCATTAGTCTGAAGTCTACTATAGAATGAGTTCATGCATGAGTCCACCTCAACTGTTTTGTGCTCATTTTATGCATCTTTTGATATATTTTTTTCACAGGAGCTCCTCAGTGTAAGTGAGTCACAACTGCTTATCAGAATTTATACTATTATCAGAGTATTTCTCCAGTAATCAGAGAATGTGAAAAGTCACCAAGAAAATTTTATTTTGCTTTTATAATGCATATAACTTAATACCAGCAATGCACTTGGGTCTTCCCTTCCACATATATATTTCTCTAGATCTCAAAAGAGTACCTGATATTTATTTCTTTTCTTTACATTTTCTTTTGATAAGTGAGACTTATCAGCAATTAGTACATCCATAAGATTTACCAAAATCAGATAAGAAGCACTATTCTAGTTTTTTGACTTAGTAATAAGATACACAAAGTAAACCTAACCAAGCTCAATATCAGAATTTGCTTGTGTTAAAAGATTTCCACATAAATAATTACTTCAAACATGGGATCATTAGTATATTAGAGACTACTAGGTCAGCATCTAGCACAGTTATCCTCATTGGATTCAATAGTCACAGAAATATTCATATCACTATCAGAGTTTAGAAATTCACATCAGACAACAATCAGCATTTAGGTAAATTTCAATTTAAGCACATATTACATAAAGATAGTAATATCTGTAAATACTGATCATAAAGTCTGATGTATCAGAACATAAACTAAACAGATTTAGAGAAAGAACCTGAAACCATTCCAAGTTCATTTACCAATCTTGTAAAAGTAGATTCATACAGTGGTTTTGTGAAGATATCTGCTAGTTGGTGATATGTTGAAATAAAATACAATTCCACTGTACCTTCCATCACATGTTCCCTTATGAAGTGGTACCTAATGTTGATGTGCTTGGTCATTGAGTGATGAACTGGATTACCTGTCATAACAATAGCACTTTGATTATCACAGTAAATGGGTATTTTAGAATATGTTAACCCATAATCCAGTAACTGATTCTTCATCCAAAGAATTTGTGCCCAACAGCTTCCTGCAGCAATGTACTCTGTCTCTGCAGTTGATGTGGAAATTGACTTTTGTTTCTTGCTAAACCAAGAAACTAATCTGCCTCCAAGAAATTGGTAGCTTCCACTTGTGCTTTTCCTGTCAATTTTGCACCCTGCAAAATCTGCATCTGAGTAACCTATTAGCTTAAAGTCTGATTCCCTAGGATACTATAATCCTAGATCAGCTATACCCTTAAGATACTTGAAAATTCTTTTCACAGCTGATAAGTGAGGTTCTCTTGGATCTGCTTGAAATCTTGCATAAAGAAAGGTAGCATACATGATATCAGGTCTACTTGCAGTTAGATAGAGTAATGAGCCAATCATACCTCTATAATCAGTAATATCTACTGATGTACCAGTATCCTTGTCCAATTTTGTTGCAGTGGCCATGGGAGTGGATGCACTTGAACAATCTTGCATTCCAAATTTCTTCAACAAATTTCTGGTGTACTTAGATTGACAAATAAAAGTTCCTTCTTCATTCTGCTTAACTTGAAGGCCCAGAAAATAGCTAAGTTCTTCCATCATACTCATATGATATCTTGACTTCATTAGCTTGGCAAACCTTTTACAAAGTCTGTCATTTGTAGAACCAAAAATGATATCATCAACATATATCTGTACCAAAAGTAAGTCCTTTCCATGGTTGAGATAGAATAAAGTTTTGTCAATAGTCCCTCTGTTAAATCCACTTTCCAGAAGAAACAGAGCTAATATCTCATACCATGCTCTTGGAGCTTGCTTAAGGCCATAAAGTGCTTTATCAAGTCTGTAGACATGATTAGGAAACTTTGAATCTACAAAACCTGGAGGTTGTTCAATATATACTTCTTCCAATTCTCCATTAAAAAAAGCACTTATACATCCATTTGAAAGACTTTAAACTTTTTGTGAGCAGCATAAGCCAAAAATATCCTTATGCCTTCCAATCTAGCAACTGGTGTAAATGTTTCATCATAATCAATTCCCTCCTGTTGATAATATCCTTTTCCAACCAGCCTTGCTTTATTTCTTGTAATTATGCCATCACTATCAGTTTTATTTCTGAACACCCACTTTGTACCAACAATAGATCTATTCTTTGGTCTTGGCACTAGGGTCCAGACTTTATTTCTTTCAAATTCATTTAACTCTTCCTGCATTGCTTGCACCCAATCAGCATCTTGAAGAGCTTCTTCCACTTTCTTTGGTTCAGTCTGAGAAAGAAAAGAATGATAGAGACATTTATTTGATGTTGTTGTTCTACTTCTAACACCTGCTTCAGGATCTCCAATAATCAAGTCAGGTGTATGTCCTTTAGTCCACTTTCTTGCAGATGGAAGGTGATCTCTAGAACTGGATGCTCCCCCATGATCCATGCTATCTCCATCACCATTTCTAATACTCCCCCTGAAATTATGCTCACTGAGTTGGATCCTTCAGAATTTGAGTTTCCAGAAATATCAGAACTTGGCCCATCAGAACTTGATGAATCAGAACTTGAGGAGCCAGCTCTAGGTTCTGATGCTTCTTGAGATGTGGTTGGATCTTCAATATGCTCCCCCTGCACAGGTGCATTTTCCTTTGGCGTAGTCACCACAGTTTCACTAATATCAGAGTTTAATTCATCAGAGTTTGCAGTATCAGGATTTAGACTATCAGAATTTACAGAATCATAATTTAAAATTTCATTCTCAAATCTCAGCTGATCATGATAATTGAAATCTTCAAGTCCAGTAATCTTCTTATCATCAAAAGAGACATTGATAGATTCCATGACAACTCTTGTTCTTAAATTGTAGACTCTGAAGGCTTTTGTGGAAAGTGAATATCCTACAAAAATTCCTTCATCAGCTTTTAGATCAAATTTGGATAGCTATTCAGGATGAGTCTTAAGAACAAAACACTTGCATCCAAATACATGAAAGTACTTCGTATTTGGCTTCTTTTTCTTCACCATCTCATATGGTGTCTTTCCATGCTTGTTGATAAGTGTTGCATTCTGAGTAAAACAAGCAGTCTGCACAGCTTCAGCCCAAAAGTAGGTTGGTAACTTTGCTTCATCAAGCATAGTTCGTGCAGCTTCAATAAGAGTTTTATTCTTTCTTTCAACAACTCCATTTTGATGTGGAGTTCCAGGAGCAGAGAATTCCTGCTTTATTCTATAGTCTTTGCAGAACTCTTCCATGATCAAATTCTTGAACTCAGTGCCATTATCACTTCTTATGATTTTCACAGAATCTTTGACCAATTTATCCAGTTGTTTGACATGATCAATCAAGATAGATGCAGTTTAAATTCAACTGTGCAAGAAATACACCCATGTGTATCTGGTATACTAATCAACTATGACCATAGCATATTTCTTCTTTTCAATAGACATGACATTCACTGGACCAAATAGATCAACATGTAGTAGGTGATAAGGCTCAAGAATTGAAGATTCAGTCTTGCTCTTGAATGAAGATTTTCTTTATTTTGCCTTTTGACATGAATCACAAAGGCCATCAGGAGCAAATACTGATTTTGGCAGTCCTCTCACAAGATCTTTCTTGACTAGTTCATTTATATTGTTAAAATTTAAATGAGAGAGTTTCTTGTGTCAATCCCAGCTTTCTTCAATTGATGCTCTGCTTATCAGACAGATTGCAGAACCATCAGAACTTGTTGAAAGCTGTTTGGTCACACACATTGTAGAAGGGGGTTGAATACAGTGTTTACTACAATCAAATCAAATATAAGAACTCAAGTAACAGAACACAGATTTTATTCAACACAATAAACTCTGTTACAAAGAACTATTCTCTCTCAGTGATGAACAAATTATCACGAGAGCTGCTAGGGTTACAAAGAATAATATTTTCCATTAAGATAACACTTATAGTGTAAACCCTATGATGTGTTTATATAGACACACAGTTACAAGATAATCTTCTAATTGATATCGAATATGATTATGTATCCTAAAATATATCAACTAGTTATTTTTTCCTCCAAGTCTTCTTTTCTTCATTGAATTCATCCCTATGCATATTTCTTTCTATTTTAGTCTCGATCTTCTTTCCTTTCAATCAGCCGCCTTCCTTATCTGAAAGTCTCCTGAAGTCCTGATATTATCTCCTGATAAATATCTTCTGATAACTTAAGTTCTGATAACTTAAGTTCTGATATCTTAAGTCCTGACTTCAGTATAAGTACTGATTTCCAATTAAGTCCTGATTTGTCCTGTTAGTTAATATCTGAAAACTAAACACAAATCATCATTAGACATGACATCACAAATATATCTAACAATCTCCCCCAACTTGTAAATTAGCATTATATACAAGTTCAACAGATATTTGATGATGTCAAAAACATTAAGTACAAATACATGAGAATTTGACTAGATAACTACAACTTACAGTCGTTACAGCTTTACCATCCTTAAAGTATGATATCAGCTTCAGTCTGTATATCCTTCAGAATTTAAGCAGTTGTAGATCTTTGACTTGGCTTCAGTATGTGATCTGTTTAATATCAGGAGTTGTTATGAGATAGTTTTTCAATAGTGTTCTCTCAGCATATTCCAGTTCATTAATCATCCTTCTTCTTGCATCTTTGAGTTCAACTGTAACTTCACCAGTTTGGAAGATAGCAGCCCTGAGATCATTTATTTTTGCTTTCCTTATATCCTGATCCAGTCTGATGATATAGGCTTTATCAGACTCTAGATTGAATTCAAGTCCCTTTATACCAGAAAATATAGTGATGATTTTTGCGGTATTAGGCTTCATTTTAACAATATCACCATTGTGATTTCTGTACTTAGGAAAATATGGTCTGTCAGGCTTTACAGAATAAAGTCTCTTATGTCTTTGAATATCAGATTTTAAATAACTGGCAGCACCATTTGTTGATCTGTTCTTTACTTGAAGTAGGAATATAACGTATTCCAGTTCTTCAAAATACTTCAGTCTAATAACATTCTTCCTAATCTGGAATACCCTCCCATCTATCATAAAGTATAACATGACATCTTCTTTCAACACAGAATGGTAAACCATTTGTACAGATTCAAGTTGATTCAATCTCTCAGGAGTTGCACCTACTCCGGGTTCACTTAAGGAAGTTGGATCATTGGTAGTGTTGTGTATTCTCTTCTCTTTAGAACTACCCAATCTTGATTTGTCTCTTACTTCCTTTCCTTGAACAACTCTTGCTTCAAAACCACTTGATGTAGTCCTGGTAGTAGACTTGTAGTAGGTTTAACATGAGCACTGTCAGAGGTTAATGTGCCCTTCTTCTTATCTTCTGATATCAAGCCAACTTGAGCTATGTCAGAGGTTGCTTGCTTCTTTGTAATATCAGAACTTACTACATCTTGACTCTGAATAACTTGAGCCATGTCAGAGGTTGATTGAGAAATCTTTTTTTTCTTCAGAGTAAGACTAGTATCTTCTTCATCAATTATTTCCTCATCCATGATTGGCAAATAGACTTTTACAAAGTCATCAATTTTAGCTTTGCCCTTGAACCTTGGATCTACCTCCACTTATGATTTGGCCTTGGTTTCCTCATAAATTATCTTCTCTTTTATCACAATGCCCTTGGGCTTTGGAAGTTTCTTTTCAGCAATAGAAGCTTTAGACTTGTATTTGACATTTTCTGCTTTGAGTCTGGCTTCTTCTTCCTTCAGACTTTCAAGGTTCATACCTGGATTATCTTTACGAAATAATCTCTTTGAAATCTCTTCATCCAGCTTATGTAGCTTGGGGTCTTGATAATAAACAGTTGTTTCCTTCCCCTTGAGCTTCAGTGTCTGCATAAACTTCTGTGATTCTTGACTTTCACCCTGTATCAGAACATCAGGCTTAGTCAGAACTTGTTTACCAGAACTTATTCTTCTATCAGTATCAGAGTTTGATCTCTGTGTAGAAGTTTCAGCTTTCCCAGATGAAGAACCTTGACCTTGACCATGACCTCTACCCTTTTCAGAGTTTCCCTGGTCATCATTTCCATCATCCTTACCCTTCAGTGGTTGAATAAATTTACATTTGGACTTAATCACTTTCTCCCCCTTTTTGGCATCAGCAGGTAGAAGAAGAGAGACAAGCAATTCCACTGAGGATTGAATCTCATTGAGTTGAGTTTGCTGAGAAGCTTGATTCTTTAAAATTTCAGAAATCTGATCTTGTTGCTTCTCCTAAGTCTTTTCAATATACCAATTCGGTCAAAGGCTGGCTTAAAAAATCTGTTCTTTTCCAATTTTACATTCATATCTTGTTGGATCAGTGATTTTTAAATTTTCTTCACCTTGTCATGAGTTATTGAGTGTTGACCTTGAAGGTGCCTGGTACTCAATGCAGTAACTCTAAGCTATGCCTTGAAATCATTATTTATCAGCATTTCATCAGCTTTGGCCAGGTGCTCAGCAAGTATGTTCTGAGTTGGAACAAAATCAACTGTGTTCCACTCCTTAGTCCACTCCTTTCCTCTAGGAGTTTCACTCCAAGGTACTGGTGCATCCTCTCTAACAAACTTCTTGATTATATCAGCTTTGGATAGAGCTTGTTGAAGTGCATGTCCAGATGGACCATCTGCATCAGCATCTACATTTGTAGCAGCTTCACCGGTAATTTCAGTATTGTCGGCATCAGAACTTACAGAGCCTGCAGTATCAGCATCCTCTGATAGAATAACAGTATGTGAGGCTATAGAGGTTTCAACATCATCCTCTAAATTCTGATATGCAGCTAAGTTCTGATCAACATCCAAATTTTGATGCTCACCTAATATTTGATCTTCATCATCCAGATTCAGAATTGGTGTTGTTGGAACATCTGTATTGAAATCAGCATCTAAAATTGGTGTTGGTGGAGTAACTTGAGTAGGTGGAGCTTCCAAGTACAGAACATCAGGTACAACCAAGTTGTGAATATCTATTTCATCACTTGTACCTGGATCTTCAGCATGTACTGGATTATTAATAGGAGACACAGGAGGTGTAGGCACTTTCTCTGGAATATCCTCTTGTTCTTGAATAAGAGACTTGTGAGCTGATTCATCAGTGGGAAGTAATTCAATTACTATAGGTTCTGTTGGGAACAGAGATTCTTGACCCCCCTCCTTAGCTGCTGCTTCCAGGATTTCTTCAGAGTGTGATGATTCACTTACAGCCCTCCTGGCTCTTTGCTTTTTAAGTCTGTTTGCTGAAGTAGAGATTTTGGGAGCTTCATCATCAGAATTTAGCTTTCTAAGCCTTTTGAGGGGCCTAGAACTCCCAGTTTCAGTATCTTTCTGAGAAGAGATCTTCTCGGCTTCTACAACAACAGGTTCTTATATTGGAACATGTTCCTCATCATCTGACTCATCTCTCAGAATGATTCTCCTTCTCTTCTGGTGAGACTAGGGCACAGACTGTGTCCTCTTGGGTTTTGAAGATGAAGGCTTCACTGGATGTGCAGATGGTTGTGATTGAGTTTGAGGTTGTTGAGAGATGGTATGCTCTGATGGCTGTTGTGGTGGCTGTGATGTGGTTATGGGTTGGACATCAGAGTAGATAGATGTATAAGTTTCTGGATCAGCATTGACCAAGATTTGTTTTACTGATTGAGGGATTTGTAATGGTCTCAAAACTCTCTTCTTGGTATCAGAGTTTAACAGGTCATTAAAGGCCCTTTTTGCAAGCTTGAAAGGTGAAATTGAATCATTGACTAGTTAGGGTACATAAGCACAACAAAAAGTATATATAAGATGACAGAATCTAGCAAAATAGACTACATTCCTATCATCTGTCATCCTATCCCCTATGAAACCTAGCACAACACTTGCATAATCAAAATGAGTTTGATTGATAAGGGCATACCCGATTTGCTGACTCATTATTGGGAATAGCATCAAAGTTGAAGCATTTATTGGCGAATGTCTTGGTGATACAGTCAAAGAAAAAGCTCCATTCCTTTCTGATATAAGATCGTTTCAGTTGACCTAGCTTTCCCAAGCTTTGCTCATAGCCCAAACTTGCCATAAGGTGCGGTAATACAGGCTCCTCCACTGTAGAAAATGTACAATCTTCAAGTAAATGGAGAGCTTTGCGAACAGTCGACCTGGTAACCACATACTCAACATCTGCTGATGTAAAAATGATGATTGGTGAACCAGCAGCACCACCATTATCAAATAGCCCAGTTCTCCAAAATGTCAGCACTTGTTTGTTTGAAAAAGTTTGAGGTTGGGACAAATAGTACCCAATCTCACTATTGGCTAAGAAATCTTACACAAAGTGCAAATCTGATGGAGCTTCAGCCTTGTTTAGGATTGCAGAATAGTTGTTTGGCATGAACTTGGCTTCATCAATAATTAAATCCTTGGGCACCATCAGAAATAAGTGAGAAATTAGATGCGTGAAAGGTGTTTGATGAAATGTCTGTATAGAAAACCGTCAGAAAATTTGAGAGAATAAGAAGAGAGAGAGAGAGAGAGAGAGTGAATAGAATAGAAATGTGAATAAAAGATTTTAAAATCTTTTATCTCTTTTACTTAGACAACCCACGTGACAACAGTTATTGAGAAGTAAAATAGACCTTACACCTGTCAGCCATGCAGCAGTTAAGACAAAAGTTAATGGGCACGGTAAATAAGTAATGATTACATTGCATGTTCAGTTTTTAAAAAAAAAAGTTGTTCCCACTAAATAAATGATTATTACTGCTTTATTTCACATAATCCAATATTCTGAAAAATATAACCGTTTAAGTAATGACCAAAAATATATCAAGTAAATAAATACTACCATTTAAGCATCAGAACTTGATTATTATCAGAATTTAAAAGTCATTAGAATATGGCTTCTTTAAGTCAAAAAGTGAATGTTTATTTCTGTAATTCTTCACACAAATACTGATATGGTTTCTTCAGAACTTAATCATCAGAACTTCCATCAAAACTTGTCCTCAGAACTTATGCAACTGACACTTAAACTGTTTATCTAAAACAACATTGATCACCACAGTAATTTTTATCATTCATATGGAGTGTAAGTGTGTGCATTAAGCTAAATATCAGAAAAATAGTAAAGTCTGATTCACTTCAGTACATCTTAGAAATAAGGCATAACTAAGAACTTTAAATATGTCATTAGTCTGAAGTCCACTACATAATGAGTTCATGCATAAGTCCACCTCAACTGTTTTGTGCTCATTTTATACATCTTTTGAAATTCCTTTTTACAGCGGCTTCTCAGTGTAAGTGAGTCACGACTGCTTATCAAAATTTATGCTATTGTCAAAGTATTTCTTTAGTACTCATAAAGCGTGAAAAGTCACCAAGAAAAATTTTGTTTTTCTAATGCATATTACTTAATACCAGCAATACACTTGGGTCATCACTTCCACATTTTTACTCTAAATCTCAAAGGAGTACCTGACATTTAATACTTTTCATCACTTTTTCTTTTGATAAGTGAGGCTTATCGGCACGTAGTATATTCATAAGATTTACCAACATCAGAACTTAACAGATAAGAAGCAGTATTCTAGTTTTTGACTTAGTAATAAGATACACAAAGTAAACCTAACCAAGCTCAATATTAGAATTTGCTTGTGATAAAAGATTTTCACATAAACAATTACTTCATACATGGGATCATCAGTATGTTAGATACTACTAGGTCAGCATTTAGCACAATTATCCTCATTGGATTGAATAATCACAGAAACATTTATATCACTATCAGAGTTTAGAAATTCACATCAGATAACAATCAGCACTAGGAAAATTTTAATTAAAGCACAGAATACACAAAGATAGTAATATCTGTAAATACGGATTATAAAGTCTGATGTATCAGAACATAAACTAAGCAGATTTAGAGAAAGAATCTGAAACCATTCAAAGTTCATTTACCAATCTTGTAAAAGTAGCTTCACACAGTGGTTTTGTGAAGATATCTACTAGTTGTTGATCTGTTGGAACAAAATGCAATTCCACTGTACCTTCATCCACATGTTCCCTAATGAAATGGTACCTAATGCTGATGTGCTTTGTCATTGGGTGTTGAACTGGATTACCTGTTATAGCAATAGCACTTTGATTATCACAGTAAATAGGGATTTTAGAATATGTTAACCCATAATCCAGTAACTGATTCTTCATCCAAAGAATATGTGCACAACAGCTTGTTGCAGCAATGTATTCTGCTTCTACAGTTGATGTGGAAATTGACTTTTGTTTCTTCTAAACCAAGAAACCAATCCGCCTCCTAGAAATTGGCAGCTTCCACTTGTGCTTTTCCTGTCAATTTTTCATCTTGCAAAATCTGTATCTGAGTAACCTATTAGCTTAAATTCTGATTCTCTAGGATACCACAATCCCAGATCAGCTGTACCCTTAAGGTACTTGAAAATTCTTTTCACAGTTGTTAAGTGAGGTTCTCTTGGATCTGCTTGAAATCTTGCACAAAGACAGGTAGCATACATGATATCAGGTCTACTTGCAGTTAGATAGAGTAGTGAGCCAATCATACCTCTATAATCAGTAATATCTACTGATATACCAGTATCCTTATCCAATTTTGTTGATGTGGCCATGGGAGTGGATGCACTTGAATAATCCTGCATTCCAAATTTCTTTAACAAATTTCTGGTGTACTTAGATTGACAAATAAAAGTTCCTTCTTCATTCTGCTTGACTTGAAGGCCCAGAAAATAGCTAAGTTCTCCCATCATACTCATTTGATATCTTGACTGCATTAGCTTGGAAAACCTTTTACACAGTCTGTCATTTGTAGAATTAAAAATGATATCATCAACATATATCTGCACCAAAAGTAAGTCATTTCCATGGTTGAGATACAATAAAGTTTTGTCAATTGTTCCACTGTTAAATCCACTTTGCAGAAGAAACTGAGCTAATGTCTCATACCATGCTCTTGGAGCTTGCTTAAGGCCATAAAGTGCTTTATCAAGTCTGTAGACATGATGAGGATATTTTGAATCTACAAAACCTGGAGGTTGTTCAACATATACTTCTTCTTCCAATTTTCCATTAAGAAAAGCACTTTTCACATCCATTTGAAAGACTCTAAACTTTTTGTGAGCATCATAAGCCAAAAACATCCTTATGGCTTCCAATCTAGCAACTGGTACAAATGTTTCATCATAATCAATTCCCTCCTGTTGAGAGTATCCTTTTGTAACCAGCCTTGCTTTATTTATTGTAATTATGCCATCACTATCAGTTTTGTTTCTGAACACCCATTTTGTACCAACAACAGATCTGTTCTTTGGTCTTGGCACTAGGGTCAAGACTTTATTTCTTTCAAATTCATTTAACTCTTCCTGTATTGCTTGCATCCAATCAGCATCTTGAAGAGCTTCTTCCACTTTCTTTCGTTCAGTCTGAGAAAGAAAAGAGTGATAGAGATATTCATTTGATGTTCCTGTTCTAGTTCTTATACCTGCTTCAGGATCTCCAATAATCAAGTCAGGTGTATGTGCTTTAGTCCACTTCCTTGCAGATGGAAGATTATCTCTAGAACTGGATGGTCCCCCATGATCCATGCTGTCTCCATCAACATATTGTGATGCTCCCCCTGAAATTATGCTCTCTGAGTTGGATCCTTCAGAATTTGAGTTTCCAGAATTATCAGAACTTGGCCCATCAGAACTTGATGAATCAGAACTTGAAGAGCCTGTTCTAGGTTCTGATGCTTCTTGAGATGTGGTTGTATCTTCAATATGCTCCCCCTGCACAAGTGCATTTTCCTTTGGCATAGTCACCACAGTTTCAATAACATCAGAGTTTAACCCATCAGAGTTTGCAGTATCAGGATTTAGACTGTCAGGATTTAGACTATCAGGATTTAGACTGTTAGAATTTATAGAATCAGAATTTAAAACTTCATTCTCAAATCTCAGCTGATCATGATCATTGAAATCTTCATGTCCTGTAATCTTCTTATCATCAAAAGAGACATTGATAGATTCCATGACAATCCTTGTTCTTAAATTGTAGACTCTGAAGGCTTTTGTGGAAAGTGAATATCCAACAAAAATTCCTTCATCAGCTTTTAGATCAAATTTGGATAGCTGTTCAGGATGAGTCTTAAGAACCAAACACTTGCATCCAAATACATGAAAATACTTCAAATTTGGCTTCTTTTTCTTCACCATCTCATATGGTGTCTTTCCATGCTTTTTGATAAGTGTTGCATTCTCAGTAAAACAAGCAGTCTGCACAGATTCAGCCCAAAAGTAGGTTGGTAACTTTGCTTCATCAAGCATAGTTCGTGCAGCTTCAATAAGAGTTCTATTCTTTCTTTCAACAACTCCATTTTGATGTGGAGTTCTAGGAGCAGAGAATTTCTGCTTTATTCCATGGTCTTTGCAGAACTCTTCCATGATCAAATTCTTGAACTCAGTGCCATTATCACTTCTTATAATTTTCACAGAGTCTTTGACCAATTTATCCAGTTGTTTGACATGATCAATCAAGATAGATGCAGTTTCACTTTTTGTGTGCAAGAAATACACCCATGTGTATCTGGTGAACTCATGCACTATGACCATAGCATATTTCTTCTTTGCAATAGACATGACATTCACTGGACCAAATAGATCAACATGTAGTAGGTGATAAGGCTCAAGAATTGAAGATTCAGTCTTGCTCTTGAATGAAGATTTTCTTTGTTTTTCCTTTTAACAGGAATTACAGAGGCCATCAGGAGCAAATACTGATTTTGGCAGTCCTCTCACAAGATCTTTCTTGACTAGTTCATTTATATTGTTAAAATTTAAATGAGAGAGTTTCTTATGCCAATCCCAGCTTTCTTCAATTGATGCTCTGCTTATCAGACAGATTGCAGAACCATCAGAACTTGTTGAAAGCTGTTAGGTCACACACACTGTAGAAGGAGGTTGAATATAGTGTTTACTACAATCAAATCGAATATAAGAACTCAAGTAATAGAACATAGATTTTATTTGACACAATAAACTATGTTACAAAGAACTGTTCTCTCTCAGTGATGAACAAATTATCACGAAAGCTGCTAGGGTTACAAAGAATAATATTTTCCATTAAGATAACACTTATAGTGTAAACCCTATGCTGTGTTTATATAGACACACAATTACAAGATAATCTTCTAATTGATATCGAATATGATTGTGTATGTTAGGTCACACACACTGTAGAGGGGATGAATACAGTGTAAAGTACAATCAAATCGAACTTTAATATCTCAAGTAACAGAAAACAAACTTTATTGAAACAATAAACTCTGTTACAGTATGGAACTGTTACCTCTTAGTGATGAACAAATATCACGAGAGCTGCTAGGGTTACAATGAATAATCTTCTCGAATATGATAACACTTATAGTGTAAACCCTATGTCTGTGTTTATATACTACACAGTTACAAGATAATCGCTAATTGATATGGAATATAATTCTGCTTCCTAAAATATATCAATCAGATATCTTTTCTTCCAAGTATTTTATTCTTCATAGAATTCCTTCTTCATGCATATCTCTTCTTATGTTTATCTTGATCTTCTTTCCTTTAATCAGCTACTGTCCTTATCTGAATGTACTTCAGCACTTAAGTTCTGATATCCATCTTCTGATGATTATCTCCTGATAATATAAGTACTGATATCTTTAAGTCCTGACTTCCAATAAGTACTGATTTATCCTGTTTAAGTAAGATCTGAAAACTAAACATAAATCATATTAACCATGACATTATCAAATATATCTAACAATCTCCCCCAACTTGTAAATTGACATAATATACAAGTTTAACAGATATTTGATGATGTCAAAAACATTAAGTACAAATGCATGAGAATTAGACTAGATAACTACAACTTACAGTCCTTAAAGCTTTACCAATATTTAACTTCTGATAACAGCTTCAGTCTGTACAAATATCAGAATTTAATCAGTTATAGATCTTGACTTGGCTTCATCTTCTGATCTCTCTGATGTCAGGAGTTGTTCTGAGATAGTTCTTCAACAAACATCTTTCCGCATATCTAAGTTCATCAATCATCCTCCTTTTAGCATCTTTAAGCTCTGCATTATCTTCACCAATTTGAAAGATTGCAGCCCTGAGATCATTAATCTTTGCTTTTCTTATATCCTGATTCAGTCTGATCAAATAAGCTTTATCAGACTCAAGATTGAATTTCACAGCCCTGTAACCCAGAAAGGTAGTTATAATCTTAGCAGTATTGGGCTTCATTTCAACTATATCACCCTTGTGATCTCTGTACTTTGGAACATATGTGCTGTCAGACTTAACAGAATAAAGCCTTTTCTGTCTCTGAATCTGATCCTTCAAATAGTTTGCAGCACTTCCTGTCAATCTGTCATCCACTTGAAGTAAGAATAGTACATGCTCCAATTCTTCAAAATACTTCAATGGAATGGCATTTTGCCTTATATGATAAACCCTACCATCTGTCATGAAGTACAACAAGATGTGTTCTTTCAAGTAGGTATGATAAACCATTTGTACAGATTCCAGTTGATTCAATCTCTCAAGAGTTGCTCCAATACCTGGTTCACTCAAGGAAGTTGGATCATTGGTAGTGTTCTGTATTCTTCTTTCATCAGCACTTCTCAATCCAGTTTTATCTCTTGTTTCCTTTCCAGTAACTACTCTTGCTTCAAAACCACTTGCGGCAGTCTTCAAAGGTTGAGTCTGTTTTGCTTTAGTGAATCCTGGTAGGAGTGTCTTTGGTCTAACTTCTGATATCAAGTTAACTTGAGCTATGTCAGAGGTTGCTTGCTTCTTTGGAATATCAGAACTTACTGTCTCTTGACTCTGAACAACTTGAGCCATGTCAGAGGTTGTTTTAAGAACTTTTCTTGAAGTCAGAGCAAGATCATCCTTTTTATCAGTGATTTCTTCATTCTCAGGAGGCACATAAACCTTGATAGGTTCACCAACCTTTTCTTTACCCTTGGATGTTGGATCTATCTGCGATTGTGATTTAGCCAATGTTGCTTCAGTATTTGTCCTTTCTTTTATCACAATGCCTTTGATTTTTGGAAGTGTCTTTTTACCAGAAGCTTCAGATTTAGATATGACTTTTTCTGATTTAAGTCTGGCTTCTTCTTCCATTAAACTCTCCAAGTCCATTCCTGGATTTTCCTGAAGAAATAACTGTCTTGACATTTCTTCATCAAGATCTAAAAGTTCATCAGAACTTATCCTTTTACCAGTAGCAGAACTAATTCTTTTTCCAGTATCAGAACTTGTCCTGTGACTTGTGATTTCAGCTTTTCTTGATAAGAAACCTCTACCTTGACTATGACCTCTACCCATTCCATAGTTTCCTTGATCATCCTTTTCATCATCCTTCCCTTTCTCTTGACGGTCTTGCATTTGGACTTAATTACTTTCTCCCCCTTTTTGGCATCAGCAGGTAGTAGAAGAGAGACAAGCAATTCCACTGAGGCTTGGATTTCAGTAAGTTGAGATTGCTGAGAAGCTTGATTTTGCAGAATATCATCAATCCGAGCTTGTTGTTTCTCTTGAGTCTTCTCAATATAAGCAATCCTGTCAAAGGTAGGTTGGAAGAACTTTTTCTTGTCAATTTTCTGAATTTGGTCCTGTTTGATGAATTCTTCCTGAATCTTGTGTAGCTCTGCATGAGTAGTTGAATGGAGACCTTGTAAATGTTTAGTACTCAATGCAGTGACTCTAAGCTGGGTTTTGAAATCATCCGAATTTAACATTTAATCAGCTTTTGTCAAGTGCTCAGCCAGATGCTTTGCAGATGGAACACAGGAAACTGAGTTCCATTCCTTAGTCCACTCCTGTCCTACAGGAGTTTCACTCCAAGGCACTGGTGCTTCTCTGGTAACAAACTTCTTAACAAGTTTAGATTTAAGAACAGTTTATTGAGGAGCATGTCCTGAAGGACCTGCTTCATCAGCAACTACATTTGGAGCAGCATCACCAGTATCTCCAGCATTTGCAGCATCAGAACTTACAGAATCAGTATCTTCTGATAAAACAACAGTGTGAGTAGCAATGGAGGCTTCAGCATCCTCTAATTGCTGATCTGGTTCTAAGTTCTGATCAATAGCCATATCCTGATGCTCACATATATTCTGATCATCAGCATCTAGATGCAGAGAAGGTGTAGAACAGAAGTCTGGATTTTGAGCAGCATCAGTAACAGGTGTTGTTGATGGATTAGATGTTGTTGGAGCTTCTAGGAGAATTACTTCAGGCACAACCAGGTTCTGAACATCAATTTCAGTACTGGTGCCTGGAACAACAGGAGATACAGACGTTCAAACAGGAGACACGGATGGTGTGTTGGCCTTGTCAGGAATAACTTCCTGAGATGGAGTTGATGAAGAAGAAGTGACTTTAGCAAATATCTTTTCTTGTGAGATCAGAGATTCCTGATCTCCTTCCTTAGCTGCTGCTTCTTCATCATCTGAAACTGACCTTTTTGCCCTCTGTTTCTTGTATCTCTTTGTAGATATGGATTCCTTGGGAGTGTCAGGAATAGTCATTCTTCTAAGCCTCTTGAAAAGCCTAGATCCTCCAATTCCAGAATCCTTCTGAGAAGTCATTGTCTCAGCTTCTTTGACAACAGGTTCTGATGTAGAAACCTGTTCCTCACTGTCTGACTCATCTCTCAAAGAAATCCTCCTTCTCTTTTGAGGTGTGTGAGGAACAGCCTTTGTCCTCTTAGGCTTGGAAGATGAAGGCTTCACAGTAGGTGCTGAGGATGAGGGTTGAACTGTCTTTGAAGTGGAGAGATAGGATTTGATATATTGCCTGAGGGTTGGTTGAGTAGTATGAGTGGTATGTTCTGATGGTTGTTGTGGTGTTTGGGAGGTGGTTGTTGGTTGGACATCAGGATAAACATATCTATAGGAATCAGGATCAGCATTTACTAAGATCTGTTTTACAGACTGAGGAATCTGTAAAGGTCTAATCACTTGTTTCTTAGTGTCAGCATTTACCAGGTCATTAAAGTAACGTTTTGCAACTTTGAAAGGTGGAGTTAAGGTACTGGTTAGTCGAGGTTCATCAGTACAAAAGTATATATAAGTTGACAGAATCTAGCAAAGTAGACAACATTCCTATCCTCTGTCATCCTATCCCCAATAAAACCTATTATAGTAGTTGCAAAATCAAAATGAGTTTGGTTTATAATGGCATACCCGATGTGCTGACTCATTATGGGGATGGCATCAAAATTCGAACACTTGTTCCCAAAAGCTTTAGTGATGCAGTCGAAGAAGAAGCTCCATTCCCTTCTGATATGAGCCCGTTTCAACTGCCCAAGCTTTGCCAAACTCTGTTCATACCCCAAACTGGCCATTAACTCCTGAAGAGCTGATTCCTCTGGAATTGAAAAAGTACATCCTTCTGGGAGATATAGAGCCTTACGTATTGTACCAGGAGTGACTGCATATGAAGAATCACCCACTTCGAAAACAATACTAGGAGTACCATTTTGACCACCATTATTAAAGTTTCCAGTCCTCCAAAGTGTTAAAACTTGTTGGCTTGATAATACTGAAGGTTGGGTCAATGCATACCCGATATCACTGTGTGCACGAAGATCTTGCACAAAATGCAATTCAGACGGAGCTTCAGCATTATCAAGAATTCCAGCATAGTTGTTTGGAACAAATTTAGCTCCATCAATGATTAAATCCTTAGGTTCCATGAAATTAATCGAGATTTATAAGTGCCTGTTAGGTGTTTGATAGAATGTCTATATGAAAAACCAACGTTAGAAGAAGAAAGAGAGTAAAAGCAAATAGAGAGAAAAAATGAAAGGAAATAAAAGATTAAAAAATCCTCTCTATGTCTTACTTATACTTTTGAAAAAAAATGTAATTGTTGGATACCTGTCAGACATGCAGTAAAAACGAATAGTTAATGGGCACGAGAAAACAGTAATCATTACTTACCCACTTGCAGTTTTTCAAGGAAAAAAACCGTTCCACTTACCCAGTTATTCCATTAATCAAGGTGAATCAGTTTTAATTCAAAATTGAAACTGTTCCCACTTATTTAATTATTTTTCACTGCAACATCAGTATTCTGGAAAAAAAACTCGAGTGAAAATGACCATAATAAATCAGATGAGCAAGTACTGATAAAGTAAAATCAGAACTTAAGTTAAAACATAATTTATATGGTCATCAGAATATGAATATGTATCAGGATTTATCAATGCATTTCAAAATATCTCAGAGATAAGATCTTGAAACAAAAACAAATTTCATTAATATATCAAGAGAATACATTCATGAAATTTAAATTACATCAGAACTTGTACAAGATTTCCCTAAGCTGCTAAACCTAACGTCAACAGCCTTTGTCCTAGCTCAAGAAGCAGGGCAAGGCTGATGATGAAGAAAAACATGAAGAAGAAAATAAATCATTTCTTCTTCCTACTCTCGATAAACAGAATAGCGAGTCGAATGATTCGCTCTTGCTGGCGGAGAGCTTCCAGCCTTTCCTCCTCCAATCGTTCCAGATGGCGATGGTAGTCCATGTAGAAGAACAGGAGGTGGGTGAGTACCTCCTGGGGAACTGAGTCCCATATCTCATCAGGAATGGCAGTTACATGCCATTCCTGCTGCCAATCGGCACAGCTCAGCTCCATGTTGAATGTTTCATAGTTCAAAAACATGTTGTAATTGACCATGGTGTTTTTGATATAAAGATTATGAAGGTGAGTTTGTGATAAAAGATTTGATGGGAAGGCTGATGTGAAGTGGTTGCTTATATAGGCAAGAGAATGCCAGGAGACGCAAAGAAATTGAATGCTTACAGGTAGAATTAATTCTACCTCGTCTCCCCAGACTTGGAAAAAGAAAAACATTCATTGGAAAGAGAAAACATGGTTTAATGCGCACAAGAAGCAAGTAAAAGTTGACTGTTCATGTACGAGTACCACTATCCCTAACTATAGTGACTATTAATCTTCCACTTCAACATATTCTGGTTTAAACTGAGACTGTTGTCAAATTTTATCGATAAATAAGTCAAGTAAAGAATCAGACTTTAATATTAGAACTTAGACTTATATCAGAATTTAACAGTCATCAGAACATAATTTCTTAACTCGAAAAAGGAATGCCTATCTTAGTAAGTCCTCACACAAATTCTGATTTATATTCTTCAGAACTTAATCATCAGAACATGCAATCAGAACTTGTCCTCAGAATTTATGCAATGTGACACAATGACTGTTCATATAAAACAACATAGATCACCACAGTGATTTTCATCATTCATATGGAGTGGTTAGTGTGTGCATTAAGCTAAATATCAGACAAAGAGTAAAGTCTGATTCACTTCTGTACATCTTAGAAATAAGGCATAACTAAAACTTTGCTAAAGAGCTGTCATTATTCTGAAACCTACTGTTGAATGAGTTTATGCTTGAGTCCACCTCAACTATTTTGTGCTAATTTTGTGCATCTTTTTAAATTCCATTTTACAGTGGCTTCTCAGTGTAAGTGAGTCACGACTGCTTATCAGAATTTATGATATTATCAGAGTATTTCTCCAGTAATCATAGAGTGTGAAAAGTCACCAAGAAAATATTTTGCTTTTCTAATGCATATTTACTTAATACCAGCAATGCACTTGGGTCGTCCCTTCCACATTTTTTACTCTAGATCTCAAAGGAGTACCTGATTTTAATCCATGATTATTTTCTTTTTCTTTTGATAAGAGAGGTTTACCAGCACTTAGTACATTCAACAGATTTACTAGCATCAGAACTTAACAGATGAGAAGCAATATTCTAGTTTATGACTTAGTAATAAGATAGACCAAGTAAACTCAACTAAGCTCAATTATCAGAATTTGCTTGTGTCAATAGATTTCCACAGTAATAATTACTTCTTACATGGGATCCCTTGTTTATTGAAGACTACTAGGTCAACATCTAGTACAGTTATCCTCATAGGATTGAATAGTTACCTAAATAGACATATCACTATCAGAGTTTAGAAACATGGATCAGACAACAGTCAGTACTTAAACACATTTTTCAATTAAGCACATAATACACAAAGAGATTAAATTCTGTAAATACTGATCATAAAGTCTGATGCATCAGAACAAAACTAAGCAGATTTAGAGAAAGAACCTGAAACCATTCCAAGTTCATTTACCAATCTTGTAAAAGTAGCTTCACACAATGGTTTTGTGAAGATATCTGCTAGTTGTTGATCTGTTGGAACAAAGTGCAATTCCACTGTACCTTCATCCACATGTTCCCTGATGAACTGGTACCTGATGCTGATGTGCTTTGTCATAGAGTATTGAACTGGATTACCTGTCATAGCAATAGCACTTTGATTATCACAGTAAATAGGGATTTTGAAATATGTTAACCCATAATCCAGTAGCTGATTCTTCATCCAAAGAATCTGTGCACAACAGCTTCCTGCAGCAATATATTCTGCTTCTGCAGTTGATGTGGAAATTGACTTTTGTTTCTTGCTAAACCAAGAAACCAATCTGCCTCCAAGAAATTGGCAGCTTCCACTTGTGCTTTTCCTGTCAATTTTGCAACCTGCAAAATCTGCATCTGAGTAGCCTATTAGTTTAAAATCTGATTCTCTGGGATACCACAATCCCAGATCAGCTGTGCCTTTAAGATACTTGAAAATTCTTTTCACAGCTGTTAAGTGAGGTTCTCTTGGATCTGCTTGAAATCTTGCACAAAGACAGGTAGCATACATGATATCAGGTCTACTAGCAGTTAGATAGAGTAGAGAGCCAATCATACCTCTGTAATCAGTAATATCTACTGATTTACCAGTATCCTTATCCAGTTTTGTTGCAGTGGCCATGAGAGTGGATGCACTTGAACAATCTTGCATTCCAAATTTCTTCAGCAAGTTTCTGGTGTACTTAGTTTGACAAATAAAAGTGCCTTCTTCATTCTGCTTGACTTGAAGGCCCAGAAAATAGCTAAGTTCCCCCATCATACTCATCTGATACCTTGACTGCATCAGTTTGGCAAACTTCTTGCAAAGTCTGTCATTTGTAGACCCAAAAATTATATCATCAACATAAATCTGGACCAGAAGTAAGTCTTTTCCATGGTTGAGGTAGAACAGTGTTTTGTCTATAGTTCCTCTGTTAAATCCACTTTCCAGAAGAAACTGAGCTAAAGTCTCATACCATGCTCTGGGAGCTTGCTTAAGTCCATAAAGTGCTTTATCAAGCCTGTAGACATAATCTGGATGTTTGGAATCTACAAAGCCTGGAGGTTGTTCAACATATACTTCCTCTTCCAATTCTCCATTGAGAAAAGCACTTTTCACATCCATTTGAAAGACAGTAAACTTTTTGTGAGCAGCATAAGCCAAAAATATCCTTATGGCTTCTAACCTAGCAACTGGTGCAAATGTTTCATCATAATCAATTCCCTCCTGTTGAGAATATCATTTTGCAACCAGCCTTGCCTTATTCCTTGTAATTATGCCATCACTGTCAGTTTTGTTTCTGAATACCCACTTTGTACCAACAACAGATCTATTCTTTGGTCTTGGCACTAAGGTCCAGAATTTGTTTCTTTCAAATTCATTTAACTCTTCCTGCATTGCTTGCACCCAATCAGCATCTTGAAGAGCTTCTTCCACTTTCTTTGGCTCAGTCTGAGAGAGAAAAGAATTGTAAAGACATTCGTTTGAAGTACCTGTTCTAGTTCTGACACCTGCATCAGGATTTCCAATTATCAAATCAGGTGTATGTGATTTAGTCCACTTTCTTGCAGATGGAAGGTTTTCTCTAGAACTGGATGCTCCCCCATGATCCATGCTGTCTTCATTTTCATTTTCTGATGGTCCCCCTGAAACTATGCTCTCTGAGTTGGATTCTTCAGAATTTAGATTTTCAGAACTATCAGAACTTGGCTTATCAGAACTTGATGGATCAGAACTTGAAGAGCCAGATGTATGTTCTGATGCTTCTTGAGATGTGGTAAGATCTTGAGTATGCTCCCCCTGCATAGGTGCATCTTTCTTTGACGTAGTCACCACAGTTTCAATAACATCAGAGTTTAATCCATCAGAGTTGGCATTATTAGGACTTAGATTGTCAGGATTTTCAGTATCAGAATTTGAGTCTTCATTTTCAAATCTCAGCTGATCATGATCAATAAAATCTTCAAGTCCAGTAATCTTCTTGTCATCAAAGGAGACATTGATAGATTCCATGACCACTCTTGTTCTCAAATTATAGACTCTGAAGGCTTTTGTGGAAATTGGATATCCAACAAAAATTCCTTCATCAGCTTTTAGATCAAATTTGGATAGCTGTTCATGATGAGTCTTAAGAACAAAACACTTGCATCCAAATACATGAAAGTACTTCAGATTTGGCTTCTTTTTCTTCACCATCTCATATGGTGTTTTTCCTTGCTTGTTAGTGAGTGTTGCATTTTGAGTAAAACAAGCAGTTTGCACAGCTTCAGCCCAGAAATAGGTTGGAACCTTTGCTTCTTCAAGCATTGTACGTGCAGCTTCAATGAGAGTTCTATTCTTCCTTTCAACAACTCCATTTTGCTGTGGAGTTTCAGGAGCAGAAAATTCCTGCTTAATTCCATGGTTTTTGCAGAACTCTTCCATTATCAAATTCTTGAACTCAGTGCCATTATCATTCCTTATGATTTTCACAGAATCTTTGACCAATTTATCCAGATGTTTGACATGATCAATCAAGATAGATGCAGTTTCACTTTTTGTGTGCAAGAAATACACCCATGGATATCTGGTGAACTCATCCACTATGACCAACGCATATTTCTTCTTTGCAATAGACATGACATTCACTGGACCAAATAGATCAACATGTAGTAGATGATAAGGCTCAAGAATTGATGATTCAGTCTTGCTCTTGAATGAAGATTTTCTTTGTTTGACCTTCTGACAAGAATCACAAAGGCCATCAGGAGCAAATACTGACTTTGGTAGTCCTCTCACAAGATCTTTCTTGACTAGTTCATTTATATTGTTGAAATTTAAATGAGAGAGTTTCTTGTGCCAATTCCAGCTTTCTTCAATTGATGCTCTACTCATCAGACAGATTGCAAAACCATCAGTACTTGTTGAAAGCTTAGCTTCATAAATGTTACCACGCCTGTATCCTTTCAGAACAACTTTGCCTTTAGATTTACTCACAACTTCACAGTGTTCTTCAAAGAAATCAACATGATAACCTCTGTCACAGATTTGACTTATACTCAGCAGATTGTGTTTAAGTCCTGAGACCAGAGCTACTTCATTAATGATGACATTCCCAAGATTGATATTGCCATATCCCAATGTTTTTCCAATGTTGCCATCTCCATAAGAAACACTTGAGCCAGCTTTCTCCACAAAGTCTGATAGCAGGGCTTTATTTCCAGTCATATGTCCTGAACATCCACTGTCCAGAACTAGAATATTTTTCCTGTTGCCCTGCAATCACAAAGACCACTAAAGATTAGTTTTAAGGACCCAGACTTGGTTGGATCCTTTGGCCTTATCAAGTTTGTTAACATTTGCAGCTGATTTAGCATCAGAGTTTATGTTAACATTTTTCTTATCAGAACTTACACTATCAGAATTTGAATCAGAATTTACACTAGAAGGAACAATGAAAACTTTTTCAAAGAAGGTTTTATTTGATAATAATCATAGTACAAACTATGATATTCCTTACAAGTATAAATGGAATGCCATAAACTAACACAATGAAAACAAGGATTTTGTGGTTTATATCTAACAGACTGACTCTTAACTCCTGATTTTGAAGGTAAGGAGTTTATGTTCTTATTCTTCCTGCAAAAAGAAGCCAGATGGTTAGAACTACCACAGTTATGACACGTTTTTCTAGGAGCATCAGGAACAGGCTTATAATCATTGCTTTTATTCACACCTTCCTTTCCATTCCTATTTTTCCTAGGTGATTTTACCTTGTTTGCATTCTTCACATCTTTTAGCTTATGCTTAAGCTGCTTCTTAGTCATTAAGCCTATGTTTACTTTAGCTATCTTTTCCTGTTTTAGTTTGTCAGAAGTTAATTCCTCTTTAACTTCTGATTTCTAATTATCAGACTTTACAGTTACAAACTTAACAGGTTTTAATTTTGGCTTTTGCTTAACAACAGGCTTAAATTCTACAGTTCCTTTATCATTCTTATCCTCCCCATAACCTAAGCCCTATTTCCAATTTTCACTACTTAGCAAATTTTGAGTTGTTCTGCCAGAGTTAGTCCAAATCATGATAATCTCTCTTTCCTTTTCTAACTCAGTTTTTAGAGATTCATTCATTTTTAGCACTTCATCCCTAACATAAAAAGCATCATCTCTATCCTTTTGAGTTTGATGGAACATAACTAACTCTTTTTCTAAGAAATCATTTCTTTTCTTAAAAGCAAGATTTTCAGAAGTTAATCTTTCACATGTTAAAGTTTGATCTCTATAACTAACAAACATGGTTTTAAGATATCTTCTCAACTCATTAATATCATCAGTATGAAAATCATAAGTAGTCTGAGGTACCTTTGTTTCAGCAGCTTCAGAACTGCTCTCAGCACCTTCTTTATCAGCATTTGTCATCAAAGCATAGTTCTCCTCACTTTCAGAGTCTGAGGTGTCTGTCCAGCTTTTCTTCTTTGTGACAAGAGCCTTGCCTTTGTCACCCTTCACTTTCTTGCAATCAGGAGATATATGGCCTTTCTCACCACAGTTATAGCATTTGACATTGGTATAATCTCCTCTATCAGACTTTCCTCCTCTGCCCTCAGATCTTCTAAAATTCTTCTTATCAGAACTTGTGCCTTTCCTGGAAAACTTCTTTCCCTTCCTGAACTTCCTGTATGCAATCTTTGTGATCCCTTTCACCATAAGAGCACACAGCTTCATCATCTCCTCATCAGCATCAGTCTCAGGCAAGCTTTCAGAATCTGAGTCATCATTACTTTCAGAACTTGATGACTCAGTATCAGACTTTGTGAAAAGAGCTTTACCCTTGTCTTTCCTTGAGGTAGCTGCCTTGGGGGATTCTTCTTCAGCCTTAAGAGCAACTGTCCTTGACTTTCCTCCTTTCCTCTTGCTTCTTTGTTCCATCTCAAGTTCATGAGTCTTGAGCATTCCATAAATTTCATCAAGAGTTATTTCATCAAGATTGTAGTTTTCTCTTATTGTTGTTGCCTTCAAATCCCAGCATTCAGGAAGAGCTAACAGGAATTTAAGGTTTGAATCTTCAAGATCATACTCCTTATCAACCAATGACAAATCATTCAAGAGTTTGACAAATCTATCATATAAATCAGTCAATGACTCATTTGCCTTTGAGTCAAAGTGTTCATACTCTTAAGTGAGTATTGTCTTCCTGTTCTTCTTAATTGTATCAGTTCCCTGACACCTTGTTTCCAGAGCATCCCATATCTCCTTAGCAGTCTTGCAGTTAATTACCCTGTTTGACATTATATTATCAATGGCACTATGCAGTAAGTGTCGTACCTTAGCATCCTTAGCAATTGATGCGATATCTTCAGCAGTATAATCACTCTTCTCCTTTGGTACGGTCTTTGCTGCTTCACCTGCAACTGCAACAACGAGCTTGGTTGGTTTGTGAGGCCCTTCCTTGATTCTATCAAGATATTCCGAATCTGTTGCTTCTAGGAACATGGTCATCCTCATCTTCCATATGGGATATTCAGATGGTCTCAGTATGGGAACTCTGATGGTCTCATACCGACTTTGAATTTGTGTCTTTGGTGGTTCTTCAGTTTTGGTAGGCTTAGTTGGAGTTTCTGTGTCAGACATGATTGTGTTTGGATCTTAAACTGTATGTGCGTTAATAGATCGGCTCTGATACCACTTGTTAGGTCACACACACTGTAGAGGGGGTGAATACAGTGTAAAGTATAATCAAATCGAACTTTAATATCTCAAGTAACAGAAAATAAACTTTATTGAAACAATAAACTCTGTTACAGTATGGAACTGTTACCTCTCAGTGATGAACAAATATCACGAGAGCTGCTAGGGTTACAATGAATAATCTTCTCGAATATGATAACACTTATAGTGTAAACCTTATGTCTGTGTTTATATACTACATAGTTACAAGATAATCGCTAATTGATACGGAATATAATTCTGCTTCCTAAAATATATCAATCAGATATCTTTTCTTCCAAGTATTCTATTCTTCATAGAATTCCTTCTTTATGCATATCTCTTCTTATGTTTATCTTGATCTTCTTTCCTTTAATCAGCTACTGTCCTTATCTGAATGTACTTCAGAACTTCAGTTCTGATATCCATCTTCTGATGATTATCTCCTGATAATATAAGTACTGATATCCTTAAGTCCTGACTTCCAGTAAGTACTGATTTATCCTGTTTAAGTAAGATCTGAAAACTAAACATAAATCATATTAACCATGACATTATCAAATATATCTAACAATCTCCCCCAACTTGTAAATTAACATAATATACAAGTTTAACAGATATTTGATGATGTCAAAAACATTAAGTACAAATGCATGAGAATTAGACTAGATAACTACAACTTACAGTCCTTAAAGCTTTACCAATATTTAACTCACTTTGTACCAACAACAGATCTATTCTTTGGTCTTGGCACTAGGGTCCAGACTTTATTTCTTTCAAATTAATTTAACTCTTCTTGCATTGCTTGCACCCAATCAGAATCTTTAAGAGCTTCTTCCACTTTCTTTGGTTTAGTCTGAGAAAGAAAATAATGATAGAGACATTCATTTGATGTTGTTGTTCTAGTTCTAATACCAGCTTCAGGATTTCCAATTATCAAGTCAGGTGTATGTGCTTTAGTCCACTTCCTTGCAGATGGAAAGTGATCTCAAAAACTGGATGCTCCCCCATGATCCATGCTGTCTCCATCAGCATTTTCTGATGCTCCCCCTGAAATTATGCTATCTGAGTTGGATCCTTCAGAATTTGAGTTTCCAGAATTATTAGAACTTGGCCCATCAGAACTTGTTGAATCAGAACTTGAAGAGCATGTTCTAGGTTCTGATGCTTCTTGAGATGTGGTTGGATCTTCAATATGCTCCCCCTGCACAGGTGCCTTTTCCTTTGGCGTAGTTACCACAGTTTCAATAACATCAGAGTTTAACCCATCAGAGTTTGCAGTATCAGGATTTAGACTATCAGAATTTATAGATACAGAATTTAAAACTTTATTCTCAAATCTTAGCTGATCATGATCATTGAAATCTTCAAGTCCGGTAATCTTCTTATCATCAAAAGAGACATTGATAGATTCTATGACCACTCTTGTTCTTAAATTGTAGACTTTGAAGGCTTTTGTGGAAAGTCGATTTCCAACAAAAATTCCTTCATCAGCTTTTAGATCAAATTTGGATAGTTGTTCAGGATGAGTCTTAAGAATAAAACACTTGCATCCAAATACATGAAAGTACTTCAGATTTGGCTTCTTTTTCTTCACCATCTTATATGGTGTCTTTCCATGCTTGTTCATAAGTGTTGCATTCTGAGTAAAACAAGCAGTTTGCACAGCTTCAGCCCAGAAGTAGGTTGGTAACTTTACTTCATCAAGCATAGTTCGTGCAGCTTCAATAAGAGTTCTATTTTTTCTTTCAACAACTCCATTTTGTTGTGGAGTTCCAGGAGCAGAGAATTTCTGCTTTATTCCATGGTCTTTACAGAACTCTTCCATGATCAAATTCTTAAACTCAGTGCCATTATCACTTCTTATGTTTTTCACAGAGTCTTTGACCAATTTATCCAGTTGTTTGACATGATCAATCAAGATAGATACAGTTTCACTTTTTGTGTGCAAGAAATATACCCATGTGTATCTGGTAAACTCATCTACTATGACCATAGCATATGCATATTTGTTCTTTGCAATAAACATGACATTCACTGGACCAAATAGATCAACATGCAGTAGGTGATAAGGCTCAAGAATTGAAGATTCAGTCTTGCTCTTGAATGAGGATTTTCTTTGTTTTGCCTTTTGACATGAATCACAAAAGCCATCAGGAGCAAATACTGATTTTGGCAGTCCTCTCACAAGATCTTTCTTGACTAGTTCATTTATATTGTTAAAATTTAAATGAGAGAGTTTCTTGTGCCAGTCCCAGCTTTCTTCAATTGATGCTCTGCTTAACAGACAGAATGCAGAACCATCAGAACTTGTTGAAAGCTTAGCTTCATAAATTTTACCATGCCAGTATCCCTTCAGAACAACTTTGCCTGTAGATTTGCTTACAACTTCACGGTGTTCTTCAAAGAAATTCACATGATAACCTCTGTCACAGATTTGACTAACACTCAGCAGATTGTGTTTAAGTCCTGAGACTAGAGCTACTTTTTCAATGATGACATTCCCAAGATTGATATTGTCATATCCCAGAGTTTTTCCCATGTTGTCATCTCCATAAGAAACACCTGGACCAGCTTTCTCCACAAAGTCTGATAGCAGTCCTGAACATCCACTATCAAGAATTAGGATGTTTTTCCTATTGCCCTACAATCACAAAGACCACTAATGATTAGTTTTAAGGACCCAGACTTGCTTGGATCCTTTGGCCTTATTAATTTTGTTAACATTTGCAGTGGATTTAACATCAGAGTTTAAGTTAACATTTTTCTTATCAGAATTTACAGTATCAGACTTTGTATCAGAACTTACACTAGAAGGAATAATGCTAACTTTCTTTAAATAAGGTTTTATTTGATAATAATCATAGTACAAACTATGACATTCCTTACAAGTATAAATGGAATGCCATAAACTACCACAATGAAAACGAGGATTTTTTGGCCTATATCTAACAGACTGACTCTTAACTCCAGATTTTGAAGGTAAGGAGTTCATGTTTTTATTCTTCCGGCAAAAAGAAGCCAGATGGTTAGAATTTCCACAGTTATAACATTTCTTTCTAGGAGCATTAGGAACAGGCTTATAATCATTGCTTTTATTCACACCTTCCTTTCCATTCCTATTTTTCCTATGTGGCTTTACCTTGTTTACATTCTTAACATCTTTCAGCTTATGCTTAAGCTGCTTCTTTGTCATTAAGCTTATGTTAACTTCAGTTGGCTTATCCTGATTTGGTTTGTTAGAAGTTAATTTCTCTTTAACTTCTGATTTATCAATATCAGACTTTATAGCTACAAACTTAACAGGATTTACCTTTGGCTTTTGTTTAACAACTATAGGCTCAATTTCTACAGTTCCTTTATTATTCTTATCATCTCCATAACCTAAGCCCTCTTTCCAGTTTCCACTACTTAACAAATTCTGGGTTGTTCTTCCAGAGTTAGTCTAAGTCCTGATAATCTCTCTTTCCTTTTCTAACTCAGTTTTTAGAGATTGATTCAATTTTAACACTTCATCTCTAACATAAAAAGCATCATCTCTTTCTTTCTGAGTTTGATGGAACATAACTAACTGCTTTTCTAAATAGTCATTCCTTTTCTTAAAAGCCAAATTTTCAGAAATTAACCTTTCACGTGTTAAAGTTTGATCTATATAACTAATGAACATGGTTTTAAGATATCTTCTCAACTCAGTAATATCATCAGTATGAAAAGCATAAGTTGTTTGAGGTACCATTAACTCAGCAGCTTCAGAACTGCTCTCAGCATTTGCCATCAAAGCATAGTTCACCTCACTTTCAGAATCTGAAGTGTCTGTCCAGCTTTTCTTCTTTGTGACAAGTGCCTTGCCTTTGTCACCTTTTCCTTTCTTGCAGTCAGGAGATATATGGCATTTCTCACCACAATTGTAGCATTTAACATTTGAGTAATCTCCTCTGTCAGACTTTCCAGCTTTGCCTTCAGCTTTTCTGAATCCCTTCTTATCAGAACTTCCACTTTTCCTGGAAAACTTCTTTCCCCTTCTGAAGTTCATGTAAGCTATCTTTGTGATACCCTTCACCATAAGAGCCCGCAATTTCATCATCTCTTCATCAGCATCCATCTCAGATAGACTTTCAGTTTCTGAATCCTCATCACTATCAGAACTTGATGACTCAATATCAGACATTGTGATGAGAGCCTTTCCTTTGCCTTTCTTTGAGACAACCACTTTAGGGGATTCCTCCTCAGCCTTAAGAGAAACTGTCCTTGACTTTCCCCCATGCCTCTTGCTTCTTTGATCCATCTCAAGTTCATGAGTTTTGAGCATACCATAAATTTCATCAAGAGTAGTTTCATCAAGAGCATAGTTGTCTCTTATAGTAGTTGCCTTCAAGTCCCAACTTTCAGGAAGAGCTAAAAGGAATTTAAGATTAGTATCTTCAAGATCATATTCCTTATCCACCAGTGACAGATCATTCAAGAGTTTGACAAATTTGTCATATAAACCAGTTAATGACTCATCAGGTTTTGAGTCAAAGTGCTCATACTCATGAGTGAGTATAGTCCTCCTGTTCTTCTTAATTGAATAAGTTCCCTAGCATCTTGTCTCCAGGGCATCCCATATCTCCTTTGCAGTCTTGTAGTTAATTACCCTGTTTGACATGACATTATCAATGGCACTATGCAGCAAATGTCTTACCTTTGCATCCTTTGCAATAGATGAGATATCTTCAGCTGTATATTCACTTTTCTCCTTTGGTACAGTCTGTTCTAGCTGATCTGCAACTACAACAGAGAGCTTGGTTGGCTTATGTGGTCCTTCATTAATTCTGTTAAGATATTCTGGATTTGTAGCTTTCAGAAACATAGACATCCTCACCTTCCATATGAGATACTCAGAAGGTTTCAGTATGGGAACCCTAATAGTCTCATATCGATTATGGATTTGAGTCTTTGGAGTTTCTTCGGTTTTGGTGGGCTTGGTTGGAGTTTGTGTTTCTTCAAACATGATTATTTTTGGATCTTTATTGTATGTATGTTAACAGATTGCTCTGATACCACTTGTTAGGTCACACACACTGTAGAAGGGGGGTTGAATACAGTGTTTACTACAATCAAATCGAATATAAGAACTCAAGTAACAGAACACAGATTTTATTCAACACAATAAACTCTGTTAGAAAGAACTGTTCTCTCTCAGTGATGAACAAATTATCACAAGAGCTGCTAGGGTTACAAAGAATAATATTTTTGATTAAGATAATACTTATAGTGTAAACCCTATGTTGTGTTTATATAGACACACAATTACAAGATAATTTTCTAATTGATATCGAATATGATTCTGTATCCTAAAATATATCAACTAGTTATCTTTTCCTCCAAGTCTTCTATTCTTCATAGAATTCTTCTCCATGCATATTTCTTTCCATTTTAGTCTTGATCTTCTTTCCTTTCAATCAGCCGTCTTCCTTATCTGAAAGTCTCCTTAAGTCCTGATATTATCTCCTGATAAATATCTTCTGATAACTTAAGTTCTGATAACTTAAGTTCTGATATCTTAAGTCCTGACTTCAGTATAAGTACTGATTTCCAGTTAAGTCCTGATTTGTCATGTTAGTCAAGATCTGAAAACTAAACACAAATTATCATTAGACATGACATCACAAATATATCTAACAATGTTCCAGACATATGACAGGTGATAAGGCCCTACTATCATAGTTTGAGGAGAAGGCTGGCCCTTTGTTGACCTTTGGAGAACATTAAAGGATTCACAATGGGATATGGAAAGATTGTTTCTGGAAATGTTGTCATTGATGATGTAGCATTGGTAGCTGGTCTTGAAGTAAATCTTCTCAGTGTTAGTCAATTTGCAAACAAAGGTTTTAAAGTTCTATTTGACAAAGAAGAATGTATTTTCATCAGCAAGAAAACCAATGAAGTTGCTCTAAAAGGAGCAAGGAAATGAAGCTTGTTTGTTGCAGACTTGGACTCAACAAATGAGGATGGTATTTATTGCTTATACACCAAGGCATCAGAAGAACAAAGAAACCTATTGTATAAAAAGTTGTCTCACTTGAATTTCAAGGCAATTAACACCTTGGTCAAAAAGGAGTTAGTAAGAGACATGCCTAATCTGGAGTTTGCTCAAGTTGAAGTTTGTATAGCCTGTCAGAAAGGAAAAATGAAAAGATCAAGTCACAAGTCAAAAACTGTGAATTCTATAAGTGCACCATTGCAACTTATTCACATGGACTTCTTTGGGTTAGTAAATGTCTTATCAATTTCAAGGAACAAATATGCACTTGTGATGGTGGATGATGTCTCAAGATATACTTGGGTAGAGTTCATGCACTCAAAAGATGAGACTCCACACATCATAATTGAGCACATAAAGAAGATAAAAAAATAGGCTGAAGATCAAAACTGTGTAAAGAGATTGAGAAGTGATAATGGAACAGAATTCAGAAATGCAACATTAAGTGCATTCTACAAAAACAAAGGCATTGTTCAAGAGTTCTCTGCTGCTAGAACACCTCAACAAAATGAGGTAGTTGAAAGAAAGAATAGAACATTGGTAAAGGCTGCTAGAACAATGCTGCAAGATGCCAAGTTGCCAACAAGTTTTTGGGAAGAAGTTGTTAACACTGCATGCTACACTCAAAACAGATATCTCATTTACAAGGCTCATGGAAAATCACCTTACTCAATCATGTCTAAAAGAAAGCCTACTGTAAAGCATCTTCATGTGTTTGGAAGCAAGTGTTACATTTTAAAAGACAACTTTGAATATGTGGGAAAATTTGACTCAAAGGTTTTTGAAGCAATTTTTCTGGGATATTCATTGGAGAGAACTGCCTACAAGGTCTATGTAATTTATCAAACGAAGATTATGAAAAGCACATATGTGACTTTTGATGATGACAAGTGTCCAGGCTTGGAATGTCTTGATGATAATGAAGCTGAAGCCCTTGCATTTGAAAACCTCAACATTAATAGTGATTCTGATGAAGAAGATGAAGTCAATGCACAACAGATAATGAATGAAGAGACTACTGAACAAGAAAATCATGGGAATGGAAGCTCATCTCAAACACCTGAATTTGATAGCACAAACTCAGGGGGAGAAAGAGAAGAAGGATCTACCAGTCATACCAATGATGAAGAAAATGATGAAGGCACAAGTCAACAAACTCACATAAGAAAGTGCGATAGAATTCATACTAGAGAAGCAATTATTGGTGATCCAACTGCTGGTGTGAGAACTAGAAGTGCAACTGCTAATGAGTGCCTACATGCATGCTTTCTGTCTCAAGTAGAGCCTAAGAAAACTGAGGAAGCTCTAATGGATCCTGATTGGATATCTGCCATGCAGGAAGAACTGAATCAGTTTGAAAGAAACAAAGTTTGGGAGTTAGTTCCTGCACCAAAGAACAGAAGTATAATTGGAACAAAATGGGTGTTCAGGAACAAGATGGATGAAAATGGTATAGTTACCAGAAATAAGGCAAGGTTGGATGCAAAAGGCTACTCACAGGAAGAAGGAATTTATTATGATGAAACTTTTGCTCTAGTTGCAAGACTTGAAGCAATAAGTATTTTTCTAGCATTTGCTGCACATTCAAATTTTAAAGTGTATCAAATGGATGTCAAAAGTGCCTTTCTAAATGGTGAGCTAGAAGAAGAGGTTTATGTGCAACATCCACCTGGCTTTGAAGATCCAGAATTTCCAGATTTTGTGTGCAAGTTACTCAAGGCTCTATATGGACTAAAGCAGGCACCTAGAGCTTGGTATGATACATTCTCAGAATTCCTACTTAAACATGGTTTTACCAGAGGTACTATAGACAAAACTCTCTTCTACAAAAAACATGGTGATGATATGATCCTAGTTCAGAATTATGTAAATGATACCATCTTTGGTTCTACAAATGAAAAGCTTTGTCAAAAATTCTCCAAGCTTATGCAGAGTGAATATGAAATGAGTATGATGGGGGAATTAAGTTACTTTCTTGGACTTCAAGTCAGTCAAAGAAGTGATGGAATCTTCATCAGCCAAACTAAGTATGTCAAAGATTTATTGAAAAAGTTTTGTATGGTTGATTGTTCACCTACATCTACACCTATGCTACAACAACAAAGTTGGATGAAGATAAAAAGGGCAAAAGTGTAGATATTTAAAGCTATAGAGGGATGATTGGATCATTGCATTACTTAACTGCAAGTAGACCAGACATCATGTTTGCTACATGTTTGTGTACAAGATTTCAAGATAATCCAAAAGAATCACATTTGATGGCTGTAAAGAGGATTTTCAGATACTTGAAGGGGACTCCAAACTTGGGATTATGGTATCATAAGGGAACTGGTTTTAAAGCTGTTGGTTACACAAATGCGGATTTTGTTCGATGCAGGGTTGACAGAAAGAGTACTAGTGGAAGCTATCAATTTCTTGGACAAAAACTTGTGTCCTGGTATAGCAAGAAACAACAATCTGTATCAACTTCTATAGCACAGGCTGAATACATAGCTGCAGGAAGTTGTTGTGCTCAAGTGCTTTGGATTAGAAACCAGCTCATGGATCATGGCCCAGTGTTACACAAAATTCCTATCATGTGTGAAAATACTAGTGCTATATATATAGTGGCTAATCCAGTTAATCATTCTAGAACAAAGCACATTGATGTAAGGTACCATTTTATTAGAGAACATGCTACAAATGGTACCATTGAGCTCATTTTTGTTCCAACAGAAAAACAATTAGCTGACATTTTTACTAAAGATTTGAATGAAGCAACTTTCACTAGACTTGTAGATGAAATTGGAATGCTTAATTCTTCGTCCTAAGGCAAGAACTCAGCTAATATTTTACAGCAGATTAATTTCTAGTAAATCAAAATTAATTTAATTTAATTGGAAATTAACTGAAATATGAATTATAAATATTTCAGAAATCTCTGCATGTTTATTTTTCAAAAACAAATTCAACTTGGAATTTTTCAAATTCTAAGTAAACTGTCTAAATTTTAATTTACATATTCACTATGTAAAATTAACATAAGGCAGAATCAAATTGATCAAAAGTATATAGAGAACTGAGTTCTCGATAAGTCTAACTGACTTATCGACAAGTCATTTTAAGACTTCTCGAGTGAGTTCTCGATAAGTCAATTTACTTACTTCTCGAGTGACTTCTCGATAAGCTTTATTATGACTTATCGATAAGTCATTGTAGAGTTCTCTATAAGTGTAAACTTACAGAGTTCTCTACAAGTATCTTTTTAGACTTATAGATAACTCAGAACTAAAATAATTTAATTCAAAAAATTATTTTGGTAGAATACTTTTGGAAAAATTGTTCTGATTTAATTTTTATTTATTCAAATAAAAATTAGAATCAAATTAAGTCCATTTTGAACAAATTGGGTATTTATTTGACATCTCGATAAGTTATTTTTTTGTTCTCTAAAAGAGTAATTTAAAATAACTTCTCGATATGTAATTCAATTTCAAATTGACTTCTCGATAAGTATACTCCAAACATTTATTTTTGACTTCTCGATAAGTCATTTGCTTTTACTATAAATACCCAGGCATCTCGATACATATACAGACTTACATCTTTCGAGAACTCAAGTGACCTAGCTTTTCAATCCAAAATCGATTTCTCTCTCTTTTTCACTCCTTTCTCACTAATTTTTCTTACCCACTAAACTTCATACTCATAATAATGGCAGCCAACAATATTGTTCCCTTCATCCCAAAGGAGACTAACTTTCTTGCATTCTTAGATGCAAACCAAGCACCTGAGACTTTCCAATGCTTTGTCAAGTTCTTGTCTGAGACCTACTTTGTAGGGGCTCTAACTGATAATCCTGTGTTGTACTTGGATGTGTTGAAGGACTTTTGGAACACAGCTATAACAAGGACAATTATGCATGAAAACCAGGCTACAACAATTGTGATAAACTGCACAATTAAGGGCCAACAGGTGGAGATATATGAGAATGATGTAAATATGGCATTGTCAATTTCTACTGACAAGCTGGTGGAGGCTCCAACTCAGGATGAGCTGTATGAATTCATGGACTTCATCAATTACTCTGAGAAGATCAACCTGGCCAGTATGAACAAGAAGTATCTAAGGAGGGAATGGTCCTTTCTGTTTGATTCAGTGATAAGGTCATTCACCTGCAGGAAGTCAGGGTTTGACAACATATCAAAGGGTTGTCCAGAAGCCGGTCTACTCACAACAAACAAATCAATGTAGGACACTACATACTGGAGGAATTGAGCACCAGACTAACAATATCATTGGAGTCAAGAGGTAAGGAAATTTTTCTACCTAGATTCATTATGTCAGCCTTAAACCATAAAGTCAATGACATATATATGCTTGAAGGAGTAAATAGGTCACTAATTGGCAACTGTAAGCAAGTGTCCAAAATTCTTTTTGGATCACTTCTTACTAAGAATAAAGTTCCAGTGGGTCTTAAGTTAACATCATTCATGATTGAAAGATTTAAGACCTACCCTTATTCTATGCCAGACATGAGAACCAGTGCAAGTCAACCTAGTGCAACAATGGTTCCTGAGCCTGTGGAAGTACAAACACAGGCACACCCACAAGAACCTACCAATGTTGAGCCTATTCCTTCACTACCAATAGCAACTAGGAAACCAACCACTTCATCCTCTCAAAAGGGTGAAGTGAGTAAAGAGAGGAGAAAGGAGATAACCTTGAATGTTATGTATGAGAGTGGTGAGGAACAAATAAAAGCTGAGTCACCCTTAGTCAAGTGGACAAAGAAGAGTAAGAAATCTGAGTTGACCACTCAAACCACCTCTTTATCCTCCCAAAAGGATGCAGTTATAAAACTGAGGACTAAACAGACTCTAGATACATTCTCTCAACATGATGTGTCTATTGAAAAGAGCATTCACCCCAATACACCCTGTATAGAGTCTGCACAACCAACACCTGAAGAAATTCAAGTGTATAGTAGGAGAAATAAAGATGGAAAACACTGTGAGAGCACATATATTTAAGCTCCCTCAACCATTCAGGGGGAGCTGTCAACACTCAATTCTGAGCAACAAATCTTAATCTCACAAATTTCTTCATCACATACAGCACTTGAATCCATTTCTCAAGTGCAAGCTAAATCAAGTGACTTGGTTCAAGAAACCTTGCTCACCACCCAGACACCAAATTTAGTTGGTGAGAGGCTACATGCTGGGATAGACCTTGATGACACCAACACACCCATAGGGGATTCATCAGTTTTTACTGAAGACCCTATGAATGTCACAAATACACCTTCATGTGCAAATCAGCCTTCACAGGCTGTTAGGTTTGAGAGTAGTACTTCTGACGGGGAGCTATCTAAATCCTCTCCAATTCAATTGAAGGTTCCTCATGTAGGAACAACTCCCCTGAAAACCCTAGCAGAAATTGCATTAGCAGTTGATGCTAGGAATACAATTGACAATGATCCTGTCATGGAGGAAGCAAGTATAGCACATTCAGGTGACAGTGTGGTGCAAGACACATAAGGGTTTGAGACTGGTGCACATGACAACAACCCAGTCAAATCCCCTCCAATTTAATTGGAGGTTCCCACTACATGTCAGGAATAACAACTTGTCATAAACACAAAGAAATCTGTGAGTCTAACTGTGACTTCAGTCACAGGTGGTTCTGACCCTCAACCATCCACCTCACAACCACAACAACAACACTTAATCTCCCAATGGCTTCAATAAACCACACATCAACCTTCCACCATTGAAGATCTTAGAGTTGATCAACTTGGAGGCCTTGCACAGATATCACAACAGCTTCTCACATCCAACATGTCCAACCAGGACTACCAAGCTATCATGCTCACCTACCAGGCTGATGTTGAAGAAAACCAAGCTAAAATTATTGATGAAACTGGTCAGGATGCTAACTGTGATGCTTGGATGGATAAGGATTTCACCATTGAAATGGATGCTGTTAGGCAATAAATCACACACGGGGGGGGGGGGTAAATATGTTTTTCTGATTTTAGGATTTTCTTGAAAGTTAATGGTTGAACAAAGTAAATTAAAGAACACGGATCTTGCAGAATCTAAACTTGCATAAAATAAAGAACACAGATCTTCAAAACTCACTTAATTTTATATTAAAAATTAAGACTATTTTGCTATAAAATTTCTAAGCTCTTTGATGTTAAAGAGCTCAGCTTCTTCTTGAGAGTGATACAAGAGATTTGATCTAATTTGTTACAACTAACTAAAGGACCGGTGTTAACTTTATAACTCAGTTAACAGATGGTTTACACAGTGGATAATAAACATGTTATTAGCTTTTCTAAACTGTTACTTGTCATTTCTATTTATAGAAAAGCAGATCTTCCATTTTTGGCTTAGCATATCTTTAACATCCTGTGTTCACTTTAATCTTCCTTTGTCAGTAAAACTTTGCCATTGATCTTGCACACTCTTCAAGCTGCTTTTTGTAGACTTGTCAATCCAACTGTTGGATTGTTTGTTGATTGTTTATCTTGGATATTGAAGTGATATGCAATTCTGTACTTTGAGATAGTACCTCGAGATCTCTAGTTTGAATTAATAGAACACTTGACATCTCGATAAGTACATAGGCTTATCGAGATCTCTAGCACTCCACATTAAGTTTGTCTTTTAGAGGTCTTCAGCTTGTCGAGATCTCTAGTCTTCACATCTTCACTTTGGCTTATTGATTACTCAGAGTTCTCTACTGAATGTAGACTTCTTGATAACTCTAAGTTCTCTAGTGTAGAAATGACTTGTCGATATCTTCAATCTTTAGTTCTTCAATTTTGCTTATCGATATCTTCCTGAGTTCTCTAGTAGCTTTTTGACTTCTTCACTATGAATTCATTCATTTCTTCTATCCCGGTGGATATTGCTCATCCGTCGAGTAGTGATTGTATCCCGACGGATGTGCCTAACAACAGTCATCCGTCGACTAGCCAAACTACTATCCCGATGGATGTTCGTCATCCGTCGGTACCCTCTACAACTTGAATGACTTATCGATAAGCCATTCTGGAGTTCTCGAATGACTTCTCTATAACATTAAATCTGTGACTTGTAGAGATCTTGACTTAAAGTATTTTTCTCCAAACAGATATATTTAACTCCAAGCTTCTTCAAAATTCTTCTGAGGCATGATCTTCTTGATCTTCTTCCAGATAGAATCCTTAGGCTTGATAATGTTTTAGGAAAAAGACTCCAGTATGCTCCTTTGCATTTTAACATACTTTAAGTGTTACAAGTACAAAATACAAATTTAGATAACAATACAACTTACTTAGGGTTGACAAATTATCTTAGTCTTGTTAAAGTACAGGAATGTCTTTTATAACAATCTCCCCCAATTTGTGAGAAGATTGCTTAACACAAATTCATGCATGTTAACAAGACTAACCCCAAGTTTAAAAACTGATGGAAGATAAAATTAAAACATAAAGCTTGATAGAATTATAGCTTGTACAATATAAGATTTACCAGGTTCAATGATTACAAGAATCAGGTAAAGACAGTTTTTATATCTGCTTCTTCTCAAAGTTTATCCTTCAAGTGATCAAGAATTTCAAGTTCTTCTATGATTAGTGTTCCACTTAGAGCTTCCACAAGTTTTTGCCTTCCTGCCTTAGGGTAACCCTGGTCCAGATACTCTAAGCTGAATCTTGAGAATCCACCAACTTTGATGTTTAGAAATCTACCATCTTTAGAAATTCTGCTCATTCCTTTTGCTTTCGACTCTTCTGATCTTTTTATAAACATATCTATTTCTCCATCATGTCTCCTTCTTTTTTCTTCAGCTTCAGCCTTATCTCTTTTCTTTGTTTCCTCCCTTTCAATCAACCATTCAGCCAAAGATGATCTCCAAGTCCTTGTAACAGTATCCTTGCCTTTTAACAAACTTAACACTCTCTTAATTTCTGCAGGAGTCAAAGAATCCATTAACTTTTAGTCTAGAAGAGTGAATGTACCATCCTTAAAATAAACTCTAACTTCTCTCAGAGATACAATCCATATTTTAACAATTTCCTCAACTGGATGTTGGAAATGGTCTTCATCTGAGGTGCACCAATTTAGAGTTAAAAAGTCAGATTCCTTAAAGCAATTATAGATGTCCCTTTCAGTGAATTCCACTTCCTTTACAGGCTTGACTTTCTTAGGCTATCTCCCAACAGATTTGAGCTTGAATTTTATTGAAGGTTTGGCTAAAGGTAGGATTGTCATTTTCTTGAGATTTGTGTGGCTTGAAGTGATTGGAATTTTTGGGAAAGAGTTGGCAGTTTGTCTATAAAGAAATTTTAGCTTAGATGTTTGGGAAGGTTTGATGTTAGAGATAGTTGATGTTGTGGGTTGAGCTAAGGTTTGATATGGTTGTATTTGGATTTTTAGGATTGTTTGAGTTCCTGAATCATCATGAGGTTTTCTGCTCTTCCTCTCCCCTCTTCTCTTCTTCTCTTCATCTTTCTTGTCATCCTCATTCTTCTTCTCTCCACCCTTGCTACCAGATGGCTTACTAGACTAACTCGGATTTGAGCCAGAAGGATTCTGATCACTCTTCTTGTGCTCATCATCATCCAAGTCATCATTGTTAAACTGAGTTTTGGGCAAGTTGACTTCTGCACTATCTAGATATCTCCTTAGTAGTTTTATCATTTCCATATCATCATGGTTCTTGTTTTTCTTAGCTTTTAAGCTAGTTCCTAGGATCATGATAAGCTTCTCATTGCTCCGACACATTGTTTAGGGATATTGAAAAATCTGAATTGTTTGGTGGTTGGACAGATGTATGTTATACCCTTGCTTGGCTGTAGATATGCTTCAAGAAATGAAGCTACATGAGCATCTTTCAGTGTAGTTAATAGCTTGGTATCTTCACGAGTTATAGCTCTAACTTTGCTGATAAAGATATCTAACTCAGATGCCCTCTTTGAGACAAGGCAATTGAGGGACACCTGCATACATCTGTCTGTCCCTGAGTCATTTGCATTAACCACTATCCTATCTTCCAGAAAGTTGTCCTTGTTGACCTTGATCACTCTTATAAAATTGATTGTCTTATCGAGGGCCTTTTTATATGTGAAGTGATTGTTGTTGAGAGAAGCTTTTAAGGCATTGAGTAGTTCTTCAAAGTCTCTGCTCAAACTAGGTCCTTCAGCAAACCTAATAAGTCTCTCCTTATCAAGATCAACTTCTTTATCTTTCTTTCCAGCACCCTGAACTTGATGTTGAGATGACCTTGATTGTGCCAACCTAGCCTCTATCTCCCCCTTAGTCTTGTTGACAGGCATGAGAAGGGGAGTAGGGATTTCAGGCCTTACTTGTTCAGGAAAAAAGGTAGTGGTATGTTGAGTTTACCCATGATGGCTCCTAAAGCTATAGAATTCTGCATTTGAAGATGCCTATGGGAGTCCACCAGAGTTTGGATATATGTTTGTTGGCTCTTGACAAGAGATGTCAAAGCCTTAACTTGTGCAGTGAGAGAGGAGTTGGAGTCTTGCAATGTTGTGATTTGCGCCTGTAGAGACTGAATTTGCAGATTTGTTGAAATGGATCCAGGCTGATAAGAGCTGCTAGATGTGCCAAAGTGTTGTTCTATAGCCTCTTTGATCCCTTCCATTAGCAAAGCTGAGGGCTTATATCTATTCTGGTGAAGTTGATCCAGCTGGACCTTGGTCTCATTTGAGTGAGTAATTTGTTTCTGGATCACTTCATGGAGATTGGTGAAGGATAGTTTGAGGTTTTTGACTTCCTTCTCAATAGAGGCAAGATCCATCCTAGTCATTTTCTCAGAAAAATGGTTGAATTTAGAAGAGATCTTTTCTTGAGATGGTATGATCATGTCCATTTTCTCATTCACCAGTTTCCTGATTCTGTCTTCATGGCCAGTGAGTTTGATTTCAAGAGCCTTACCAAACAGGTGAAATGCTTTGAGCTGAGCTTTATATACATCTGTAATGGCATCATAGACAGCTTCTGGACTCAAGTCTTTTTCATTGCTTCCCAGGATAGTAACATACTCTTCTCTAAATCTGGCCAGAACTTGATTCATCTCTAAGGCAAAGTCCTCACACAGCCATGCATCCACATTCCCATCTGGCTCAGCATCATTGATAATTTTCTCCTTTTGCTCCTTAACCTCTTCATTGTAAGCAAGCATGATGGCTTGATAATCTTGGTTGCTCATGTCTGAAGTCAGAAGATGATGTGAGATGTTGGCCAGTCCAGAGATCTGCTCTACTAGTAGATCATCTACAGAAGTTGGTTGAGAGGCAGATTTTTGTAGCCATTGAGAGAGTATGTGAGATTGTTGAGGGTGAGAGGTGGATGGTTCATCAGAAACTCCTGTGACTGAGATCACAGTTTGACTCACAGATTGCTCTATGGTTTTGACAGTGTGTTGTCCTCCACTTATAGTGGGAACCTCCAATTGAATTGGAGGGGATTTCACTGGGTTACTGTCATATACACCAGCCTCAAACCCTTGTGTGTCTTGCAACACACTGGCACTTGAATGTGCTATGCTTGCCTCCCCTATGACAGAATCATGGGCAAGTGTACTCCTAGCTTCCATTGCAGAGGCAATTTCTGCTAGAGTTGTGAGGGGAGTTGTTCCTTCATAAGGAACCTCTAATTGAATTGGAGAGGATTTAGATAGCTCCCCCTCAGGAGTACTACCCTCAAACCTTCCAGTCTGTGAAGACTGTTTTACACATGGTGTATTAGAGGTATTCATGGGGTCTTCAGTAAAGACTGATGAACCCCCCATATTTGTGATGGTGTCATCAAGGTCTACCCCAGCATGTAGCCTCTCACCATCTAAATGAGGTGTCTGGGTGGTAAGCAAAGCTTCTTGAGCTAAGTCACTTGATTTTTGGTGCTCTTGAGAAATAGATTCAAGTTGAATTGGAATGGAAGAAATATTAAATAGAAGAGATTGTTGCTCAGTTGTGAGTGTTGGCAGCTCCCCCTGAATAGATGAGGGAGCTTCAAGGGATGTGCTCTCACATCCCCCTGAATAGATGAGGGAGCTTCAAGGGATGTGCTCTCACAATGTGTGCCTTCCTTATTTCTCCTACCATACACTTGAATTGCTTCTTGTGCAGGTTGTGCAGACTCACTCCTGGTTGTTTTTATAACTGTATCCTGTTGGGAGGATGTAGAGGAGGATAGAGCGGTCATCTCAGTTTGTTTACTTCTTTTGGATCTTTTGACGAGAGGTGGTTCTCTTTCTGCTCTCTCCTCACCACTCTCAGTTATCACAGCTCGGTTTATCCCCTTTCTCTTCTTTTTACTGACCTCACCTTTTTGAGAAGATGAGGTAGTTTGTTTCCTAGCTTTTAAAGGTTGTGAAAGAATGGTTGCAGCTTGGGAAGATCCCTGTTGGTGATCCTGTGTTTGTACTTCCACAGGTTCAGGAATCATAGCTGTACTAGATTATGCATTAGATCTCATGTCAGGCATAGGATAAGGATAAGTCCTAAATCTCTCCAACATAGATAGAGTGATTTTCAGACTTACATTCACCTTATTTTTTGTAGTAAATGAGCCAAATATTATTTTGGACACTTGCTTACAGTTGCCTATTTTAGTACTATCTATACCATTCAGTAGGTGTATGTCAGCTACTTTATTATTTAAAGTGAACATAATAAATCTAGGAAAGATAATTTCCTTACCTCTAGCTGTCAGAGGCATTATCAGCCTGGTTGCAAGTTCTTCCAGGATCAACAGACCAACATTCAGGTGTCTGTTGTGGGCAATTGAATATACCAGCTTTTGCACAACACTTAAGATATTGTCATATCCTGTTTTTCTGCAAGTAAAGGCCCTTACTACAGAATCAAAGATGAATGACCACTCCTTCCTTAGATTGGCTCTGTTTAAGCTTGACAGGTTGATTCTCCCACCATAATTGATGAAATCCATGAACTCAGTCAGTTCATCAGGAGTTGGTACATCCACCAGATTCTCAATTGGCAGCCCCAAAGCTCTATTCACATCTTGGTCATTGAATTCTATTCGTTGGCCTCCAATTGTGCATGTCACCACCATAGAAAAGAGTTGTTAACATCAGTCCTCACTATAACTGTAGTCGAGAATTCATGCAGCACATCTAGATAAAGTACTGGATTTGTAGTCAAAGCACCTGCAAGATAGGATTCAGACAACAGTTTCATAAACCCCTTGAAACTATCAGGGGCTTGGTTTGCATCAGTGAAAGCTAGATAGTTGGTTCCTTTCTCTGGGATAGATATTCTAGCAACATTTTGGGCCATTGTTGATTGATGAGAATGAATGGGTAAGAAAAATTTATGAGAACGGATGAAAAACGAGAGAGAAAACGGTTTCGAATTTAAAGCTAGGTCACTTTAGATCTCGAAATTTGTAAGTAAGAGTATGTATCGAGAAGTCTGGGTATTAATAGTAAAAGTAAATGACTTGTCGAGAACTCAAAATAGACATTTGGAGTTTGTCTATCGAGAAGTCATTTTGAGAAGTAAAGTACATGTCGAGAAGTCATTTTAAATTACTCATATAGAGAACTCAAACTTGACTTATCAAAATGTCAAATAAATACCCAATTTGTCCAAAAAGTGGACTGAACTGATTTCTAACTTTTATTTGAATAAATTCAAAATATAATTAGAATAAATTTTCCAAAAGTATTTTACCAAAATAATTTATAAATTTAAATTATCTCAATTCTGAGTTATTGATAAGTCAAAAATCATACTTGTAGAGAACTCTGTGAATAAACACTACTAGAGAACTCTACAAGGACTTATCGATAAGTCATTTTAAGCCTATCGAGAAGTCACTCGAGAAGTCAGTGAGTTGACTTATCAAGGACTCACTCGAGAAGTCCTAAAATGACTTGGCGAGAAGTCAATTTATACTTATCGAGAACTCGGTTCTCTAAATACTTTTGGTTATTGCAATTCTTCCTTGTGTTAATTTTACATATTACGAATGTAAATTAACAACTGAGCAGTTTACTTAGAATCTGAGAAATTCCGAGAAGTCTGGGTATTTTTGGGTTTCCTGCATTCTATAGCAAAGTGGTCTAGTTCATCACAATTGAAGCACCTTATATTAGATCTGTCAACAGATCCAGTTTTATAACCACTTTTGCTGTCAGAATTGTACTTCCCTTTCTCTTTCCAGCTGTTGTCTTTGTTGAAAGATTGTCCTTTACTCCTGAAGTACCTTGGCTTCTTTATTCTAATGTTAGAGAATTTTCTAGCTAAATAGGCCATTGATTGATCTAGCTCATCCAGTTCTTCAAGAGTGTAAAACTCATCCTTTTCTAACTCTAGTATGACTTGCTCCTGTGAATCAATTGTTCTCTGCTCACTTGTTGAAATGACTAGAATATGAGATCTTGGTTCATCATCAGATGTTTGACCTTCATTTACTATTAAAGCACTTGAGACGTCTACAACATGTCCTTGACCAGATCTCAATGATTTCCTTTGAATCATCTCTAGTTCATATGTTTTGAGAATTCCATATAGAACTTTCAGAGTTATTCTACTCAAATCTTTCCCTTCCCTGATTGCTGAGATTTTCTGTTCCAAATGGTCAGGGAGAGTAAGCAAGAACTTTAGATTCACCTCTTCAGCTTTATAGTATTTGTCATGAAGTTGCAAGTCATTTATCAGCTTATTGAATCTTTCAAACATATCAGTAATGCTCTCCTTAGGCTTAGCCATGAAACCCTCATACTGTGAAATCAGTATCCTTCTTTGATTAGATCTAACCTCCTCAGTTCCTTCACAGAGTATTTCAATCTTCTCCCACATTTTCTTGGCAGAGTCACAATTAATAATGTTGTTGTACATCACATTGTCAAGTGACTCAATCAATATCAATTGCAAGCTGATATCCAGGGAGACTTTCTCCTTTACAGGGTCAGAATACTCAGCTGGATCTTTAGGAGCATAATGAGTTGGTATGATCATGTCTCCATCGTAGATTCCTTAACTCTTATTATAGGAATGAAGGGTCCATTCTTGAGGATCTGAATGTAGAGTGGATTGGCCATCTTGATAAACAGCATCATTTTCTTTTTCCAAAGAGTGTAGTTAGCTTTGTCAAAGGTAGGAATTTTGATGCTACTAATTTTCTGTGTATTCATTCTTCCAAGATCTTGAATCTGTTTATTTTCAGATTTTGCTCTGATACCACTTGTTAGGAAATGAATCACACACAGAGGGAGGGGGTGAATGTGTTTTTCTAATTTTAGGCTTTTCTTGAAAGTTAATGGTTGAACAAAGTAAATTAAATCTTATAGAAAAGTGTTCATGCAGAATCTAAACTTGCAGAAAATAAAGAACACAGATCTTCAAAACTCACTTAATTTTATATTAAAAAATTAAGACTGTTTTGCTACAAAATTTCTAAGCTCTTTGATGTTAAAGAGCTTAGGTTCTTCTTGAGAGTGATACAAGAGATTTGATCTAAATTGTTACAACTAACTAAAGGACCAGTGTTAAATTTATAACTCAGTTAACTGCTAGCTTACACAGTGGATAATAAACATGTTATTAGCTTTTCTAAACTGTCACTTGTCATTTCTATTTATAGAAAAGCAGATCTTCCATTTTTGGCTTAGCATATCTTTAGCATCCCGTGTTCACTTTAATCTTCCTCTGTCAGTTAATCTTTGCCATTGATCTTGCACACTCTTCAAGCTGCTTTTTGTAGACTTGTCAATCCAGCTGTTGGATTGTTTACTGATTGTTTATCTTGAATATTGAAGTGATCTACAATTCTGTACTTTGAGACTGTACCTCGAGATCTCCAGTTTGAATTAATAGAACACTTGACATCTCGATAAGTACATAGGCTTATCGAGATCTCTAGCACTCTATATTAAGTTTGGCTTGTAGAGGTCTTCAGCTTGTCGAGATCTCTAGTCTTCACATCTTCACTTTGACTTATTGATAACTCAGAGTTCTCTACTGAATGTAGACTTGTCGATAACTCTAAGTTCTCTAGTGAAGAAATGACTTGTCGATATCTTCAATCTTCAGTTCTTCAATTTTGCTTGTCGATATCTTCCTGAGTTCTCTAGTAGCTTTCCTCACTTCTCCACTCTGAATTCATTCATTTCTTCTATCCCGGTGGATATTGCTCATCCATCGAGTAGTGATTGTATCCCGACGGATGTGCCTAACAGCAGTCATCCGTCGACTATTCAAACTACCATCCCAATGGATGTTCCTCATCCGTCGGTAGTCTCTGAAACTTGAGTGACTTCTCGATAAGCCATTCTGGAGTTCTCGAATGACTTCTCTATAACATTAAATCTGTGACTTGTAGAGATCTTGACTTAGAGTATTTATCTCCAAACAGATTTATTCAACTCCAAGCTTCTTCAAAATTCTTCTGAGGCATGATCTTCTTGATCTTCTTCTAGATAGAATCTTTAGGCTTGATATTGTTTTAGGAAAAAACTCCAGTTTGCTCCATTGCATTTTAACAGACTTTAAGTGTTACAAGTACAAAATACAAATTTATATAACAATACTACTTACTTAGGGTTGACAAATTGTCTTAGTCTTGTTAAAGTACATGCATGTCTTTTACAACAGATGATGTGCTAGCTAAGCTCAGAGAGGAGTACATTACCATTTTGGGCAGCAATTCTAGATCTTTAACTCCCCAAGAGGTGTATGATTCCATCAATGATGTCTACAAAGCTCAAATCAAGGCTTTTCATAATTTTAGAAAAGCACTTCAAACATTGAATGGACATCAAGACAAGATTATGAGGATGGTAAGGGAAAAGATAGATCAAAAATCAATTCAAAACCTTTTCAGTTTAAATGTCAAGGTATGATCTCAGTGGGATTGACAGGAGTGTTACACAACTAAAAGACTCTTTTTTAGCTTTGCACAAGGTGGTTCAAGATCACATCATCAACTCCAATGACACAAGGCGGAAGCTGGATCAAATGCATACTGTAAGATACACTCCTTCTCCTTTGGTTATGGATGAAATTCAGAAACATGTGCAAGCTTCATTTGGCCCATCTACTACTGTCTCTACTTCACACTCTTCCTCACAAGACTTTCAAGATCTCAAGACACAAGTGGCTTCTCTAGAAACCTCAAATGTATCTCTCACTGCTCAAGTTCAAGCTTTGACTTATCTGGTAAAAAGTCAACAATCTGACGTCAAAACCCTGGTGGACTCTCACAAGCATCTCCAAATACAAAATTATGTTGCTTTGGGAGCCATTATGGGGAAACTCAACATATCACTGCCCTCACTACCTGAGCAAATAAGGCCAGAAATTCCAACTCCCCTACTCATGCCTGTCACCAAGACTAAGGGGGAGATTGAGGCTAGGATTCAATAATCTAGAGATGCTAAGGCAAAATCTAAAGAGCCTATTCAGGTTGGTCAAAGCTATTCTCAAGTTGATGTTGGAAAAGAAAGAATTCTAAAGGCTGCAGAAGGACCCAATCAAGATCAGGAATTCAATGACCTTCTTGCAGCACTAAGAGTGTCTCTTCAAAACAACTATGTGACCTGCAAGAAAGCTTTGGCCAAAAACATCAACTTCATAAGGGCAGTGGTGGTGAAAATTGATAACATTTTGGAGAAAAGGATTGTCATGAACATCAATGATGGTGGTGTGGACAGGTGTCTTCAGGTGACTCTCACAAATCTTCAAACATTAAGAGTATCTGAACTGGATGTAATGATTGACAGAGTGAATCCAGTTATTCTAGAAGACACTCAACTTCTCCAAGAGCTCAAAAAGGCACCAATAGCAGCTTTTCCAGAAGCCTATCTATATCGAAACCAAGGAGTAGTTTATGTCTGTCCAACAACCAAACCAGTCAAACATCTCCTTGTTCCTAAATATTGTGTCAGATCAAATATGAGGCTGATCATGACTTTGCAGTCTGATCTAAAGTACAAAAGGAACAAGAAGGATGAGGATGTGGAGATGATAAAGATCTTGAATAGATATCTAGTAAATCCTGACACCATGCTGCCAAATACTCAATACAATCTAAGAAAAGACAAGGATGATGATGAGCAGAAGGATAACAAACAAAAGCCTCTGGATTAAATCCAAGTCAAGCTTCTAAAACAACTGGCAGTAAGGACAAGAGTCAAGAAGAGAAAAGGGAGGATGAGAAGAAGGATGGTGACAAGAAAAGGAGAGGAGAAAGGAGAAGCAAACAAAGACATGATGGCTCAGAACCACAACAAACCCTAAAAATCCAAACAACTCTAGCTCAACCCTCAAAGCCAACAACCTCAATCATCAAACCACCTCTAACCTCTAAGCCAAAGTTTCTATACAAACAAAATGCAAACACCTTCCTAAAAACACCAATCGCCTCAAACCAAACATCTCTCAAGAAAATCACAAACTTACCTTTAGACAAGCCTTCACTCAAAATTCACTACAAAACTGTTGGGAAAAAACCTAAGAAAACCAAGCCTACTGAAAAAGTGGAAGTCACTGAAAAGGCCATCTGGAATTGTTTCAAGAAAAATGATTTTCTACCCTTAAACTGGTGCATCTTAGATGAAGATTATTTTCAATAACTAGCTGAGGAAATAGTTAGAGTCTGGGTTGTAACTCTGAAGGAAGTAAGAATCTACTATGAAGATGGGTCTTTCACATTTCTTGGTTGCAGTTTAATGGACTCTCTTTCTCCCACAGAAATCAAGAGAGTGATAAGTTTGTTAAATGATAAGGATACTGCTACAAGAGCATGGAGATCTGTTTTGGCTGAATGGTTGATTGAAAGGGAGGAAAGAAGAAAAAGGAATGAGGCCGAATATGAAGAAAGAGTAAGGAAGTATGATGGGGAGATTGAGATGTTCATAAGAAGATTAGAAGAACTCAAGGCCAAAGGAATGAGCAGAATCTCTAAGGATGGAAAGTTTTTAAACATTAAAGCTGGCAAATTCTCAAGATTTAGGATTGATTTACTAGACAGTGGTTATCCAAAGACAGACATACTCAAACTTGTAGAAGCTTTAAGTGGGACACCTATTATAGAAGAACTTGAAGTTCTTGATTACTTAAAGGATCTCATTAGAAAGGAAGCTGAAGCAAAAATAGTCTTTAGTTTATGCTTATAACCATTTAAACTCTGTAAATCTTCTAATGTATACAAGTTGTAATTGTGTCAATTTTTTTAATCTTAGTTTCCATCATAACTTGGGGTTAGACTTGTTAACATGCATGAATTTGTGTTAAGTAATCTTCTCACAAATTGGGGGAGATTGTTGTGCAAGACATGCCTGTACAATAATAAGAGTAAGTTATATTGACAACCCTAAGTAAGTTGTATTGTAATCTTAGTTTGCATTTTGTATTGTAATATTTAAAGTTTGTAAAAATGTCAAAGATGTTAGTCCTTAACAATGCAGCAAGAATTACAGAAGGGGGGTTGAATGTAATTCTAGTAAACTTTTTCTTGAGCTACAAAATGTTCTAACTCAAACTATGTATATATATGTGTTTTGATTTGCAAGGTGCGGAATAACAAGTTAAGTGAATAAAAAACACAAAGTAATAAAAATACAAGTTTTTTAAAACTTTCTGGTGGACTTGAAAGTATCCACCAAATATATATATATATATATATATATATATATATATATATATATATATATATATATATATATATATATATATATCGATTTAAGAACTTTGTGAAGAACAAGTTGTCTCACAGCTGCTTTACAAGTGAACAAACAAACTACAGAGAAATTCTTAACAGTTACAGCCTTTTCTATTTCTCTTCTAAAAGTGTTTGCTTCGTTGTTTGTTTCAATAGTTACACTTGGTTTATATATCACCAAGTTTACATGGTAATAAGACATGATAATAAAACAAAAATATCAAGTCAAACTTTATGCTGCTTCACTACTCTATTCCAGCATCTTTGAAAATCTTCTTAACTTACATGGAAATGGTAATGCTTCTTTGTTCTTCATTTCCTGTTAAATAGGCTTCCACATTCCTTTTATAAACACCCAACGCATGTGACTGCCTTGTGACTGTCAACAGATATTTAAATTGATCATCCATCGGGTACATGCTTGTTATCCGTTAGGTAGCTTTGTTGATCATCCGTCGGGTTGCTTTGTTGATCATCCGTCGGGTAGCTATTTAACACTTGACTTCATTTCACTTATGCAGAATTATAAGACATCTCATATTTACAATTAATCAGCCTATTCTGCATATCTAATAATAGTCAACATGACTCATATGCTACCACATGATCTATATAAAGTTGTTCACAAAAATGTGTTACAATACTTATTGTTACATAAGATACTCACTCGATGGATGTCAAATCATCATCCGTCGGGACTATATTGAGTCATCCGTCGGGACTATATTTGATCATCCGTCGAGTGCTACATTTTTCACTAAGTTAAATCTACTAAGGTGTTTTGTTAATACAATCATCAAGTTCACAACATATTCCCAACAATCTCCCCCAATATAAGCCTACTAGTATTGTAGCCATAAATTAATAGAAACTTGATGATAACAAAACACCCTAAAAATACAGATTTAAAAGGTAGTAGATAAAACTAAAAATTGCTGCATTATTTACTGAAAAATTTACAAGACAAAGTTGTATAAATATTTGCTCACAATCATTTTCAAGGTGTTCCTCTAGTCTGAGCAAATTGATCTATTTCCTTGATTTTCTGGATTTCTTCCCAAGCCTCCTGTTGTTCTCTTCTATCTGATTTTGGAGCTGTTTGTGGAATTCAAATTCATTAGATTCTGAGAGATCTAGCATTCCTTGCATTTCCAGAAGAGTCTCATTGCTAGAGATGCTCAACTGGTCCTCTAATCTGAAGAATCTAATAACTCCCTTATCATCCATGAATTCCATCAGCCAGTAGGGCCTTAGATGCACTCTACTCCCTGTGTAAGGAATAGTTAAAGTCTTTGGGAGTGCATCTTTGGCTCTAATACTCCTCAGTTCTTCAATCTTCTTTAGAACTAATCTTCTAGCTGTCACATTGAATCCAAAGTTCTTTTTGAAGGATGAATAAACTTTTATCAGTACAGATTGGCTCTCTTAAAAAATCCTGTGAAGTGGCCATGATATCTCTTTTCCTCCTTTGTACTTGAATACTAACCTTTCAGGTAGATTCCTATAAGCATCAATCCCTCTAACTTCTTCCAGTTCATCTAGATTGAGGTTTAGATCAGAGAATTCCTTGATGTCACAGATGTACATGATATCTCCCTTGTTGACCTTGGTTTGAGCTTTGGTTAGGGACTTGGATCTGAGAGTTGGGGGCTTCACGTTCTTGACTGCTCTGGTCTTTGTCTTTTTTGGCTTCATGAAATGAGGTAGATTGGGTTCAGGAATTGGTAGACTATCCCAGTCTATTGGCTCATCCTTTGGAATGATAGGTTTACCATGAAAATTCTCTTGGATGGATCTATCTTGAATTCTTCATGTGCCACAGAGGGCATGGATGTTTGAGTTGTTGTAGAAGTAGACTCTTTGGGAAAGTATTCTTCCATCTCCTCATCACTGAAATCCAATTTTCTCTTGATTATTTGCTTCTACCTTGGTTTCTTTGTCTGTGGAGGTTCATCTTGCACTGCTTGATCTTGAGATTCAACAATTATATATGGTTGTGCAGAAATTTGTTGTGTGGGTTTCACAGCTTGCAACTTGGCCAAGATAGCAGCTTGCTCCTTCTTTTGTTTGAGCTTTTTAGCATCTAGAGTAGCTTTCTTCTTTTCTTGCTTCAATATTGCCTTTTCTTCCCTTTTTTCTTCAACAAATTGAGGGTGTCCGGCTACCACCCAAATTTCCTTACCATTTCTGAAAATCTTGGCAATCCTCCTTTTTAGAATTGAATCTGCATGATCTTTGTAGAATGCTATAGGCCTGGCCAACAGCTTCTTCTCATCAGGCTTTGTTGTCTCATACACTGTTTCCAAAGGGTTCTTTAGTGAGGATTTTGGATAGTTCACCTTTGGCTTCATGATTAGATTTGCCTTTGGGGATTTGATGCAGGATGTCTGGCCTCTTTCCAGATAGTTCATGCTCATATCATTCACATAAATTTTCATGACTTGAGAGTGATGAATGACTGATTTTTATGGCTTCTTTGCTAGACCAATTTTTTTTGAATATCCTCATCAATTCTCTCCCAGTTGATTGTACTAAACTGTTTCTTCTCAGCTGCTCACAAAGTGGCTGCTGCTTCATTTATCAGATCAATGCTATCTTTAGCTGGTGGCTTTGTGAAAGCAATTGTTGGCACAATTGCTTTACTCACTTGAATGTTAAGCACTTTTTGCTCCCCCTCACTCCTAGAATTCTCTTTCTCCCCCTTCTTGGTATCAACAAGTTGAGTAGAGGAGGAGGTCTGTGCAGCCACCAGTTTCTGAAGTAAGTCTGTTTGTTGAGTTTGGTGTAGATGGATTGTTGTAAGAGAAGCTTCCATAGCAACCATTCTTTTGTCCAAGGAATCCGCCTTGGTTGCAAGATCAGATTTTTTCCTGAGCTGTCTTTTGATGTCAAACATTGTGGCTTCTGGAAGTTTAGCTTCCAACTTGTTAGAGATGTCTTTCTTAAGTTGATCAACTTCATTTTTGATGAGAGAGACATTTTGACTTTGTTGGTAGCCAGAGATTTGCTGTAGTTGGAGAGAAGCAAGATGTGCTTGCAGAAGCTTCTTGGTGCTAGCATTTGTGGTTGATTGAAGTGCAGACTGTGTTTGGCTATTAAGTTGGATGAGTGTGGTCTTGAAATGGTGATCATCACAGTTCTTGGAGAAGGCCCATGATGGCATGCTTGATCTGGAACTAGGGCCTACTTCTCCCCTTATGTCCAATGACTCTTCTTCAATATCTCCACCCTCACCTCCAAAGAATTCTTCTGAGCCACCAGCCTCATAATCAACATCACCATCTATTGAGGGCAAAGCTGTGATGGCATCCTTAGCTCTTTGCATGGACTGTATGGTGTGCACCAAATTGAGCATTCTTTCGGCATTGTCATTGCCCTGTCCAGCTAGAAGTTGATAGGCTGGAACAGGGTGAGTAAATGTCTCAGCATCTAAGGAGGTGGAATCTATAACAGCTTGAGTTTGCTGAGATAGTCCCTACCTGTCTGCATCCTGGACATTCATTAACTCACTTACAATGACATCCACCCTTATATCTCCAATACCTGCATTTCTCTCATTATCTCTATTTTCTTACATCAAGGTCTCATCTTGGCTCCCCACCCTCACACCCTCACCTTCACCATCTAAGGTGGGACTCCTCACACTCACTTTTTCCAGTCCTGAAGAAATGGACTGCATTGGATCACTCTTTTTCTCTCTTTTTTCCTTGGAGCAACCAAAACTCTCACTCAAGTCACTACCTTCCCTCAATCCTAATAGTGATTGCACAATTACTAAGTCATCTGCACTTGTAACTATAGTTGAACTTTGGAGTTGTGCAGAGACACCCGACGGATGAGAAATATCCATCGGGTTAGTAATTTGACTATCCGACGGATGACTGCTGTTAGGCACATCCGTCAGGATACAATCATTACTCGATGGATGAACAATATCCATCGAGTGAGTAGAAATGAATGAGTTTGGAGTGGAGTCTATTGTGGACTCTCTGCCGATTGATGAAAATTTTGGCACAGATATCTCAACAGTCTCAGAAAGAAATGGCAAGTGAGCCAACAAATCATCTAGAAGATGATGCTCACTTGCATGGATTTTTGGCTTCTCCAACAGAGTTAAAGATGGAGAATATGGTTGTGATGTTTGAATCATGTCAACATCCAAAGAGTGTGTGGGAGAATTTGGTGTTTGAGGTGTTCCAATTTGTACAGTTTTTGGCTGTGACTCCACATTTGTTGGATCCACATCAATTTGACTTTGAGATGGTGCAGTGACTGGGTCTTTAGCTCCAGTTTACACTGTGTGTGTACCCTGTGCATCCCCAAGGGTTTTAGTTTTCTTCTTTCTTGTGTAGGTAAACTTGTGGCCCTACCCCTTTTGTTATGTGTTCCTTGTTGAGAGCTTGTTTCAATAGTTACATCCTTTTGGGAGGATGAAACTAGAATTGAGCTTTTATCCTTATTAATAACCACAGTTTGTTGGGAAACTGTGGTGTGGCTTGGTTTGGGTACACTATGCTCACCATCCTTATCCTTAGGGCTTCTTTGATTTTCACCCCGTCCCTCACCTATCTTTCCCACCTTCACACTCCCCTCTTTGTGTTTAGTGGATTTTACAACTGACATCTTTTGAGAGACACCAGAGGGGGCTTTCTTTGTCTTTGGTTTTGAAACTTTGGTTTTGGTAGCTTGGGTAAGCATCTGTCTAGTTATTGATACAGATGTCATTGCTACACTAGAAGGCAAAGAAGTGTTTGAGGTTGGAAGAGTAAGGACAGTTGAAATTACCTCACTTACCTGAGGTGCCTCCATTACTGGAAAGTAGAAGAGTGGCACCTCTTTGTGGTAATCTGCTCTATTGAGATCTCCAATAATTCTTCTCTCTTGAACCCAACAGTTTAACTTGTTGGTTGGGTTCTCAAGCACAATGTCCTCAGAGAGGTGGTTAGCAAGCATCATGAAAAATCTAGCATAATAAACACTCTTACCCCTCTTATTAAGCTCTCCTAACTTAAACCCCAACTCAAACAAGACTATATCACTAAAATTGAAGTATTTATCAGTTACTAGCATGTAGAGCATGAAGATATTAACAGAATCAAAATTGATAATTTTTCCAGAAAATACTTTAGTAACCACATCACATAGGAAACTTCATTCTTTCCTAAAACCCAATTTCCTAATTTCACTTAATTTAGAGATGGTGAGTGCATAGCCCATGGAGTTTAACATGTTAATAATATCAGTGTCTGTGTGTGTAGTAGAGACAGAATTATCAGGAATCCTAAAGCATGCTTTAACAATGTCACTATTAACACAGAATTCATTACCTTTAATAGTGAAAGTGATGGTATTGTCAGTTGAGTTGTACACTGCAGTCATCCATATTTTCTCCACAACCTAACAGTAGATAGTGGGAGACTCTAGTATGGCATATTTGAGCTTACAACTTTGCACAAAATCCATCATTTTGTGGTAGTCTCCAGACTGTTGAATCCCCTTGTTCACTAGAGCCGTGAAATTGTTCTTTTCATAGATAAAACCAGTTTGAGACATGATTTTGATGACTGGTACCATTGTTAGAGAGTAAAAATTGCAGAGAGAGAGTGGGTAATTGCTTTTGAGAATGAAAGAAGTTAGAGCAGATGAATTGAGAATGATAAAAGAAAAAAAATGAAAATGAATTCTGCTTTTATATCCCCAAAAAAAATAATAAAGTGAAATAAAGTGACCAATAAAAATTGCCCAAAATAGCCTTTTCAAAAGATAAACTGTAAAAATTCCATCAATTATCTGTCGTGTTATGCTTACAAACTGTAAGTATACTCGATGGATAATGTTTAGAAGCTTAACGGCTAGGATTTAGACAATTCGACGAATGAGGATAAACAGTTATCCATCGAGTTATGAAAATTCCAGAAAAATAATTGATTTTATTAACAAATTGTATTCCGACGGATGATCGAACTCGATGGATAATGATCATTCGTCGGGATGTAAATTTTGACTTAGCCAAAACTTCATCCAGGACTGAAAAATCAATTAAATTTCGGGTTAAGTATCACTTTGGTCACTGAAGTGAGTGGCATGTATCAAAAGGTTCATTATAGTAATCGGGGTATCAGTTGTACCACTATAGTGGATAGTAATGACAGTCCGTCATAGTTGACCTGTTGACTTGACCGAAAACGTAACGGTTGCGTCGTGGAAGCATACGTGGACACACGTGGACACACAGAAGTTGTATTTGTTGAAAAAATAGGGAAATTATATTTGTTTAATAGATTTATACTGATATATATGAAAATATCGGGTCAAATATCTCATTTTAACACGACTGATTAGCGAATTGGGGAAGGGGCGAAAAACCCTAATTTCTTGAAGAGATGAATTTTAATCCAAGGTCGACTGATGTAACCGAAGCACGACTTTGAGGTATGAAACCCTAAGTTTAATTGAACTTTAATTTCATTTTGATTCAACATGAATGTTTTGTGTATTATTTGATTGAATTTGGAATACTTGTTTTGTTGTGATTTATGTTTCGGTATGTCTTCTTTCGTGACTATTTATCTGCATCACCATGGGGATTTGACCTCTCCTCCTAATGTTAGCTATATAGGGGGGAAAGTAGAAACCCTCCATAATGTTGATACTGATGTGTTTTCGTTCCGTGATTTGGATGATTTTCCAGTGAAATACGATTACGATCCTTCTGCATTAGTTTGGAGTTGAATAATGTTGTTCTAAGAAAAATATTCTAAGTCAGATATCAACAAATCAGAGATCAAGGAATATCGAGAAGTCTAAAATGACTTGTAGAGAAGTCCCAAGTGATATCGACAAGTCAATCTGCATGTAAAGAACTGAGATATCGACAAGTCAAAAAATCCATGTGGAGAAATGGAGATATCGACAATTCAATTCTTCATGTAGAGAACTGAGATATCGACAAGTCAAAAAATCCGTGTAGAGAACTGGAGATATCGACAAGTCAATTCTTCATGTAGAGAACTAGAGATATCGACAAGTCAAATCCTCATGTAGAGAACTAGAGATATCGACAAGTCAAAAACTTATGTAAAGAACTGGAGATATTGGCAAGCCATTCTACTTGTAGAGAACTGGAGACCTCAACAAGTCAAAAAAACATGTAGAGAACTCAAGATATCGATAAGTCGTTTTACTTATCGATATATGACATATCTACTAAAATAAAAGAGACCTCGAAAAACTATTTCATAATTCAAAATGCAAACAACTTGAAGATTCAAGATTATCAGTCAACAAACAATTCTATCACTAAATTGGAAAGCCTACAAATGCAGGTTGGCGAATACAAGATCGAGGGTCAAGATGAACTGGACAAAGGAGGGTCACAAACCGAATAGATTCTGCACATATTTGTTAACACTGAAAATGGAAATGTACAAAATAGCTTTAGAAATTGTGTTAATTCGTTTTAGTGCAAGTTTTGTAAAACCGTGCATTTTGATCAATAAAGCATTTCACGGGTCCTTTGTTTAGAAGTAACAAACAGATCTAGGAAATATCTTGTATTCTATCAAGATAGAAGCTGGGTTCTTATTTCGAAGATCACAGATTTGTAGCAAGACAAATCTGATTTAATATAAATCAAGTGAGTTTTTGATAATCTCCCTGTGTGTTTGCATTTGAGTATTTTATCACTACAAGTTCATACAAACTGTTTTGTTCCATAAGTCAAAAGTAATTTAAAATCAAAAAAACATATTCACCCCACCCCCTCTCTGTTGCATTTCTTACCTAACAAAATTTGTTAAACTCTTATAGATCGATATTTCTTCCGCGTTATCTATCTCCCTTCACATCTTCTTTTCCGCCATAATATTATCTCCATATTTTATACCCTTCTATTAGTTTTTCCTCCATTTCCCTTACTTCCCTTCCATTTTCTTATTTCTCTATCTAAAAATCAAAAATTACTTTAAAGTCGCGTGCTTCTTTTTTTACTAAAATTCTAAACAGATCTGTAACATTTGGTTATCCCAAATATTGGTAACTAAATATTTCGATAACTGCTTTACTATATCATCTTAAACTCTTTATCGTTGTACTTTCGTCAATTCTTACCTAATCATCAATAGCAGCAGCAGCCTTTCCATATGCAACCATTCTCATTACTATTGTCATTTTTTGTATAGACGATAATTCATGAGCAGACACACTATCAATTTTTTGAGTATACTAATAATTATAATTTATAATTGCTTCTTCAATTCGTAACACTAATGATCAACATATCTTAAATTTTTGATAAAAATGTGTTTTAGTATATATATATCGAAATATCTGAATAATAATTATGAAACAATCTACTATTACCTTTTTCTTTATTTCTATTAATAACACGATGATTCATTATAAATCTGTCATGATCACGTGAGAGCAACTTCAACACAAATCTTTTTGATGCCCAATTTGAAAAGAGAAATCAGGACTTGAGCAAAAGAAACTTGACCACTAGTGCTGGATAATTACAAATAGTTAGGTATGTTGTCACTTAGGTGGCCTGCAGAGATACGACATTCAAGACACCACTTCATGCTTTTTTTGCTTTTAAATACTAACCAAGAAATTGTAACAATAAAATTAAGTTTAATAGATTATTAACTTTAGTCGGACCAGAATGTGAAAATATAATGTTAAAAATAGAAATTAAGGGCATCATGGTCGGAGAAAATTGCCCAACTTTTGTTTGGGGATGACTTTTGCTTACGTGGATCCTTTGTGGGGTCAAAATCTTTAAAGTTTTTGTAGCCCTAGACATGTTCTATGATCATGTTTTCTCTCTGTCTCCTACAAGGAAGATGACCAATTCCTGCCATCGTCATCAATCGAATCTTTAGAATGAAAATATTTTTTTTTTATTTTCATTAGTATCTAACTATCTGCTCTATTTATAGAAAATCGACATGTAGCCATGAAATATAGTGTTAAAGTAGCATCGTCGAAAAATAACCATTTCACAAAACTATTAAAATATAGATGTTTTTTTATATAGCCTTTGTAAATTTAAAATATAAAAATGATAATAAAATATTATTTTTAATGTGACTAACAATTATAGTTTACCATATTGGACCCAACCACCTATTTAGTTAATCTATGATTTAGCCATTGAACATTTAATTATATTATAAGCAACCATTTGGAGATGCTCTAATAAAATAAAAACATATAATTAACTCTATTGAAGTTACAAATATTATTTAACAAACTGTCAATTTACTCCTCCGGATAGGGATGGCAACGGGTCAGGTTCAGATAGGGTATCGTTAAATCCAAATCCAAATCCAAATATTTTCGGGTTATCCAAATCCAAATCCGTCGGGTTTTGGATCAGATCGGGTATTTTTCGGGTATCCAAAATTACGAATAATATATTCAAATTTAATATCATTGATGCATAGAAACACCATTATCCACATTTATTTAATAACTAATATTAAAATAAATACATTATTAAGTAGTCAAAAGCATTATACAGCACAAATTGATATTTTGAGTAAAATCTAAGATACGTTAATATCATAATATTTAGTATTACATTGCAAATAATTATATATATATATATATATTACATCTTAAATAATAAAAATTGAGATTAAAAAAAGAGTTATTGTTAGGTCCCAATTTGTTTGTAGAAGGGGGGGTTGAATGCAAACAATGCCGTTTAATCGAATAAAATGCGGAATAAAAAGGTGAAACAAAATTCAAGTTAAATAAAACTTTTATTAAACTTGAAAGGTGTTACAACAACGGTATCTGTTACAAGGGATTAATCTCAAATCAATTATTACAAATCTAGAATAAATTCGACATGAACTTTTTCTATTTTTGCAATGAAAAGATCAAATACTAAATGCGATTTGAGATTAAGTTCTAGGCATTTTAATCCGCTAGATTGTTACACAAGAACAAGATAAATAATTCTAGTGGTTTGGATTTAACTTTACAATCTAGAATTTTGATCTTGAATAAAGCAGATGAAAAATGAAATGTTTTGCTTTTGTTTTCTGCTGTGTTCTTGACTTGTGTATTCTGTTTTATTGAATGAATAATGTCTTCTGCTTTCTGTTGTTTAAGTAAACAAAACAATCCAGTTGAATCAGCAAGACTTTCGGCAAGACAATCAAATGAACTGGCATGACAATCCATTTGAACTGGTAGAACTTTCGGTGAGACTATCCTTTTGAACTAGCAAGACAATCCCAATAGCTAGCAAGACAATCAGAATGAACTAGCAAGACTTTTGGTATGACTATCAATTGTCATACCGATTGTCATAGTAGTTCAAATCATATTGTCTTACTGAATTATTAATAGATTTTAATCTAATAACAATTCTGAAAATCCTTAATATTAATTCTGAATTAATTAATCAATTAATTCAATTAATCAATAAATTAATCTTTGCAGATATAATTTATTTTCTTAATTAATTTATTTGACTTAATTAATTAATAGAGAATTAATATTAATCTTAAGCAGCAACCATTCTTCTGAAAATCTTCTGAAAATTACTGTCAATTATGAATCAATTCCACCACTTCAATGTTGACACTCGATGTACTGTCTGGTTCATGAGTGACTAACTTCCGTGACGTTTCTTCAAGCCTTGACCTTGATACTCTTGATTTTCTTCAGACTAAATCCTTGTAATTAATTGATACCCTGACGAGATCTCTGTCACTTGATTAAATCCACAATCTTGATTTATATCACTGAGGCTTGATCAATTTCTTGAGCTTCTTCCAGTGAATTAAGTCTTCAAGTCTGTAGATGAATAATGTTTCTTAACCCTTTGACAGATGTTACTTTGTGAGATCTCTCTGACGATAGATCCACTATTTACTTATTACATTCTTATTTGAGTTGAGTTAAATCCTCGAATAAACAAATAGGCTATGACATATGCCTTTCAGTTATAATTCAGTAAATAAGTCTTAACAATCTTGACATTAATTAATTACTACTAATATAATAAAAATATATAATTTATATGTCTTACATCTAAAATAATGTAAATAATACATTATGAAAATATTATATACTATTTTATGTATTGGGTTTTTATCAAGTTTCGGGTTTGGATCGGGTTTGGATTGAATTTCGGATTTCGGATCGGGTATCGGTTCGGTATCGCTGAAATCCAAATCCAAAACTTCAGGTTCGATATATCCAAAATCTCGGGTTTCAGATCGGATATCCGTCGGATCGGATTAAATTGTCATCCCTACCTCCGGAATTGTCCCAATTCCAAAAGGAGCCGTCTTGAGCCCAATATTTTTTCATTGCTTGCTTAAACAAATCTCTCTCTTCACCTTTCTTAATCAAGCTCACACGCTTGTCATGGGACCATCATGAAGAATTATAAACTTCTTTATTTCATTCTCTTTCCAACCACTTTATTAAATATAATACTACTCTCAACCTCGATATTTTTTACTGGACTGCAATTAATACTATTCTAGAATTTGTCAGGACTAACAATCGAAGACTTATTAAAAGTAAAGGGAGCAACATATTTTTTTTGATCAATTTTTTTATCATAAAAATAACTGAAATAAATTGAATTTGACAAATATGTTAATGCATTACTAAATGAATACTTGAACACTTTCCATAATAAACTTCATAGGTATCACTCCTCTAATTCTTTATAGGTATTAGCTCGTTTATAAAGCATAAAATTTGTATATATTTGGGTATATAATTGTTGATTTGAAAAAGTGCAAAATAGTCACTAATTTTTAACCCGCTTTACAAACAAATTTAACAGACCTAACCAATAAGTGGATAAATGTACATTTTCGCACATGATTTTTAACCTTTGATACACAATTTGTTATTTTCAAATTTCAAGTACACAAGTTGCATCAATTGCAAACCTCAAACACAAATATTGCATTTTACTCTTATTTTAAAATTAAACAATGTTTTCTCAGAAAGACCGAAATAATGCCACGTGTAACTCTACAACAACAAAAATTCCAACACGTATGCCACGTATACATGAGCCAAACGTCACTCTCATACACATCTGTTTCACTTCACTTGAACACTCGTGCACTTTCCTTCTCTCATCATAAACTATACATACATTATACACACAACTTTCTCTCTCTAGCATTCACCAGATCCTCTCTCTTAATCTAGAGAGAGAAACTGCATATACTTCAAGCTGAACCTGGAGCTTCTCGCAGATCGACCCGCTGTAATATTCGATATTTTGTTTTTAATTATGGTCACTTTATTTATTTTTTTTTAATTAAATGTGGATTATTTGTTTGTGTTTTTTTTTAATCAGTTTAATAGTTGATGTGTTTTAATTACTATTGTTGAATACAAAGTGTATTGTTTTCTTATAGTTTTGCTATTAGTTAGATGATTTAAGTGCATTGCGTTATTGTAAAATTTGTGTTTGATCAGCTATAGTGGTGTTGCCAGATGATGATCCAGCTACAAGTGAAAATGTGGACTTGTCACTTGTGGGAGTATCGTTTTTATGTTCAAATTTTCGGGTTATGTTTGTGCAAATTGTTAAGTAATCGGCACAACTAATTATGTGTTATTCAACAGTGCCTCTAAATCGTATGATTATACTAAACACACAAATTTAAAATATCAAATTGAACATATTGGTGGTGGGAGGACTTGAATCCGGAACCCCTCCTTTAACTGAGTTCTGATACAATGTTAAAGAAGTGTTAGATTAAGAAACCAACTAAATCATATATTATATAATACAAGAAAATTATAAGAGCTGGTAGAAACAAAGCTTATATAGAAAAGTGATGACGAAGGATGTTGAAGAAATTAAAATGAAACACTTGACCAATGTTTGTAGAATTTGCGTGATTGATCATTCTATTGTCTGCCCAATGGATGTTAACAGCAATATATTCGGTACACGGATACATAGTCCACATGAAAATTTATTTACCATTATGATTTAAGTGGCTCAAAAACATGAAAGGTTTAAGCAACTAAGGAAGGAGTTTGCATAAAATAATGAATTCATACGGATGGGTTATAAGTAAGTTAAGTAAAAGCTAGTGAGTTGAAGTCTTCCATATACAGGAAAAAAGATTTTGTAATTCATCTTTAAAGTTGTATATTACTTTGAATTCGTAATGTGATCAGATGGTATGGGCAAATTTATGTTAAGATTATTACTTCAAGATATTACTATTGATATCATTGTTTTAGTTAAAATGTCATAAATTTTACAGCTGACGCTATTATGACATATTAACAGTACCAGTGTGCAAGCTTGGGCATCTAAAGGGAAGGTGGTGTTGTTAGATGGTATGCCATAGTGGCACAAGGTCTGTGCTTCTTCAGATTGGGCACTTCGGGAGAACAACTAGGGTAAGAGCTCAGCTTAGCTTCATTGCAAAGAGTTTGATCACAGCTAAAAGCCCAATATATTTGTGGATTGCAGCTTTACAGCCATAAGAAAGATGATGGCAGATACAGTTGCAGCTTCTAATAACAGTTCAGCTTCTAACCTCTTACCTGAAAAGGATGAAGATGGTAACTACGCTAGTGGAGGATTTAAGAGGTGATTGGTTTTATAATCATGTCCAATTTTATGAACTTTGCCCATCTGTTTAGAGTTTAAAATATAAGTTGCGTGTTGTGAACTATCTATGCACGACCTGTTAACTTTTATTTATAGAAAAAACAAATACCTAGCCAATTTTTTATGGTCAACTAGTTTTACCACAGTCCAAGATTGGATAAAAACTTACGTAGGTCTTTCCTTGGCGAGTCTTAAGTCATCTATGTAATGAATGTCGTCTTATAATCTGCAGTATAAATATTGTCTGCAATAAATAAAATCAATTTGTATTTAATGAAATATACTTTTCATCGAAAAATTGGCAGATTATTTAATGAAATTTGTAAAATTAAATCTCTGACATCTCTAAAGTTTCTTAAATTGCTCATCTTCACTGTTAAACTAGTTTTTTTAGATTCGCGTGACACAAATAATTGAAAACAATCATAATTTTTTGTTTAAATACTTTTAACCTCTGTGATTTGGAAAGGTCAGCCATTTGAATCTGATTGCTATTTTGCCTGCCAGCTCTTTGGATTTTGAAGGAAATATATGAAATTCAATCAATATTCTAAACCTTCACTGTTTTGGAAAGTGCTTAAAATGTGATAGTAGAAAAAAGTTATGTCTTGCATTGCGTAAATGAAGATATATGTTTATATTGTAGCTATTACTAGCTTTTCTAGGAAGAAAGAGGCAAGCGCAGATAATCCACACAATTAAAATGTATAAAATTGTGGCTACTTAACATGAATGTGTATTTTTAAAATTTTAGAACTTAGAAGTACGCTTTGAGGCTGAAATTTGTTGGAGAAAAATAGATTCACTAACAAGTTGCTTGCTGAGTATTATAGTACTAATGTAATGTTTAAGCAACTAATATTTTGAAATTTTAAAACATTTCCTCTTACTTGTGCTTATAAAATATTATTCTCGGTACTGTGGCATATAATAGGATCAGAAAATAAAGTACACAAAACAAATTTTGTTTATAATTTTTTTGATTTGCCACCTGGCATAAACAAGGGCATTTTGTTATTTGTTTGCTTAAAATTTGTATGACGTCTAAATCTTTGTATGGATAAGAGATTTTTGTAGAATCCCCCTAGGGGCTAGGGAAAGCAATTCCTTAAGCTATTCTTACTAATTGCTTCCAGAGGGAGACACATAAGCATGAGTTTTAAAATGGTTGCATTTTTGTACTTTCAGAGCAGAAATAGAAGTTCTCTTTCTTGTCATGTTTCTAACGTCATGTTTTTCTAATTGTTCATATGTTGTGCAGGCCATACTCATAGATATATTATTTTTTAGTAGAGCGATATATACTGTTCTAACCTAATTCAGTTGAACATATTTAATTAGATTACACAAAGATAGTTATTTCAAAATTGATTGCTTCTGTTATTCTTGTGATGTGAAGAATGTGTTGGTTTTTATATTTAGTAGGTATCTCACTTAGTGTTGTTCTGCCAATGACAGTGAAGACGGAAAACTGAGCTGTGGGTATTCAAGTTTCAGAGGAAAGAGAGCGAATATGGAGGATTTTTTTGATGTTAAGATTACCAAAATTGATGGAACAACAGTTTGTCTCTTTGGGATATTTGATGGTTAGGTTCTTTTATCATCATTTCTCTTGAAAATAAATTGCTGCTCTTTGCTGAGGATACTTGTTGTGAAGACTTACTTCCTCTTGGGTATTACTTTTTAGTAAAGACTTACTTCTCCGAAGTTGTTCTAAATTATAACATTATGTATTAGAGTGCAGGACTAAACATGTTAATTTCACATGCATCATGTCTTAGACTTGAATGCACAAACAAAGGATTATTATTTGTATACTTATCATTCATTTCTACTGGACTGTAGTCCGGCAGCATTTATTGTTCACCTTTTCCGACATGGTACACACCAAAATTGCATGGCTATAGCCTATAGTTCTATAGCAGATAATTTGTTTTAGTAAAGAGAATAACAAAATAATTCAAAATAAACCTACTGCACCTTCATTAATTATGCCAACCATAATAGTACCACTAGTATAATAATATAATTCTAATTCTGGACGCTGGCTTTACTCTTTTTGTTGATTTTATTACCGGGTATAATATTAGATACTTCATTGCTACCTATAGTCGTGAAGTACCTGATCACGGAGTGCTGCTAATCGCTCAATATTGAACCCTAATATGAAACCTGAAATTTATCTAAAAGTCATGGCATGGGCCTTGGACCATATCGTGGTTTGTACTTTGTAGGCCCGTCGGAAAAGCAGAAGGATCACTTTCAGTAAAAGATGTAAAGTAAATATTACAAGAATCTTCTATGGTTAATCCTGGTTCTTGATGAAAGTGATATTTTTTAGTAATAAATCATATTTCATAGCTGATTCGGATTATCTTCCAGTTTTAAGATCTTGGGATGTCCCATAGTGAGTTATTTTAGTTTAATCCTGATGTAGTATATACAAGCTATTTTCCGGTACAACCACGATTTAAATGTGTGAACAGATAGTCAGTGACTCGCTAATACTGTACTTCTCTGTAGGCTACATAAGATTCTCCTATATAAATATCATCTCAGTCACCAGCAACATGCTTTATCTGGCCTACCATCTGACCTGATATGTGAAAAAATAATTTTCCCGGTTGGTTCAAATGAGAATAGTTTCATCCACTTATTTAGTAAACTTCCCATTATCTGGTTTATATGATCTCTTTCTAATAGTACTGAGTGTACTGTGCTCGTGTTGATTCTACATCTTCTACTAACATAAAATAAAAAACGAAATTCCATTGTTTCTTCCCTCTTTATGTTAATCTGTTGCAACTGTCTATTACAGGTCATGGAGGTTCACGTGCAGCTGAATTTCTGAAGAACCATCTATTCGATGGTCTTGTGAATCATCCTGAATTTTTAACCAACACCAGATTGGCTATAAGTAAGCCCGAGTAAATAAAATTGAATTTTAATTACCAGTGCTTGTATTTTGCTGTTTTGAAGGTAGATTACCAGTTCTTGGATGTTGAACTCTAAGCTAGTTCAACATACATTCTGGTTTAAAGTAATTTACCATCATTTTCTATTTTAATGTCTTGGACCAACTTTTCTGCTTGTACGTATATAGTTCTCCTTACAATTTGTAATTTCCAGGCCAGATATATCAACAGATTGACAAGGACTTTTTGGAATCCCAGAAGGATAATTTTCGAGATGACGGATCCACGGCTTCAACTGCAGTTTTAGTTGGAAACCATCTCTATGTTGCCAACGTAGGCGATTCACGGACTGTCATATCAAATGCCGGGGAAGGTACTTGAATACAGACACAGATACATCCTTTTGATATCTGCGTCAGAGCTTTATGAGTTTTGTTTTGTCATGTAGCTCTCCGAAATAGAAACATACATTCTGTTGCTACGTGTGTATGAACTTATAACAGCAGTTACAAATTGCTATTATAGTTATAGTAAGGAAATCAACTATCTTTGTTAACCATCCTTCAGAAACAATTTTGTTCTGAACTAGCACAGGACCAATTTGGAATATATCAGCTTATTAAGTTTTTAGTACACAGCGTCACAGCCGGAGTCTCCTTTGCCTCTTTTTATAGCTGTCTACCTTGTTTATCAAAAAAAAAATATTATTCTTCTTAATCTGTCCATTAAGTCTTCTTCTCTTTTTTTGTTATTTTTTTGTTTTAGAAGCACTAAAAGTCTAAATTAGGTTTTTAATGTTTGACAAAACTGAAACAAACTTTAACTATGATTACATATCTAGCTCATAACTGAATCTTGTTCAGCAAGTATTTATCTTGAATGGAAAATAAAATAGGATAGAGGGGGTATATTTTTAGACAACACATTTTTCCCATTTGATATAAAACAAACTAACCTACTTGATCCTTGTTCATGAAATAAATAGATTAATATGAGTTGATTTCTATGGAGACCGTGAAGACCATATTTGTTCTGCTTGGCGCTTGCATAGCATTTCAAATGTTGTGCAAAACATGTTTCAAACATATACAATTTCCATGGGCTCCAGTTTAATTGTGGTCTCCATCGACCTTTTCCAACTGTCTTTATATATTAATGTAGCAAACTTAACTAAGGTTAAGTATTATATATCTAACACTAGTGGTACCTGTTTCTACCTAGTTTTAACGTCTCATTAGATGTTATACCAGACTTATCTTATTGAATCTAGTAAAGCCTGGTGCACTATTCTCGTATTGTAGGAGAACTCTGCAATGAAATACAATGTTATTTGTTGCTCAGTCCAGTAGGTAGCTCTGCCTATGTTACTCAGACTCTCCATTATACCTTCGAGTACCCGTGTCGGACACCCGACACTTGAACATGGACACTCGGACTTGGACACTTATTTTAGGCTAAAACATCTATATTTTTCAATATGTTCCCGAGTCCGATACTTGGACACGTATCCATGTTGGACACTTCTAGCCGAGTCGGAGTAACAGCTTTGCTATACTCTGCTTCAAAGACTTTTGTTTCACTTTAAGTTGTGATGTATATTCACGGTTGCAAATCTTCTCTGAGATTTAGCATGTCTAACTGCTAAAACATGTTTTCTGGGTGACACGGGAAGAACTGAATATTAATTTTGATTAGTCCCTTGTTAACTGAGATAAATATTTGTTTTTACTGTGTTGCAGCAATTCCCCTTTCTGAGGATCACAAACCAAACAGAAGTGATGAGCGAGAGAGAATCGAAAAGGCGGGTGGTGTTGTTATCTGGGCTGGTAAGAATCTATTATATTTTTTTATCTTCTTTACTTTTAACATGCAATTCTTTTTATTAATTTCTGTACGGCCACCAAGATGCAATATTGAGAACTTGTGTTGTATTTAGATGGCCTTCTGTCACGAAGTCCTATTTGTGTAAATTAATTTTTCATGGACAAATGCCGGGTGACGACGGCTATTTTTGAAAAGCTTAAATAAAACATGGTTGCATCATTTGCTCTCAAATAGTAGCTAAGCATTACTCTAGAGCATTTTTTTAAAAAACTTTGAACAGTCTTTTTAGCTCATATAATAATTTTACAATGCTAATATTAGCCCCTTCTTTCCTTCCTAACATCTATCCAGAAGTGGCGTGATTAGAAAGAAAAGGCATCCGATATCTTGTAGTTTATTCAAATGCCAAAAGTAGCTCTTCCTTGTCGGAACAATATTTTTTCACCATTCATGTACTAGGATACAATCGTTAATTCGTAATGATAATATGTACCTTCATTTCTTTTCAGCATATCAGAACATGCAAATGACTAGCTTTTTCCCATAGCACTCGGAAGCAAATGGGAAAAGCTTCATTTTTTTTTCCTTCTATTTTTCTTGTCATTCTTCTCTCCATACTTGACGAGTGAAGTGTTATTGTTTATCAGATTTTTTTTATCAACGTTTTACTTGTTATTATTGTTCCTTGACTTGAGTTCAGTCCATGCTCCTGAATGGGGTGTAGGCTGTGTAGGTTCTTCCAAATAAGCACTTACATGGGAAAATATACTAATACGAACAACCTTAAGGACCTTCTTTACAAGAGAAATTCGATATATTGTTGTCAGATAGGGTATAAGCATCATCAAGAGATTCTTTTTTCACTATCAATATTAATTATATATTATAGTTTCAGTTTTAGTAACAGTTTTGGATCTACTACCAGGTACTTGGAGAGTTTGTGGAGTCTTAGCAATGTCACGTGCATTTGGTAATCGTATGCTAAAGCAGTTTGTTGTGGCAGAGCCGGATATTCAGGTAGATCATAAAATGCATACTGGTGTTTCTTTATGTTCTGTATTTCTGTCTATTAACTTATTAGTAAGATATTTATGTTCCTGTTGTCTTCATGTCATTTCCTTTCCATGTTTTCATTATTCCATTTCTCGTAGAGAGATTACATTTAGATGTCCTCCAAACACACACATACACAGTTGCATGTAAAACTCTTTGAAAAATATATGCAACGAGTTTCCAATTACTGCCGCGTCTAAAATTCTTTTGTGTTGTCATTCAAATATGTAATGTCATTTTCAATGTTATAAAAGAACAAGTTGAATAGGCTCTGGATGCATATGCTTAAGGGAAACATATTCATAATGACCATCTGGCATTATTTTCCTGGAACCTTTTTAGTCAATATCCAAACTGGTAAATTCTATTTAATGCTTTGGACCAATTCTCTTTATAGGATCAAGTGATAAATGAAGATTCTGAACTGCTCGTGCTTGCAAGTGATGGACTTTGGGACGTTGTACCTAATGAGGTATGTTACATTACATTAATAAATAATACAAATGCTTTTGTTTATTAATTTTCTATATTTGATGTCTTAAAGACTATAATTATGTTCAAGTCACTATTAATTGTACTAGGCAGAAAGTGTTTAGGGTATGTTAGCAGTCAATGTGTCACAATATAGATATGTAACTTGTTTTCTTTAAAGCTTTGAGACAATGTAGTGTTACATATCGCATATAAACTCAAGCCAACAACATATAGGCATATGAATGTTTTGGAGACTACGGTATGAGTTGTACTGAACCCGCAAAAATGTTGCGTCAGGCTTTGTTTTCTAATTGCTGCCTATTGATTGTTTGTTTATGAGGGCCAAGGTGGATCTTGGTTTTGTTGGTACCTTGCTCTGGAAGTCATTCACTATAAGAAAACTCTTATCTTTTAGTAAAGCCGGTGCAAGGTGTATTACTCTTTCCTAAACATGCTACATTGACATGTTACCTTGTATTATCAGGATGCTGTGGCACTTGCTACAACTGAAGAAGACCCCATAGCCGCAGCACGGAAGTTGACAGACACTGCTTATACTCGAGGGAGCGCTGATAATATCACATGCATTGTCGTGAAGTTTCACCATGAGCAAGCAGAGGCAATTCACCCCTAGTGCCTAAAAAACTGCGGTATCAGTTCGTTTCATGTTGAATTTATAAATTTGCCGCAGATGCACAATGTCCTTGTTTTTACCAATTTTTAGTTCTATCTATTTTTTCCTTTTCTTTTCTTCTATACAAATGTTACAGAGAACAGAGACTGTTTAGGCCAGAACTTTGTCTGTGTTCTGTATCCTAGTCTTTCCTGCACAATTACCTTTCAGTTTATAAAATTAAAGATTTTACTTGTATGTTTTGTGCTATGACCACAGAAATATGGTCATAAGCCCTTTTTTCTTGTATTTTCATTTCTCGCTAAACTTTTTACTCTTGTTTTGTCTCTGCAAAGGTAACGAAATCTTCTCTTTGGCATGATCTGTAAACTTTCTTTCCTCTTCATCTTGTATCACCCCATCATAGAATACACAATTAGTTTACTGGAGATAAGTTTGTTGCAAGCATTTTAAGTTTGAGCTCGTTTGGTAATATGTTTAGATGATATTAGATAGATAGTGTTATGAGTAATGTGACAAAATTTACTTGCATCAATTTATGCATTCAGTTGGAGTTTATCTTTTTATCAAACTATGAGAAAGTACTTTGTTAGAGTATATCTGGAAATAAAAATTTCTGGAGCTATATTTTAATTTTGGGAGTAATATTTTCTTAATATGAACTTCCTCATCAATATTTTGTATGATACTGTTTTAGAAGTTTTTGCAAATGCGGTCGTAAGGTTTCGGTCAATTTTTCAATTTTTTTTACAAATGTGATCGTAAAATACGTTCATTGCGCAGTGGTCAAAAAATTAATAGCTGTATTTGGAAGTTAACTTTTTGGCAAAAGATATTTGACACAATTTTTTTTAAAAATCAAATTAGAGGTTTGACCAAATGAAATATCTAATTTTAGTGGTTAATAGTTGGTTTTTGAAACAGCTTTTTTGTCCTGAAAAACTTATTTTGAAAAAACTAGCAGAAGTTTTTTTAAGTAAATAGTACAAAAATCTATATAAACATTTATTTTATAAAAAAAGCTAACTCAATCAGTTAATCAAACTAGTTATTTTAAACTGTTACAGCTAAACGTTAATAGTCAAACATAATCAATATTTCCCATTTTTTTCCCTAGGAAGCATAGCAATTCACAGTCTCTAAGAACGTTAAACTGCTATAACTAGAACTAATATAATAAATCTCTGGTCCAAACTTTAGACTATGATGACTAAATATAGGAGGCAGGACCATGGAATATTAGCAGAGATTTGAAATTTTATAACATGAAAGTACAAATATTTCCTGTACTGGAAGCAAATTAAGAAAAGAGGATTGTGATTTGTTTGTGTGCGTGTGTGTGAGTGCCCTTTTAGGTCCAACGAGCACGCATGCACAATATGTATGGTTTATATTCATACAAATGCACAATTATACAAATCACGAGCTATATCAAAGACTTGTATCACATATGAATGGATAGGGATGGATAACAAACTTCACAAGGTTTAGATCTTATCATTCCTCATTTCTAGGTATTTCTATCCCTTTCTTTCTCTCTTTTCTCTTACATTTTTACCCCCCTTCAATCATTTTTTGTTTATGATTGTATCGTTTAATAAAATTCGAGTTCGTAAGTGAACCGAGTCACTTCTAGTACCGTTCGAGTAAAATTGAACGAAAATCAAGACTGTAAAATTGAAGAAACTTTGATCATATTTTAAGTTACTAATTTAATAAAAACTAGCGGATTAAATCAAATTAGGCATTCTTCACAGAAAAAATCGAATTAGGCATTTGACAAGATAAATCCTTGGCATTTAGTAGTTAACATGTTAAAACGACCGTTATCTCGAGTAGTTTTTTTTTTAATTAGAAGAGGTTTTTCGATTAAAGAATCGACAAATGTTAAGTTATAATATAAATAAATACTCTAAATCATTATTTATAAATAATTTCATTAAAAATAACTTATTCAAATTACTAAAGAAACTGCCAACAATTATCAATTCATTAGTCAAAATAGGTAACTCAATGATCGGTTTCATTGAGTTACTGATCATTGAATCACGAAAGTACACAAAACGAATGGATTGCGAGCTATGCTTAGTTCTGTAACATTGGGATAGGAAAGGGCACTTTGGACAATTGACAAAAACAACAAAAACGACAAGACTATAAGAACATCTGCACACGGTAATAAGACGATCTGAAAAGGGAAAGTACAGACAACCTCACAGATAAATATAGACATACAAACAACACAACTGCTGATCTATTCACAAATCTCAATATGTAAACACACACATGTACATACAATTCATGCAAGTAAACAAACCTTTGTATTGATGATTTGAAGAAGATTAAGCTGAAAAATCAAGCACAAAATGGGTGATTTAGAAGGAGCTGAGAAAGAGTATGTTAGAAGGCATCACAATCATGCAGCTGCTGAGAATCAATGCACTTCTGTTCTTATCAAGCACATCAGAGCTCCTGTTCATCTCGTAATATTTTATTAGTTATAAGTTTTATGTTATGTTGTTATGTTTTGATTGTTTGATATGGTTGTGTGTTTTGATTTATTGATTTTGTTTAGGTTGGTTTTGTGGAATTTTGTTTGTTTTTATTGGATATGATATGATGTTTTAAATTGGATGTTTGACTTATTGTTGTCGATTTTGATTCGTGTTGTTTGTGATTAGTTTGACATTTATGGGGGGAATTGAGAAGGAATAAAGTTAATTGGCAATGTGTGTGTGTGTGTAGGCTTCGGTTCAATGAGAACTAGAGAGCGGTGAGAATGTGTACCAAATATGCTGAATGTTAACATAGAAAAAGTGGCTAAAATTTGGTTGCTGTGAAGAATCTTTGGTTCTGCCCGTTGAATCCTATTCCAACTTGGTGTGTATAGATGTGAATCATGTGATACTGTGAAGAGCAATACAATTAGTACAAAAAAAAAGCTATAGTTAAGTTGGGGGCGCGGGGGAGGGGTGAGTGCAGTTATTGTTTTTCTGGCAGCTTAAAAGGATTCTTTTTTAAGGGAACTAATTTAAATTTGAAGTATTTATCTCAGGTGCTGTGTTCTTTATTTTAAAAGTTGTAAATTTGATTCTTTATTTTTGGAGTTTGTCTGGAGAGGGTCAATAATGGAAATTTTGAGTACTCGGTTACTAACTTACATGCCTCCACTGAGATTGAACTGTACCAACAAGAAAGGGGCTATTCCGTTCCCCTTGGCTAAGTCTTGTAACTTTTTTCTGAAGGGCTCACTAGATGTTTGTAATTGTCAAATAATGAGTGAAGGAGCAAGGAGAATAATAGAGCATCTTGGTGCTTTAGAGGTTTCAACATTCCTTTATCCGGAATCTCGATAAGAATTTTAAATTTTTTTTTGTTATACAAGCTGACAAATGTTATTGGACAAGAAAAATATCTTACATGAAATACAGTACTTGAGTGCCTTGTTTTCTGAGATATTTATGTCCTTTCCTTAGTCGTGATTTACTGTTGCTGAAGTAAATAACTTTTACTCTATAATAGGTGTGGTCACTTGTAAGGAGATTTGATCAACCACAGAAGTACAAGCCCTTTGTTAGCAGGTGCATTGTTCAGGGAGATCTTGGGATTGGGAGTCTTAGAGAAGTTAATGTGAAGTCGGGCCTACCCGCTACTACTAGTTTTGAAAGGTTGGAACTTCTTGATGATAACGAGCATGTTCTTAGCATCCGGATTGTTGGTGGTGACCACAGGCTCAGGGTATATATGCACTACATGCTTACAATTTCCTCCTTTATTTCCCTCTTTCAATTAGTTCTTAATCTCTGAACATGAAGTATTGCATGTTTAAATTTTGTTTTTTCAATCCATGTTACATCAGATCCTCATTCTTTCTAGTTTGTACATTTCTACATCCTTGTAAGTATATAAACAGTTTTTGTAAGTGGTCAAGTGTGTTTTTTAGCCTAATAATGTCTCCATCTACGAATATCACCCTTAGCCGGGTCAGTTTTTCTCTACTCATGAAGTTGGTATACAAAGTAAATCCTGCCGATATGATCATCCTTTCTGCTGCTTCAGCTTGCTACTTTTCAGTTTTTTGATTCTAGTACGAGTCAGACCAACTATTAGCATCACTCTTGACGGCTTAAACGTTCATTAAATTTAAAACTTGGCTTCAGATTTTTTCTACTACTTGAACTGCCAATTTTTGAGTCCTTACTATAACTTTGGAGTCACCTTCTGATCTGTTTTTTAGTCTCAGACATATAAAACTCTTTGAACCTATCATAAGGCTCTACCCACACATTTAACAGAGTGACAAATTTGTACACTGTAGTAAGTAGCATCTGCATGGTCACAAACATCCTATGCTATTAGTATTTATGTAAAGTAATCAACTTATCTGAAAGTATATACATGCAGTTATATAATTAGTTATAAATAACAAGTTGTAGACACATGGAAAGTATCACGGGCCTAGGTAAATTTTAAAGTCAATAGGATGGGTGAATATTATGTACTTGGTTGTGTTACTCATCAACTTATCATATGACGTAAACTACTTGACTGTGTTATTTTCATTTCTTCCACAGAATTATTCTTCAATTCTATCCGTCCATCCAGAGATCATTGAAGGAAGACCCGGGACCATGGTTATTGAGTCATTTGTCGTAGATGTGCCTGAAGGAAACACCAAAGATGAGACATGCTACTTTGTTGAAGCATTGATCAAATGCAACCTGAAATCTCTTGCTGAAGTTTCTGAGCGACTTGCAGTGCAGGGCCGTACTGAGCCCATTGATCGAATCTAAATGTGATACTGAAACAATGCGGTGGAAGTTGCACAGACTGGACTTGCTGAAGTTTCTTTCAAAATTTATTTTGGGCAGGATTGGGGACAGACTGGTAGCAATTTCTCTTTTATCTATCCAATACAATTTGTGCTCTTGTTTCTTCTCTGGTTTCTGATGTTCTATATCTCTGTTTTGAAATTAGTTTGGATCGCTTTAATGTAGCTTAGCAACCACAGCTTAATAAAGGTTTCTGTCAAGAAGTACGAAAGAAATATCTCTCAGATGTGAAGTTTTGCCACTAGTGGTATCTCACCCCTCTGTAAGTATGTGTTGGAAAAGGAATTATTATGGTGTTCCGGTTGTAGGTTCTTGATGCCCTCAGAGGTGAATTATGTGAATGCTAATTTATGAACCGTCAGTGTATCTTAACGGAGATTGTAATAAGTTTACTAAAAGAATCATTATCATCATCAGCTGACATTGAAATCTGTCATTTTATCACGAGGATAATTTTCATTTTTCAAGTATAGAAGCAGGATAGAGAAATGGAGTAATTTATGTTATATTTTGCTAACTTGAAATGACCACTGAGTATTTGTCAGATACACTCTTGTATTTTAGTGATCAATTCTGCTTCCAGGGGTGAACTGAGTATGTCAATTTACGGAGATCTTAATAAGTCTACTAAAGAATCATGATCATCATCAGCTAACATTGATATTTATTTCTTTATCAATGAAGATTATTTGCGACCGTGACCAAGAGAGGAGTTGTTGAATTCCAATTTGCTTAGTTGGAGTGATTACTTGCTGAATTTGTAAATACTCTTGTATCATAGTGATTGATTTTACTAGTGGTTACTGGTTAACTCCATTACTACGCTATTTGTCGACCATAGTCTACTACATTATTATTCTGTATACCTATTTGTGTACAGTCTTGATTTGTTTAGCAGCTGTCTCGGATTGATTTTCCATCTCTGCTCTGGCAAAAACGGCGTTGATTCTCGTCTCAGATTTGTGCATTTCAATAATGGCCACAAGTGTACGTTGTAAAACAGATCGAATTGGCAATGCAATAGTGGTCACATTGCTAAATACTGGAGGGGCTGTCTAAAGCTTATTACCTAATAAAAAGTATATTCATTCACTGGGATTTGAGACCCTGTTGGCAAAGAAATCATTTTAAGGAAATATACATCAATTTATAGAATCGTATAATATCTGTTCCAGTTAGTACTTCACAACAGCATGAATCCAAATACAGGTAATCAGACAGAGATTTTATAGCTCCCCAACTCCAACTTCAGATCATTAACTGCGTTCTTGGCCCATAAACAAACTAATCAGCAATATTAGATTCATGCTTAGTTAGAGATTCAGCTCTAATGAAACATCAGCTGACAATTCTTCAAGTTCTTTCAATTCTTTATCGAGATCTTCCTCTTTGCTAGAGTATACTTGTGAGTTGAGGTCATCATTCTTGATTGAGCATCGCGATCCTCAAATTATGTCTTTCGAGAGCCACTTGCCATATCTTTATGGATCAATGACTTGCATCAAGAGGAGCGGTTATTTGAGATGACGAAGAGCAACTACAGAACCATCGTTAAAAACGAAGGAGATAGACAACATCTACAAAATTCACACCATGTGGGACCACAATCAACATTCTCCGTGGGTATGGGCTTCCGTTAGCAAGTATTGGAATTTATCGAAACTTGCATAAGGTTCCTGGATTATGACATCGACGCTCGGCGGTGTTAATTGGGATAGTGGTTGTGGTTCATGGTGTCGTGAGAAAGATCGATGATTTGGTTTTGGATGATGGCGCGGCCACGACGACTGAATTTGTTTGACGAGATGTCATTGTTTCCCTTTCAATGGTCGTCGTTTTATACGGGTAATACATGTTTGAATGATACTAGATGTCATTGTTTCCCGTTCAATGGTCGTCGTTTTATACGGGTAAGTCCCGTTTGAATGATACTACAGGCTTAGATATTATCTCAAATATATCACACACTATTTTATTTATGATGCACTAAATCGGGGGCCTTCACAAAAACGGACTCCCTACTTCCCAGCAGGGCATGGTTTGCATATATCAAACCATTATATCTTACTCTTCTCACGCCTCACTCTAGGCGGGGTATATTGAGTACGTTTGGTTTGATTTAAAATGCTGGTGATTTATTGCTCTCTCTATTTTTTTTATTTGTTTTTAGGAGTCATCCCCGAATGTTCAACAAGTGCCAACTCCTACAAGACGGTTTGCCTAATTGGAAATAAGTTGGTATGTGTTTTTTTACCATATCTGATGTGATTTAAACAGTTGATACTTTTTCATGATTTTGTAATGCAGGTTCACGTTATATATGCAACACATTCTAGCCTGAAAATAAAGTGAACAATTGTTATGTACTCTTAATATGTAAGAGTTTAAGAATGCAGAATAATTATTCTCACCCTTTGTCCGATAATAATTGTTCTTGTCCGGAACATAGCTGATAATGAATGTTCCATTTAATATTGAACTATACGCAGGTAATAAAAAGATGATGCCAACTACAGAGGATTATATAATTTTTTCTCTTTCACAATTAAATGAATTTGTATCAGTTTGTCTTTGATCTATTTCATTGCTATATTTAAAGCTACAAAGTGTTTTTTGATACTAAGATTTCACTTCAATTCTAAACAGAACCAGTAAGATTTAAAACATGCATGTTGCCAATCATCATTTCTGTTTCGCATCTTTTCATTTGATAATATATGATACATTACTGCATTAGGGTCAGCAAAATGTTTGTTGAACATGTAGAGCCAGATCATCTGCGCTGAGTTGACATTCAGTTCCAATCTGTCAATATAAACAAAGAATTACCTAATCTAATCTTCAATAAAATGACACATAAATTTATCTACATCTATATTCTCCAAAACAAATGTACATTACAGTAATACAGAGACTTTAATACTACTAAATACTCCCCCGTTGGTCCGTTTTAAGTTACTTGTCCAGTTTTGACTTCGTCGAAATTTAGTCAATGTGATCACAAATAAGCCGAAGCTCGACAAATAATTTGTAACAGAGGAAACATTCTTAAAATGGTACAGCATTGTTGAAATATTACCATTTGTTATTACCACTGTTTCCCCAGTTTTCAGTGAAGGCTGCTTTATGTAGCAGAAAATTTAATTCTACCCGTTACAGGTACAGTAGCAGTAGTCTGCAACTGTCTTTTTTAACAGTGGTAAGATCAAGTACATGTTAGTTATCTTTTTAACTATACCAATCTACCATACTGCAATTTTCCACCTACCAGTACTTTGTATCTGACTCACTTTAAGATAGACAGACAAGAAAACAATACCCCCAGTCCCCACCCTACTTTTTTAGCCCAATAATACAGGGGGTACTAGTATTTCAATCACCAAGAATCTATGTTTCTCCTGAATCCTTTCTTGAAATATATATGCGATGAAGATTAAATATCTGAATTCAGACGTATTTTTTTAGAATATAATATAAGATACTGGTAAGCGTTTACTAACAGCTTAAGATTTTAGGGGAAGAAAAACGATAGAGATTATACTGATCATGCATAAGCATAACAAAGAGTGCACTAAAGATTTGAGTTATGACTTAAAAGTAATTAACTTTAATTTAGAAGATAGAAATTGTTTTAGTTACCTTGATGGTGAAAGAAATAATCATGGCATCATCTGCAGTACTGAGGCTTACATGAAGGATCTGAAGCGAGAAGTCTTCGAGGGCTAAAATAATCTTTAATGCTTGGCCAGGTATTTTAGCAGATACAGTCTTTAGAAGTACATAAGGCCCTGAAAATTTCAATTCAACATCTGCAACCCCGGACTTCAAATGTGCGACCAGCTCATTAGCAGTAGCAACAACATTGTGACGATTAATTGGAGACGAAGGCGAAGAATTAGAAGGAGACATCATGGTTGGGGAGAAGTGATATGGAACTAATTGGAGCAAACCATGGTGCTTGTAAGGGCTAGTTGGTGTTCTAGGGCTTACGGGTAAGCTTGGTATTAGTCTAGGGCTTAGTGGCGGTTTTCTTGGGCTGATCGGTAAGTTTGTTGGACTTGAAATAAGTCTTGGACTTAAAACTTCACTGTAAACTTTTCTTTGCTTCTTTGCCTCAAGGGATTGGAGAACTTGCTGCAACTCAGTGATGTAGTCAACTACTCCTCCAACTATAGATGCTTGATCACCCTGTACTTTTAATTGTTAAGCACAGAAGTTTAAAAAAAAATCCTCTAAATATAAATTAGTAGTTCTAATATGATATTAGGACTTGTTTGGCCGGCAGCTTATAAGTCGGCCATGAGAACTTTTAGACAACTTAATTAGAATAGTAAGCCTTTAGATCGGCTTTGACAGTAAAAATTTTGCGAAGATTCTACTAGTGGATATAAAATTCATTTCAACTAGTGAATTTTTAAATAACATCAATTGAGTTGTTATTTCAAGTTCTCAAATTTGAGTGTATATGTTAGAAAGGGTTGGGAAAGCGGTTGTTGCAGCATAACCGTACCCTGAAAACTTTATGTAGTACATGTATAGTAGAGTTTTTAGTGTGAATACACGAGAGCCATCTTTATATACATATCGCGCTACGGTATGCTCCTAACAATCGATTGCCGCTTACCATCTCCCATATTTGAAATTGAATCAATTTCAAATTTGTGTTCATTTGTACAAAATCCAGAATTTCAAACTAATTTAAGTTTCCAAACAAACCGTATAAAAATTGTAATGAAGAAAAAAAATATATTAGTAACATTGACATAATTTTAAGGACTTACTCTTTTGACATAAAAGGAAGGCATAAGTGAACGCAAGATGGATAGGTTCTCATTCATCTGTTTCCTCCTGTTACGTTCCACAGTTATGTGGGATACCTTTTGCTGCCCATCTCCGCTTACAGAAACTTCGTCTCCGGTGGCATCTAGCTTCTGTTTCTTGGTCTTGTGTAAACCAACCACCATTAGCTCCGTGTTGAATGGATCCTCTAGATGATTCGCATTAAATGAAAATGTCGACTCTTGGGAAACTAAGTTTGTACCAGCAGTCGGCGGCTGCTGATTTTCATGTTCTTGTTGGGACAAATTAGACTCATGATCCAACGGAGGCAATGAGTGGAGTTCGGAGGTTGAAACTCCATCTAAAGCCTCGAGAATACTAAAAATATTTTCCGGTGAGGATACGAAAAAGCTGGATTCGAAGAACGGATTATCTGAGTCTTGGTGAAATTCAGGGAACACAGTTTGCATACTGCTCTCATGAACACTCATTTTCTTGCAACAGTAGAGTTTGGGCTAGGGCCTAGGTAGCTTGAGTGACGCTAATATATTCCATGAAAAATTAATGTGAATATATTTAAAATATACTATGTAATTTACCGCGCATTACATGATCTTAAAAGAAATAACAAATCGTGAAATGTGTATAGAAACAAAATCTTGAATTTATAGAGAGTCAACTATTTGCTAACTGCGCCAAAATTTTGACGAATAAATATACTCCATCTGTTTTCTTTTATATGTACTTTGACTTTCTTACATACAATTCTAAGTGTTAGACAGCATAGATAAAATAATATTTTCTAAAATTTTCTTTCTTTTAATTAAAGTTTTACTTATATATTTTTATTCACAAAAGAAAAAATTAAAAATTATTATTATAACTATGTGGTCAAAACACTTAAAATTGTGTGCACAAAAGTCAAACGTCATATAATAAAAAACAGAGGGAGTAATATTGGAAACTGATGCGAATGCGGGAGCCATGTCACTTACATACTCGATTTTTTGGTTTTAAGGATTAGAGTTATACTAATTTTTAAGAATAAACTGAAATTCAAAAAAAAATTACCAATATAAGTTGCAGTTCAGCTGGGCTTCAGCCTTACCATCGATTATACATAAAAGCAATATAAAGGATTATATTATTCATAGAAAAAACAGAAATTATATGTATTAATTTGCTTGGTTCTTAGAATCTTGAAACTTTCAAGTGTTTTTTTCCATAAAATTATGTAATGCTATCTTTGTTTTTTGATCGAATTTGGAATATATGCTTTTGGTTTAATTTTCAATAATATTTCAAATAAGTAAACAAAAAAACTAACTCTCAAAAGAACATCATGTATACATGCATTCAACTAAAAGAAGTTTCGAATTAATTTTTTTGATTATAATTAATTCGAGAAAAAAATATATGCCACCACCTGCCTACAGTTGACATTTGTGCCTTAGAGAAGAGAAAGAGAATGATTATACACTAATACTCAAACCGAGCCAAGACAAATTTGAAATCTTATATCCCAATTGTGTTTTTAGTACTTTCGATGAAAACTAAAGTATACAGCTTACATGAATATGGGAAAACATTACTAAAATGGAAACTGCAGAGTACAGTGAGGGTGATGCTCTCTATGTGTTTTCTTACATTCACTATACATGATAGAACTCAGAGCAGTTTTAGCATGGAAATGCAGAAGAAGGCAGAACTGTGGTTTAGCCAATGTTTAGCACTTTTTCTATAAATCATAATTATCAATTTTTTATGAAGTGTCAGAACTATTAACTATTTTTCCTCGTATATTTTGGTGATGAAACTGCTTTTCGTTAAGCACATTTATTAGGAGTCAGATTTTGATTAAAACGGTCTAAATTAGTACAAACAATAAACAAATACGTTATGTAATATTATATTAACTAGTAGATAACCTGTGCCAAGTACGCGCCGAGATCAAAATATCAATATTAAATAATGATTATAAAATTTATTTTAACTTTTTATTAAAATATATAATAATAAAATTATACGATTATTACAATTTTTCTTTTTAAATTATATATAGTTTTCATTAACTCAAATTTTATTAGAACTACAAATTCAATTTATTATGTATCTGTTGTTCAAACAGACACAACTAATATTTTACATCAAAATTTTAGTCGCAACACGATTGATGGATAATTTAATAAAAAATTAAATTAACATTACTAAGTAATTGCATATAAAATTTACTATTATTAGATAAATTTGTGTTTTTATATAGGTTTTTATTGAATAATTTTTTCTAATAAAATATTCATTATTTATGTATAAATTTGCATTTGGTGCTAAAATAGAATTCTGTAGGTATGACTCTAGATATTACAATGTATATACGATTCCGTTTATATAAAAACAATATAGATATGTCATATATAAGAATCAAAAAATGGATAAAATATTAAATATAGAATTATAAGTCATATATGAATAAAAGAAAAAATAAAAATGGTATAGCTATAATAAGATTTAAAAAGGGGTGAAACCAAAAGTTCGTAAAACCGAAAAGGAGTGAAACCAAAGTATCCCTTAAAAGATGGGTTCCTTATTAATTAATAATAACACTATTTAAAGGGTTCAATTTTATTATTTAAATAAAAAATAAAAAAGAATTGTACGAAAAATAGAAAAATCGTAATTATAATATAATTCCAATCTATATTTTGTTAAAAAACAACACAGAACTGTACATGAAAGAGAAATATAGGGGTGAAACCAAAATACAGTATAACTGTACTAGGATGGAACCAAGTACCCTGTCATGAAATAATTTAGAGTTTTACGAAAATAAAATTGTAATCATATTACGATTTGAACAATTTTATTATTTTCTGTAGGTATGAATCTAGAAATTATAATGTATATACGATTCCGTTTATATAAAAACAATATAGATATGTGATATATAAGAATCAAAAATGGATAAAATATTACATATAGAATTATAAGTCATATATGAATAAAAAAAAGAATAAAAATGGTATAGCTATAATAAGATTTAAAAAGGGGTGAAACCAAAAGTTCGTAAAACCGAAAAGGGGTGAAACCAAAGTAGCTATTGCGTGAGCCCGTAGGGTTTACCCAGTGCGCACCCGAAGGGTAGCGGCTGCGGGTTACCTACGATTAAAAAAAAAGTATCCCTTAAAAGATGGTTTACTTATTAATTAATAATAACACTGTTTAAAGGGTTCCATTTTATTATTTAAATAAAAAATAAAAAAGAATTGTACGAAAAATAGAAAAATCGTAATTATAATATAATTCCAATCTATATTTTGTTAAAAAACAACATTGAACTCTACATGAAAGAGAAATATAGGGGTGAAACCAAAATACGGTGTAACTGTACTAAGATGGAACCAAGTACCCTGTTAAGAAATAATTTAGAGTTCTACGAAAATATAATTGTAATCATATTACGGTTTGAACAATTTTATTATTTTCTATAGGTATGAATCTAGAAATTACAATGTATATACGATTCTATTTATATAAAAACAATATAGATATGTGATATATAAGAATCAAAAATGGATAAAATATTACATATAGAATTATAAGTCATATATGAATAAAAGAAAGAATAAAAATGTTATAGCTATAGTAAGATTTAAAAAGGGGTGAAACCAAAAATTCGTAAAACCGAAAAGGGGTGAAACAAAGTATCCCTTAAAAGATGGTTTCCTTATTAATGAATAATAACACTATTTAAAGGGTTCCATTTTATTATTTAAATAAAAAATATAAAAGAATTGTACAAACAATAGTTAAAGGGTTCCATTTTATTATTTAAATAAAAAATATAAAAGAATTGTACAAAAAATAGAAAAATCGCAAATATAATATAATTCCAATCTATATTTTGTTAAAAAATAATATAGAACTCTACATGAAAGAGAAATATAGGGGTGAAACCAAAATACGGTGTAACTGTACTAAGATGGAACCAAGTACCCTGTCAATAAATAATTTAGAGTTCTACGAAAATAGAATTGTAATCATATTACGGTTTGAACAATTTTATTATTTTCTGTAGATATGAATCTAGAAATTACAATGTATATACGATTCCGTTTATATAAAAACAATATAGATATGTGATATATAAGAATCAAAAAATGGATAAAATATTACATATAGAATTATAAGTCATATATGAATAAATAAAAGAATAAAAATGGTAGAGCTATAGTAAGATTTAAAAAGGGGTGAAACCAAAAGTTCGTAAAACCGAAAAGGGGTGAAACCAAAGTATCCCTTAAAAGATGGTTTCCTTATTAAAAAATAATAACACTGTCTAAAGGGTTCCATTTTATTATTTAAATAAAAAATAAAAAAGAATTGTACGAAAAATAGAAAAATCGTAATTATAATATAATTCCGATCTATATTTTGTTAAAAAACAACATAGAACTCTACATGAAAGAGAAATATAGGGGTGAAACCAAAATACGGGCGAAACCAAAATACGGTGTAACTCTACTAAGATGAAACCAAGTACCCTGTCAAGAAATAATTTAGAGTTTTACGAAAATAGAATTGTAATCATATTACGGTTTGAACAATTTTATTATTTTCTAGTGGTGAAACCAAAATACAGTTTTTATAATATTCATACCATTTTATTAAAATGAAATTCGACCAACAATTTAAAAAATTCTAAATTAAAAAATTTCAATTTAAACACATGGCCTATTTACTTGGTCGTGTTTTATATTTCTGGAAACCTATTTAGTTGAGCCAATTTATAAACTTATTTATTTTAAAATATAATTAAAAATAGGATTTAAACCTATAAAAATAATAAAAAATCATGGCTTACAAAAATTAAAAAAAAGAGTAAAAATAATATATATGGAAGTATAAGTCATATAGGAATAAAAAAGGATAAAAATAATACACTATAACATGAATCGTAAAAGCTGAAACCAAAAGGTGGTGGAACCAAAAAAATAAGTTAAAACAAAATACCACTTAAAAATAGGTTTTGTTTATTAATAGAGAAAAACAGGTAAAAATATTACATATAGAATTATAAGTCATATAGGAATCAAAAAAGAAAAGAATACACTTAGAGTTATAATATTAATCATAAAAACTGAAAACAAAAGGTGATAGAACCAAAAAATAAGTGAAAACAAAGTATCACTTAAAAAGTTTATTAATAAAGAAAAACGGTTAAAAATAATATAGATAGAATTGTAAGTCATATAAGAATCAAAAGGGATAAAAATAATGCAGTGTTAAAAGTTATAACATGAATCATAAAAAGTGAAACCAAAAAGTGGTGGTACCCAAAAATAAGTGGTAAATAATCCAGATAGAATTGTAAGTGAATCAAAAAGGATAAAAATAATATAGAGTTAGAGTTATAATATGAATCATAAAAAGTAAAACCAAAAGGTGGTGGTACCAAAAATAAGTGAAACCAAGGTACCACTTGAAAAGAGGTTTCACTTATTAATAAAGATTATTAATTATATATTGACAAAATGAAAATTGGAAAAATGACATTTTTAACTATATGATCAAAATTCTTACAAGTATGTGCAAAAAATTAAAACTATTAATACAGCTTCCAAAGTCCAGAGGAGTGTACTTAAAACATCTACAACACACTCTTTATTCAAGTTTTTAACTCAAAAATTGAGAATCAAAATTGATATTTTTAATAATAAAAAATAGTATTATTGAAAATGAGTACATATTAAATCACTTAAAACCAATAATTTATATTATTTATGTAACAATTTAAATTGTACGATCATGTATGCATCATGTGTATGCCATAAGTTTCGGGTCCCAGAAAAATGAACACTCTCATGCAGGACATGGTGATGGAATGTGATAAAAACCAAGGACATTTATTTTCAGTTGATTCTGGAAATGTAGATACTCATTAGTTAGATGCATTGTTGCAGATGTTGTTAATGATACAATAGTAATGTCATAAATATTACTGATATACTCCCTCCTTCCCTAAAAACGTTTCCTCTTTGTGTTGGACACGTTTGTCAATGCACACTTTTGATCGTTAATATCTTTAAATTCGTATTAGTATTAAATATAAAAATTTCACTGTATTAAAGTACTGATAAATACGAATCCAACGAGATCACTCATGACTATGTTTGATATTATAGATTAGACGTAAATTAGTAGTCAATCGCTTACCGTAAACGGTACCGAAAGTCAATATAGGAACATCATTTTGGGACGGAGGGAGTATCATGCAGTAGTAATTAATTTATATCAGCAGAGAAAATAAATAGAGGGAGCAACAGAGCTGCCTCCTTACTGTTCAGGACTGGGACATGATAGACAAAATCTAAAAGAAAATCTAAAATTTATTAACAACAAATCTATAAATTTGTTTTCGGGTACATAGCTGCCGGGAAATTAGCCCGAATCTAACCAACCACATACAAGCTGGGGGCCGTCTTATAATTTTACCTGTACTGCATTGACTATTTAGTTTAGGGGGTGGAACTCGGGACGAACCTAGGCCGTAACCTGACTAAACAAAAATGCATGTTTGAGATTTTTTTTTTAAATATCGATTTTTAGTTAAAAACTAGTACAAAATTTTTATATTTTGAAATTCTGGTTCCGCCACTGTTTTTATTAGTTGAAATTGTTAGAATAATATAAGATCAGAGTCATTCTTTAATACCTTGAGATTTCAGAGAAACTGATTCATTTATATGGTATCAGAGTTTGGTAGAGGATTCAGGTTCGATCCCTGACACCCTCAATATTTCTCACAATTTATGATGGACACAAAAGACAAATTTATGCCCCAAAGATGAATGTCCGTGATCCACTATTCGATCCATAAATGGGCGATCACTCCTCGACCCATAAATGGGTTTTCGAGTGCTGGGGTGTTAGAATAATATAAAATCCTGAAAGGATACATTGAGATTATTGAGATTTTAGAGTAACTGTTTCCTTGACAATCACTTTTCGACGTATAAATAGACTTTCGAGTGATGGGTGTTAGAATAATATAAGATCCCGGGGACTCGATTGTATATAAACTGTATACGGGGTTTGCATTTTCAGTCTGGAACAAGAAAGAAAATAATCTTTACCCCGCCTGGCCGCCAAGTCGTTGACGTGATCGAGTGCATGCATTGAAGTTGTATGCAATAGCCAATAGGTAGGCATGCATGCATACAGGCAAATTAAATCTAAAATTTAGATCTTCGGAATGGAGCAATAAATTCGGGAGAGTGAGTGACCACGGAGATGTCGTGTCTGCGAATTAAATTTGAAGGCCTCCATTTCAATTTTAGAAAGTACTCTCATCATTGCTACAGAAGATTATGAGTGAGAGAGAGAGACTTTGTAGCTTAATTTGTTCATAATCGAAATCTTTGTATAAATGACGGAGACACGAGGCTACGTACAGAGTATAAACAGAGATAAATTTGATATGTGAACCACACACATGATCAGAAATTAGAACCGCAAATGAATAGAGCAGTTCATAAACAAAATTCGGGATCGGTTCGTTTAAGTGAACTCGGTTCGACTTGTTTTCTTAAACGAGCCGATCGCGAACATAAAAACAAGATCGGATAAATAAACGAGCCGAGCCGAGTTTTTTATATGTTCGGCTTGGACTCGGCTCTTTTAGCTCGGACTCGACTCGAACTCGGTAACTCGGATAGGCTTGGATAAATTTTTTATATAAAACAAATAGTAAATATTTACTAATCACTTGTATAAAGATTTTAATTTTTTTTAATTATAATTTAATACTAAATTTAAAGTAAAATGATTAATTTAATAAAAAATTAATATATATATTCTAATAATACATAATTTAATTAATTTCATACATATTACTAGAACTTGATTACTTTAACAAATAATTTCTAATTAAATTTAACTCTAAATTTCACCTCACACTTTTATTAGAGGAGTCTATGATAAAATGGACCAAAATTACGATTTCAAATAAATTAAAATAGTGGGTTGTTAAAATAAATTATATCATTATAATAATTTTAAGAAAAAATAAAATAATTTTTAATAATTATATTTATCAACCACTTAAAGGGGCTTGCTTCCTTTATTTTATTTTATATGTGTTTTCTAATCTAAACCATATTAACTGAAATATCAAAAAGCACTAAATATTTGACAATCGACATCAATTAAGAAACAAGTGTAGAGTGTGAGTGTGAGTGTGCGTATATAATTGTAAGATGAAATTGGTATTTGATCTCTATATAACTTATAAAATTATATATTATACCTTAAGTTTGGTCGATTAAAAAATATATGCGAAATATTAGTGGACAACTCGATTTGGCTCGAGTTTGGCTCGGCTCGGTTCGTTTATAAACGAGCCAATCGTAAACATTTTTTTTCGGCTCAGTTTTTAAACTCGGCTCGATTCTTTTTAAATATGCTTGGCTCGGACAGAACTCGACTCGGTTCTGTTCGTTTGCAGTTCTATCAGAAATTAATATAATTGTAGCCTAGTATGAAACTATAACATAGATACAAAATATGTTTGGGTAATTAACAGCAAATGTATTGATCATGGAGAGCCTTCCTATGCTACATAATCGTTTATTGTTAGAACATCTTCTATATATTCTTAAATCATTCTTAAATATAAAATTATTAGATTTTAACAATTTAGTACACATCAATCTCTAATAATATTCTTCATATCCGCTTCTCATTCAATTATATATTATTAATAATAACTTAATATCATAAAATTATAAAATAAAATGAAGAAAGAGAGAAAGTGAGAGTATAGCTTACTAATTTACAGTATTAGAATTGGGTTACCAGTATATGCTCGGAAACTTGGCAAACTCACTCGGTTCCGGAGATCTTCCAGTTTCCGGTGAGATTTTTTAAAAATTGGTTTTAATTAATTCAATCGAATGCAGTTAAATTTAGAATTCTTTTTTTTTTGATTCGATAAGGTTGAATTTAGGTTTTGGCGGTTCTTTCAAAAAAATTCAGAAAATTCAATTTTTTGAACCGGTTTTTTAAATTTTAAGCGAAAATTTTAATTTGACTGTCTTCGGTCGAATTTGACCGTATTCATCTGGTCGTAATTAGTCGGTCGAATTTAGTTAAATACGACCGAATTTCTAAATTCGACTCTTTTTATTATAATCAATTCAAAATCGCTCGAATTTAGTTAAATTCCACCGCGCACAATCGAATTAAGATAAATTTGACCGATTTTTTCCGATCAAATTTAATTTTTTTTCTTGCAGGGGTCATTTATCCACATGTGAGGGGAAAATAGTCAGTACTGATCATCAATCATAACATAAAACGAGAACTTGCGAAAATAGTGACAACTAGAAACAATCAAGTTATTGGCAAAATGTAACACTATTAATTTTAGAGAGCAGGCTTTTTGTAAGATAGGTCCCCTTATGAGGGTCCTGAACACAAGCCCAATTATTGAGATGTTTGATTTATTATCCATCTCTTTTGCCGTTTGCCTTTTGATTTAATATCTGGAAGATGACTCGTGTCAAGCACAATTTAGAATTTTTTTATTAAATTTATTTATAATAATATAGTTAATTTAATGTATTGATGTTATAATATAACCAAAATACGATAAAATCAAGTAATTATTTACATTCGAACAAATTATAACATGATCCAAACAAATCAAGTAATATTAAAAAGGTAATACAGAGTTCTAAAGAAAATAGAAATATTGTAAATATAACATGATCCGAACAAATTTATTATTTTAACTAAAGGTAATGTAGAATTATTCGAGAAGTATAAGCATTATAATTATACTACAATTTCAACAATTTTGTCACCTGCGTAAAATAGAAATTTAGGAGTGGAATCAAAAAATTGTAAGCCAAAAATTCATTAAAATCAAGTAGTACTAAAAGTGATCAGATTGAAACGAAAATTCTGGGGAATCAAGTATCATATCGTTAAAAAATAATATCGAGCTCTACATGAAATAAAAGTATTGTAATTATAATCATATAATTGGAACAATTTTATTATTTTAATAAAAAATTATTAAGAATTCTATGAAATATAGAAATATCTTAATTATAACATGATTCCACAAATTTTTATATTTAATTAAAAAGTAACATAAAACTCTACATGAAATAGGAATATAGCGTTGAACCAAAATACGACGTAACCATACTAAAATGTAATCAAATACCTTATCAAAAAATAATATAGAGTTCTATAGGAAATAGAATTGTAATCATAATACAGTTTGAACAATTTTATTATTATTTGTGGGTGAAAATTAAAGGACGGTGTCTATAATATTATTATTATTTTTATTAATATAGAATCCTACCAATAACTTAAAAAATTCTAAATAAAAATATACCAATTTAAACACATGACCTATTTACTTGGTCATAGTTTTAATTTTTTTGGAACATATATATTTAGTTGGGCCAATTTATGAACTTATTTTAAAAGATAATTAAAAATAAAATTTTAACCTATAAAAATAATAAAAGCATATGACTTATAAAAATAAAAAAACGGGTAAAAAAATACATATAGAATTATAAGTTATACAAGAATAAAAATAATATACTTAATGTCACAGCATGAATTAAAAAGGGTGAAATTAAAAGGTGATGAATCAAAAACGGTGAAATTATAAGGTGATGAAATTATAGGATAAAAATAATACACCTAGAGTTATAACATAAATGAAAAAGGGTGAAAACAAAAGATGGTAATAATGATTATTAATAACTTTTTACTTAGCCAAAAGTATAGTATTTCACTACATTTAAATCCTCTATATACATTAATTTGTTCAAATTTAAACATTTATCTTTTTACCTAGCGAAAAGTATAGTATTTCTTTTCACTAAATTTAAATCCTCTGGACACATTAATTTGTTCAAATTCCAACTTGTACAAAGTTGTAGGCCTTTAATACTACTAGAGTTGGGATAAGGCCCAGAATCCTAAATGAAAAGCCCATTAATTTAATCATTTCCACGTACAATCCTATATCCTTTTGATATTTCCATGAACAATTTGATATAAAATGAAAAAAGATGGTATATTTTATAGTCAAAAGCATACGGCAGCATATCCTATCATAAAAAGTTTTCGCTGCACGTCTACACTAGGATTTTTTAATGTATAAATGGGGTTTTGATCTTTATATGTAATGTAAAAAATTTCTGCCATACCAAATTAATGAAGATGGTGTGTCTCGAAAAATGAACTGTTGACTGCGGCTGGATGAAGCCAAATTTATTTTATTTTTCATGCACTTAATTTCCTTAAATAAAATAGCAGCAGTATTTCATATATTTATTTATTAAGGCTTGTAAGCTGGGACTTTGTCTTTTGTCTTGTTTAGCATGTTGAGCATTCACATGTGTTCTATTATTGAGGGAACTTGTATATTTACAATCTTTAGTTTGTTAGGAACAGTCTGATAAGATGGACATTGTGGTGACAGTATAGACCATAGGTGAGATTTTCAAAATTTGAATCAATAGCCTAGTTCCTCATATCCTCTCTCTCTTTTCTACATAATTTTGAAATGCTCTTTATCAATTTGTTTATATGGTATCAGAGGCCTATATGATAGAATGAGAGTAGAATCAAGTAAAAAGAGAGAGTCAACACTTTTATATAGCTTGTAGCCTGTTTAAAAAGAGCTGTCATAGGTGTGTTCTCTTTTCATATTATTTTTCAGACGTAATGGCTGCCAGCAGTATTAGACTAACATATATTTATTTACAAAATTCTTTGTTCCTACACCCCTCTGATGGACCTACCTCGATTACTGTCTCAAAGTTACAAGGGGCCGTTGATTATAGAGCGTGGAAAAGACAGTTCGAGATCCAACTTTCTGCACAAAGGAAACCGGGTTTTATTGATGGGTCTATCTCAAGGAGCACCACTAATGTCGCTGAAACAGGGAAATTGGACACTTGCAATAATATGGTAATTTCATGGATCCATAATAATGTCTCTGAATTAATTAAGTCTTCCATTTTGTTCCTAAGCACTACTAGTGAAATATGGAATCAGTTGAGACAATGATTTTCTTTGACAAATGGCTCCATAAAATATAAGTTGAGTCGAGATATGTTTAATTTAAAACAAAATGGTGCCAAGATTAATGATTATTTAACAAGTTTGAGTGAGTTATGGGAGGAGCTTGAGTCCATAAATAGTCTTCCTGCAATTACTACCATGACTACTGAGGTAACAAACTTGTTAAAGGCTATCCATACTATGAAAGAGGAAGCTAAGTTATTTCAGTTTCTTAATGGTCTTGACGATATATATGGATCCCCGCGGAGTCAGTTGCTAAAGGTGACACCTCTACCATCTATTGAAATGGCTTGTGCTTCTGTTCAGCAAGCGGAATCTCAAATATTTGTTGGAGATTCAGATATTTCAGCCATGTTTAGCAATGGAAATGATGAAAAGGGGATGACTTTTGTAGCATGTGGTGTTAGAGGTCATACTCGTGATAAATGTTGGACTTTTGTAGCATAGCGTTCCGGGGAAGAGGTTTGTTCAGAACAAGGGTAAATGGCCTCCAAATAAAAATAATATGCCCAAGATGGATAATAATATGCAAGGAAAGGTCACAAGCCAGGATGAAGTGACAATGATTGCTCAACACCTTGGACGGTTACTGAAATTGCTGCAAAATGCTTTGGAAGGTCACAGATAATCAGAAATGGATAATGAATTAGAATATGGTTTTTCTGGTATGGTCAATGTCAGAAAAGATAAATTGAAAGGAAAAGTTAGGATGAGTGAAGTAGAATGGATGGTTGATTCAGGGGCGTCAGACCATATGACTTGTTGTTTGAAGAATTTGATTAACGTCAAAAAGGCTCCATCTGCTTTTAGAATAAAGCTGCCCACATGAGCTACAACTTCCATAAGTCATATAGGCGATGTTCTATTAGCTAAAGGACTAAAACTGTTAAATGTGTTGCATGTTCTTGGGTTCAATCATAATTTGTTGTCGATTCATAGATTATCAAGTGATCCTCACTGTGATGTAACATTTCAACCAAATCGGTGTATAACTATTAACCCCAGAACAAAAGAAGTTATTGCTATAGGTGTTCTAAAGCAAGGCCTGTATTATCTAGAGTGTAAAGGGGAGTCATTCGGTATGCTCATTAAAGGTGGTAGAAGCAATGCACTGTGTCTGACAGTTGATACTTCTCTTGTTCCTGGAAATCAGTTTACACTGTGGTATTAATGGCTTGGGCTTGACTCGATTTCAAAAATGAAGTATATTGACTGTTTTAAACCATTCTTTCCTCAGCAGACTCAAGTGTGCATCACATGTCCAATGGCAAAAATGACAAGGCACCTATTTCCAGTTAGTTCTTCTCATGCAGCCACATCATTTGCACTGGTACACACCGACATCTGAGGTCCGGATTAAGTCAACACCAGAGGTAAATTTGATTTTTCCTCACTATACTGGATGATTACAGTAGGATGACATTGGTGTATTTGTTTCATAAAAAAATTTATTATCTTGCTACCATGATTGCTTTCAAAGAGTATATTAGAACTCATTTCAAAGGTCGAATGCAAACTATAAGATCAGATAATGCTCTGACAAAGCATGTGCTTAATTTTTAGTAGAAAAAGGCATTGTCCATTAAAAGTCATGACTTACACACCCCAACAAAATGCTAGGGTGGAAATAAAACATAGGCATGTGCTGGAAGTAGCTAGAGCATTGAGATTTCAGTCTTGGTTGCTTCTTTCATTTTGGGGCGGCTGCGTTTTAACTGTTGTGCATTTAATTAATAGGCTGTCAAGTGCAGTGTTAAAGTTTAGCACTCCCTATGAAAAGTTGCATGAAGATCCTACTACTTATGAACATCTCAAGATGTTTGGGTGTCTTGCATTTGGAAAAGATCAAACTCCTAGCACTGATAAATTTAGAGCAAAGGGAATTCCATCTGTCTTTATCGGTTACCCCGGTTTACATAAAGAATATAGGTTGTTGAACCTCATTTCAATGCAACCCTATGTGACACGACATGTAATATTCAATGGAGATGTATTTCCTTTAAATAGCAATTCGTCACCATCATATATACAACCTCTGCCTGTTAAATTGCCAGCAATAAACAAGTTGATTGCACTGATGATTTTGACATCTCTGTAGGGGTGAACACGGGTTGGGTCGGTCGGGTTTTAGATAAAAAATGACCCAACCCAATATAGTCGGTTTGTAAAAAAATCAACCCATTATCTCGAAAATATTTGTCAAACCCAACCCTATTATTTATATGTCGGGTTGGGTCGGGTAGGGTCGGGTTGGTTGGGTTTATTATCCTGTCAAAATTTAAATTCAAAACAGAAGTACAATAAATCTTATCAAGTCAATATAATATAAGTTCAACAGAATATTAAATAAAACAGTGACAATCCACAAATCCATCATCCATGTTCCATGCCATGGCAGAATATTACATCAATAAGTTCTTACAACAAAAACTAGTTCAAATTTCTAATAGCATTAACAGACAACAACAGTTTCATAGTTCTAAGCAACATTATAACATAGTTTCATTCATCAATAATGTTAATGGCTGCCTTGATTGTGTCATTTGATGTAGCAGGGTCTTTTCCCTTGTCCATGTTACCTGTAAATTGAAAAAATAAAATACATAAGCAAAGAAAAAAAGATCATGTTAAATCAGATTTATTAAATATGTTTACCTTCTTCCAGAAACGCGTAAGAATGAATATCATCTAAAAAATCTTTAGATTTTATCCCATCATGACGCCCCTTCAACCAACTCTGCGTGCACACTAGCACTTCCAACATCTTTGGACTCAAAGAACTTCGAAAAGGGTCCAATATTCGACCACTTGTACTAAAGGCAGATTCAGATGCCACAGTTGATACCGGAACAGCAAGAACGTCTCTAGCAATCAAAGATAAAATTTTATACCTGTTCGCATTATCTTTCCACCAAAGTAATATATCAAACGAGGACGTCATTGGATTGATAGGTTCTTCAGTTAAATATTTATCTACATCAGTTTTACTCTCAGCCGTATCCAGCTGCTGTTGCTGCATATAATTTTCTAACAATCGCCTCCTACGAGTTTCTTTCGGTGCACTAGACTTTGGCAGAGAATCAGTTCCAGCATCCTGTTGGATATTAAAATGTGAAATCATGTCTAAGGATTTGGAATCTTCAGAAAATCAATTTTTTGTTAGTCAGAGAACTTGCCTAGCATATAGAGATGATCTCTGGCTAAGATCATTTTAAAAATTCACCCCTCTTTGAACCACAAATTTCTGTGTCTTAAACACCACCTCTGTCCACATATATAGAAACCCCTGAATCTGATTCACATCACTCCACAAACACTTCACCCGTGCAAAGTTCCATACTTCGAAAATCTTCTAGAACAGGGAAACCACCTAGCTGGTTTGAAGATTATGTTCATCATATTTCTAACAGAGTTGTTAGTGCATCTGCAGTTGTTTGTCAGCCTATCACAAGTTCGTTTAATTGTTTCTTGGATAACATTGTTCATGACATGGATCCTGTTCACTTTAAACAAGCTATTGCTCAATCTCATTGGATTAATGCTATAAACGTGGAACTTGACGCACTTGAAGCAAAGCAAACATGGGAGATTACTGATCTTCCCTATAACATAACAACAATTGGAAGCAAATGGATATATAAGACCAAGTACAAGGTAAATGGGAGCGTGGATAAATCCAAAGCTCGATTGGTGATCCTTGGAAACAAGCAAACCTATTTCATCAACTACTTGGAGACCTTCACTCTAGTTGCTAAGATGTCGACAATATGAGCAGTCCTTGTCGTAGCTCCTATGCATGACATGAATGCTATTCACATGGATGTTTCGAATGCATTACTAAATGGAAATCTCAATAAAACTGTGTATAAGCGTTTTTCACAAGGTTATACTGGATATGGCATCAGGATTTCACATAAATTGGAGGAGGTCGTGTCTAAAATGGAGACTACTTTCGTGTGCAAAGTCTTGAAAGCTTTGTATGGACTGCGTCAAGCAGCGCGTGAATGGTTTGATAAGTTGTCTACAACTCTCTTGTCTACTGGGTTTGTGCATAATAAGGATGACTATAGCCTCTTTACCAAGGTAACTCTTGCATCTGTTACTCTAGTTCTTATATACATTGATGACATGTTAATTACTGGGGATTGTGAAGCATCTATTGAAAGTTTGAAGTTTGTGTTGTCCAGTACTTTTCATATGAAAGATTTGGGTCATGTCACCTATTTCTTACGTCTTGAAATTGACAGGACACAAGATGCTTTCTTTATTTCACAAAAGAAATACGTCTTAGACCTCTTGGCTGAATTTGGTATGCTCTCTGATAAGCCTCTGAAACTACCTATGAATTCTCATTTTAAACTCACGCCGGATAAAGTGATTCGTCTCACAAACCTCATCCTTACCAAAAACTGTTGGGTAAGCTAATCTATCTCACTCTCGTCGTCCTGACCTCTCTTTTCCAGTGCACAACCTTGCTCAATTTATGTAGTGCCCAACCAATGTTCATATGTAATCAACCAAACGTATCCTCCGATATCTTCTATCTAATCCTGGACAAGGCATTCTTCTTGTATCGTCTTCCGTAGCTCAGCTGACTGCATACTACGATAGCAATATGGCGAGCTGCCCAACAACCCGAAAATCTACTACGGGCTACTGCATTTTACTTGGGTGTTCACCTATCTCCTGAAAAACGAAAAAGCAGTCGGTTGTTGCTCGTTCCACAACTGAGGCATAATATCGTGCGACGACACTTACTTGGTTACACTCTTCTTAAAGATATAGGGCTGGTCAATCTTCCTCCTATTATCATTAAGAGTGATAACCAAGCAATATTATATATAACTGCTAACCCCGTGCTCCATGAACGAACAAAGTATATCGAGTTGGACTGCCATTTTATAAGAAAAAAAAATGAGGAATGATCGATAACTACTAGTCATGTTCCATCTCATCTTCAACTTGCAGATATCCTCACTAAGTCGTCGACTGTGAAGCAACATGATTATCTTTTGCACAAGATTGGAGCCTCGTGAAACCTCCTCTCAGGGGAGTAATGAAGATGGTGTGTCTCATGCAAGTAAGGAAGAATGAACTGTTGCACAAGATGGTGTGTATCATCCATTTTTTAGCGTACACACTTACTATCTCTTTAAATTACATTTACATTTACTTAATAATTTGCTTAAAATTTTATAATTTTAATAATAAAAATAAATGAATTTGTTTCCGGGTGCCTGCCACGGGTAAGGTACTAGTTTGTTTGAATCAATAGTCTAGTTCCTTGTATCCTCTCTCTTTTTTACGCAACTTTCATATGTTCTTTATCAATTTGTTTATGACAAATGCTGCTAATAATCGTGATTATTTCCCTTCTTTGCAAATTTTGTTTTATTTTTATGTAACGAAAACAAAATTTGACGTTCCTATATGTCGTATGAACATGATATAGATACATACCAACACACGGAGCCAAAATTAAAGTAACGACAGCTAGCTTAATCAGTGGTTTATCTCTGTCTTTTGGTCTTTTGCTGTCGACGTAGCTATTTAATTAAGGTTTATTAACTCTCTAAATTAAGTTTAATGTGGGGGTGCTTAGTAATAGTATACGGAGAGGTCCTCGAGTACAACAACGAATAATTGGATATCCTAGATACCTTTCTATCATTGTCTATTGATCCGGCCGTCAAATTCCTAGTTTAAAACGTCCTTGACACAATTTTAACATTAAATCACTTTCGTTAACATGTCTTTGTTGTGTGTATATATATGCATTAATCTTGTTACCTTGCTAGTTCATCTTACACAAACACAATTCAGCTAGCTAGTTGGCAATGGCTTCGAATAATCTTGCTGTGCTTACTGCTCTTGATACAGCTAAAACGCAATGGTACCATGTGATGGCTATTGTTATAGCTGGTATGGGCTTTTTTACCGATGCTTATGATCTTTTTTGCATCTCCACCGTGTCTAAATTATTAGGCCGGCTTTATTACTACGATTCGAGTACTGGAAAGCCAGGAGCTCTCCCTCACCATATTAACAATGCTGTCACCGGTGTTGCCCTCATTGGAACCCTAACCGGGCAGCTCTTTTTCGGATGGCTAGGCGACAAACTTGGTCGAAAGAAAGTCTATGGAGTAACGCTTATTCTCATGGTTGTTTGTGCTCTTTGCTCTGGCCTTTCTTTTGGCTATAGCGCCAATGCTGTTATTGGAACCTTATGTTTCTTTAGGTTTTGGCTAGGGTTCGGCATTGGAGGCGATTATCCACTTTCGGCTACTATTATGTCCGAGTATGCTAACAAGAAAACACGTGGGGCCTTTATTGCTGCGGTGTTTGCTATGCAAGGCATGGGGATTATCTTTGCAGGACTCGTTTCGATGATTGTTTCAAAGATATTCCTTGATTTTGACAATGTTCCGAGTTTCAGTACTAATCCAGTGCTCTCCACGCAACCCCAAGCGGATTTTGTGTGGAGAATTGTACTAATGATGGGTGCTGTCCCAGCAGCTCTAACATACTATTGGAGGATGAAGATGCCTGAAACTGGTCGATACACTGCCGTTATTGAAGGCAATGCTAAGCAGGCAGCAGCGGATATGGGTAGGGTTTTGGAGATTGAAATCGCAGCTGAGCCAGATAAATTATCCGACTACAAGGCAGCCAATAGTTATTCATTGTTTTCTAGTGAGTTCTTGCGAAGACATGGTTTTCATTTGCTTGGAACAACTACCACATGGTTTTTGCTAGACATAGCCTTTTACAGTCAAAACTTAACTCAAAAAGACATATTTCCGGTGATGGGCCTCACAAGAAAGGCCGTTGATGTTAATGCACTTCGCGAGATGTTTGAAACTTCAAGAGCCATGTTTGTGATAGCCATGTTTGGAACATTCCCCGGCTACTGGTTTACGGTATTTTTCATCGAAAAGATGGGAAGATTTAAGATTCAACTAATGGGGTTTGTTATGATGACAATCTTTATGTTCACCATTGGATTAAAATATGATTATCTTAAAAATGAGGATCATAAGTGGACTTTCGCAACCCTATATGGCCTGACGTTTTTCTTTGCTAATTTCGGGCCAAATAGCACGACCTTCGTCCTGCCAGCGGAGCTGTTTCCGACCCGGATAAGGTCCACATGTCATGCCATTAGTGCTGCATCAGGAAAGGCAGGGGCAATATTTAGTGCATTTATCGTGCAAAGTTACACATTGGATGGCACAACCAAGAAAATTAAGAAAGCCATGTACTTTCTGGCCTTCACAAATGCATTAGGGGTTCTCTTTACATTCTTTGTGACAGAGACGAAAGGACGATCGCTTGAGGAGATCTCCGGTGAGAATGAAGGTATGGGCGGAGATAAATCACCAGACAACAATGTCCAGAAGGAATCCATATAGCTCGATGCATGCATGAAGTAACATTTATAAAACTACAAAGTGATAGATATTATATGTAAGGAAAATAAATAAATGGGCGAAGGACTATATAGACATGGTTATTCGCTCGAGAGATTGTTGTTGTGCGCGTATGTATGGTGTGTGTAATATGATGCTTATTTCTTGTCTCGAATAAATAAGAACCAGCAATGTAACTATATTGTTTTCGTGATATTGTAGCATAAATCCATCATATAATACTCCGTCTATCCCAATAATTTCTTAACATTTAATTAGGGCTGTTCACAAACCGAGCTGTTCACGAACCGAGCTGTTCATGAACAAACTCGAGCTCGACTCGTTAAGAACTCGTTCGGCTCAGCTCGTTAACGAACTCGAGCTCGAACTTGAACAGACAAATGTGCTCGTTAAGCGAAACGAGCTCGGGCCGAGTTTTGGGTTGTTCGGCTCGAGATCGGCTCGGCTCGTGCTCGCCCATTAAAATTCGAAAAAATTCTAATATATCCTGAATATTTTTATACAGGTATGATTTTTTCTTTTTAAATATGACTTCACTGTATTTTTTTCATCTTCCAACGATCATTTTGCATACCATATGTGATATATTTTGACATGATTTAGAAATTTTTTATTTTAGTTTTTAATTTTAAAATCTGGCTTTATAATTATATCACTATTTTTTTTAATATTTTTCATCGATCCAACCGTATGGATGTCATAAAATATATATTTTAATGATATAATCAAAGTTTCACATCAAAATAATTTTATTTGATTTTCTACTTTAACGGTCAAGCATTAGTTTGACTAGTAATGTTAACTAGTATTTAGTCTGGATTTATTGTTTCTATTATTTTAAAAATACTTTAAATCGATCCAACCATATGGATGTCATAAAATATATATTTTATTGATATAATCAAAGTTTCAGATCAAAATAATTTTATTTGGTTTGCTATTTTAACAGTCAAACATTAGTTTGACTATTACCGCTAACTAGTGTTTAGTCCTGATTTGTTGTTTTGATTATTTTAAAAATACTTTATATCGATCCAACCATATGGATGTCATAATATATATATTTTATTGATATAATCAAAGTTACGTATCAAAATAATTTTATTTGATTATCTATTTTAACAGTCAAACATTAGTTTTACTAGTAGTAGTAACTATTGAATGTTTGACTAGTACTAGTAACTATTATTTAGTCATGTATTGGTATCTCGACTTATTTAAAATTATTTCTAATTGATCCAACCGTATGAATGTCAAAATAAATATATTTTAATGATATATCCAAATTTTCAAATCAAGATAATTTTACTTGGTCTGTTATTTTAGCAGTCAAGTATTAGTTTGACTATTACCACTAACTAGTGTTTAGTCCTTAATTGGTGCTTCGATTTTTTTAAAAATATTTTCCATTGATCCAACCGTATGGACGTCAAGATATATATATTTTAGTGATATAACCAAAGTTTCAAAAAAAATAAATTTATTTGATAAGTTATTTTTACAGTCAAACAGCGGTTGAGCTGAATTTTTTCTGGCTCGGCTCGGCTCGTTTATGTTCGCGAACAAGCTCGTGTTCGGCTCGTTAGTTAACGAGCTCGAGCTCGAACACATTTTTTGTTCGATAAGAAAGCTCGACTCGGCTCGGTTCGTCAGAAAAAAATTAAAACTCGGCTTTGTTCGATCAAAACTCGGCTCAGCTCGGTTCGTGAACAGCCTTACATTAATTATAGTATTTATATTGTAATATAAATTATTTTAATTTTTCTGAATAAAAATTAAATATTTACATTTTAATTCAAAAAAAAACTTTAAATTTTTTTTAAGTAAGTGATGAAACTATACTAGATAAAGTCTTAAAATGCGTGTCGAACTTTATTTTTCAAATACGAAGAACCTACCGGGACGGAGGGAGTACTAGCTTAGAACCGTGCGATACAATGAATTTTTTTAATATTATATATAATATTTATTTATAGATTGAATTGCTAATGTTTAAGATGCGGAATTTAATAATTCAAACTTTTATATGATTTGATTTAATAATTATTATACATATACACATATATTTGTAAAAACATCTAATAGTCCATATTAAATTAGGAATACATGAACCATAACTATCAATAATTTGGCAATAGTTTAAATTTTAATTTGTCTCGTCATATTATAATTTTAAAATATTTATATAAATATATAATAATTATAAATTTATAATAAAAATAATAGAATAACATGTGGTCATAGTTTAGTAGGATAAATATACAATATCTAGTGGTTTAATAATTTAGTAGTTTAGAGAATATATAATACTATTTATTCATTTTTTTAGTAATTGGATAAGTTGTGGTTGTAGTTTAGTAGAAAAAGTAGACTATGTGTAATTTAGTAGTTTAGTGGATATATATAATACTATTTATTTATTTTTATAATAACCAAAATTAGGGAACAACCGTTGAATCAATTTATACCCCATTCCAGTTATTATATTATAGTGTAGATTATAAAATAAGGATGTAATTTGATTTTTTATTTAGAGGTATTTAAATTGAAAAATAAAATATTAAATTGAAATATATAGTATTATTGTTATTTCTATGCGTGTATACGAAATATAATTATTTTTTAATTTTCACGATAATTTTTATCCCGATTTAATAATATACAAATTACGTTTAGTTTTATTTTAAATTTTTTTAGAGTACTATATAAAACCAAGTTCGATTTCGACTAACTAACTATGAATTTTTTAATGATTAGGTGTGTAATGCACCAATATTTTATTTTTATTTACAAATATTATTTAATTTGAAATAGTTAAAAAAACCAAATTAAAGTTCAAACAAATAAAAAATACCGAATTTAGTTTGATTTTATTTCAGCTCTATTTTGAGTCCTATAAATAAGCTTTTAATAATTTTACAGCCCACTTGAAACTCATGAAGTAATGTTTAATTTAGTGATGGTTTAAAATTTTTTGTACAAAATATATAATCCAAAATTTGAAGATAAAAAATAATTATAAATTTTACATCAAATAATTTATTCAGTTTAAGATACATACTTTTTTTTACTAGTTTAAATAAGTGAAAGGGTAGAAAATTCTATTCAATTTAGAAATATCTTACTTATCTTTTGTTATAAAATATTCTTTTATTTTAGATTTAACGGATATGATCAATTTGTTTAAAGATTTAACTGTGTTAGTACAGTGACCATAACTACAAAAAATTTGGATAATGTCCCCTAACGATATAATGCATAAGGATCTTATCCAAATTTTTGTTAATGATGGTCACTGTAGTGCCAATTTAATAAAATATGTTAGATCTTTAATTAATTTGATTATAGTTGTTTGATCTAAAATAAAGGAATATTTTATAAGTAATTATAAATATGTGTTCTAAATTGAAAATAAATCCTACATTTTCAATAATTTAAGTAAAGGCATCCCAAACTTAATCCAATAATGATATAAAATTATTAATTTATCATTTTCTTACTATTTCTAGATAATATTTTATGGACAAAATTTTTAAATCATCACTAAATTAAACAATAATTTGTATGCTTCGCGCGGGCTATAAAATCATTAAAATCTGATTTATCGAACTCAAGATAGAGCCGAAATAAAATCAAACAAAACTCAGCAATTATTTTTATTTATATGAAATGTAATTTAATTCTTTTTGTAACAAAATAAAACTTAATAAAAATTTGTTAATTAAAAAATATAACCCAAAATATTAAAAAAATTGGTTATCGGTTAATCGATACCGTACTTGGTGTTATATAATACACGACACCACTTTTGTATCCATATTATTCATGCTACTTTTAATACCTAAATATAGATCATTCCTTAGTTGGTCTAATGACCTTGAAAAAAGACAAGATAATATACATTATTCATTTTGACTAAAACAAAACTATTGGACGAGGTTAAAATAAAATTAAAAGCAAAGTTGGATTTGGTTGGTATAATGGTTTGCGGGCTAAAATAAAATAATAATTACTATTGATTCGACTTAAAAAATTATATTATCGAACTGGTAATTTGTCGATCGGTATAATACCGTAGATTAAAACAAAATAGTATATATACTATTCACTCGAGCTAAAAATTTATAGAACTGATCTGCGATAGATAAAATTACAATTAAGATATAATTCCACCACTTTAAACAAAATATTCCCTCCATATAATTCATTCGTATATAGTTTTTTCAATATTTATCACTCATTTCAAGATAAATACGAAGTATACTATTGATCTATCTTTAAATAAAATTAAAATCAAATTAAATATATGTAGTTAGATTTGGTCGTATAAAAGGTCTCGGGATAAAATAAAATAAAAATTAAATTAAAGGTGATTTATATACTATTGATCGAGAGTAAAACTTATCTTTTAAATTAAAAAATAATTATATTTCGTAAACTCACATAGAAATACCGATAACAATATACCTTTCAATGAGTAATATTAATTTTTCTAAAATTAAATGCATCTAAATAAAAATATTAAAGACATATACGTATAATTTTTATCAAATCTTATCATTTAAAAATTTTGAAAAAACAAATCCCGCATCTTAAAAATTTTAATTCAATTTATATTTAAGAAAATTATATACTGATAGAAAAAAAATCCTTAGCACGTGTTTTAAGTTTGAGTCTCCTCCGAATACACTGTTGGAGACTTCGTGTTCTGATTATGCTTATTAATGAAATTTCTCTTTGTTTTTGAAAAAAAATATATGTACGCCTCTGTTCCATCTGCCGGCAATATTTGTGCTAATAGCTCCAAAATCACCTAGCATTTTCCCATATATATTTTTTGTTAATGTGAATACTAAAAATTCATGCGAAGACCATTTCTTGTTGATGACACTGACGGTAATCTTGTTTGGAAACATAGTTCCATTTCAAAAACGTCTACAAAAGCCTTGAAGCTCACCATTTCTTAATTGCCGGTTTTAGAACTATTTCTTTTGATCTTTCCAAACCATTTGAAACCCTCCAATAAGTTCACCATCATTGTTATTGGGAGAATTTAGTTCAACAGTATTTTGGAGGTTTATATTCGGAAGAAAGATCTAACCTGACGTTTAGTAGCAGATGAAGGTTTTTTGTGGTAGTTGCTGGGCTTATAAGGCGAATCCACAAGAAAATAATACATAATGAGTTCTTTCTAACTACAAGAATAAAGGCCGTTTCCTACCAGCATTTTGGTAGGAAAAGGTTATAATCTGGTAGGAAAAATGATCAATTCATACCAAGCGACTTAGAAGGAATTACCCATGTCGTAAATACTAGTTGGTAGAAATTGATGCTTGCATTTCAAATGGCCCCCACATGCCAAGTGGCTGCCCACGTGGATTGCCACCTGGAAGCCACATCACATGCCACATCAGTTGCCACGTCACACCAACATGGATCCCTTTTGCTGAGATGTCTTGTGGGTCCCATCTATGTGACATGCCACGCGTCCATCCATGTGTCAATTAGAACAGTCAAATGGCTATTTTCCTACCAGAATTGGTAGGCTTTGTTTAAGCATTTCCTACTTGAATTGGTATGTGTTGATTAAAATGTGCAATTTCTACCAAACATTTCCTACTATGTCATTCGATTGAATTGAATCAAAACCTACCATTCTGGGTTTTCGAATGGCCATTATGGTAGGTTATATAGCATTTTGGATTTTTGAATGGTCGTTGTGGTAGGTTATATTTGGTAGGATTTTACTAATTTTTTAAATAAATATCAATTTTATGGTCATTTATGATTATAAACAAATTTACAATTCAACAATACATAACTAAAAATCCATAATTAACAATAAAAAGCAAGTAGTGCAACATCCACAATCAACCATCAACATACATAACCAAACAAGTATCATTTCCGGACATAGCTGTCGGACACTACTAAATTTTTTCCTCACAAATAGTGCAAAATAGTTCACCAAAAATCTAACATAAAACTAAAGTTTCCGACAACTATACCTAGTCCAAATTCACCATAATGCTAACACAAAAGCATAAAATCCAGAAACATCCACAACCAAAAGCAATTCACGTCTAAAAGTTTTGCAGATACTTAATCAAATAAGAAGTGTTTCACAGCAGTAAAGTTCAGTCATCCTCACGATCGAAGCCTTCAGAACTGCCTTCATCTTTGCCATCTTCCCCTTTAGACCTGCCTTCTTCTTTGCCTTTAGACCTGCCTCCTTCCGGACCATCAGCCTCAACATCGCCTTCATCTTCAGATATGTCCGTCACATCAGCCTCCTCATCAGAAAAGTCCATGACCTATAAGTATTGATTTTAGAATATTCTTCTGTGTACCAGATGTGTAAATTAAGGTCAAAGACCAGTTCCAATAGTTTACGTAATATCATGATAATATAGCAATTCCCCATTATTCAATCAGTTCTGCATAACATATCTAACCTCTTCTTGTGAGTTGTGGCTAAAAACACCTAACTTTGGTTTGATTTTAAGACAATTGAATTATCAAAATCTCACATCAGGTTTTTATCATTAGAGAGTTGATTTTCAAATACAGCTTGTTTGGATCGTTATTCATGCAGGCAAAAAGCAATTTAAGTTCCCTAAACTGAGCTTCCTTTTTCCAGAAAAACAAAAAACAAATGCATCAACCTGTTGGTGTTTGTATATATCGCTAAACTTTATACACGGAAAATTAAATTCAAAAATTATAAAGGCAAAAAGCAATTTAAGTTCCCTAGATTAACCTGTTGGTGTTTGTTTATATCGCTAATTGTTTTGGTAAATATTATCGATTGCAAATACATCAGCAACTGATGGCTTCATGCTTTAAATCAAATAACTAATGGCTTCTAATCCGTCATTTTTTTATTATTGATCTGTTCTTGCATTGATTTATAGCCTGCCATATACTATTAGTTTCTTAAAGATCTCACATATTTATGTTTTGATTTATTTTATTAGATACTTATCTTTTGAGCTATTATTATAGGGATTTTAATTATAATACTAATATTTGCTTATCTTTGTGCAAAACTTAAAATTAAACATCAAAATAATTTTTATAGTAAGCTACATAATTTATTTCTAGAAAACTTAAAATTATTAATAGGCATAAAAGACAGGAGTTTTACCTCTTTTTCCTTTTCCTGATACCTCTTAAACATATCTTCCACGAGCTCTTTCACGAGATGACGCACTTCATTTGAAATGAATTGAGGGAACTCAATCCGATTGGCAGGATCACTAAGATCAAGGGCAACTCGAGCAAGATTTTCCACTTCTTCTTCGTTAAGTTGCCGCTGATAGGTGGAGGGATTGGTCTTCAGGATGTCAATTACTCCACCAACCATGTTTGAAAAAATCTTGCTTGGGATGTTACCTCTGTTAGAGCAACACCTGCAGCTGAAGTTTCAGCCCCGTTCTCCGCTTCTTCATCGAAATTGGATTGACAAGTCTTTGATCAGCTGGCGGGCCGGAATTCTCGGAAAGCCAACAAGCTAGTTTCACCATCAGGGACCGTGGCCATCAACCACCTATGAAAAGGCTCCACTGCATTCTCAATTGTTGGATCAAAATTATTTTCTTGCAGAATCTTTGCATAGTTCAACTGTAACAATTTATATAGATTAATTAGTATAAGTTGCTTAGTTTTGCAAGTCCATATCTAATATATCATGTATATAGGTGGGAATTGAACACGTTATTAGGCTTTGAGTGGTAGGAAATAACCTTGGTAGGTTTTGTATGGTAAGAAATACTACTTTCTATTTTATAAATTTACCCAAAAATTCATTAAATTAGGGTAATATTAAAAATGCATACACAATAGTTTCATCAATAGGACGGTTTTTGCAATTCACAACGGTATACAAATTGCTTTGAGGATTCAATACACCAGGAGCATAGTATACTTGAATTTCTTGACTAGACAAAATAAATACTTCATTCGACTTTAACCTTAATTTCACATCAATAGTCGCAACATGATTCTTATCAACCTGGACGCCATTTCCAACACTATCAAACCAATAACATCTAAACAAATAAACAAAATTCCATCCTCTATATATAAGCTTGATGATTTCTTCTATTTGACCATGGTAATTAACATAAACATCATTGTGAAATGTGCCTCTAACAAAAACTCCATCATTAACATGAAACTTATATCCATTAACCACACAACCTTGAAAAGAGAAAACTTCACATACAGGTCCACTAATCAAATTTGGAAAGGTCATAGTTGACATCATTCTCAACCTATGCAAATAAAAATTATATAATCTATTAATTTTTTTTATATCAAATGTACCATATAATAGACGATTAATGAAAGTACCTTTTCTTTAAATCAAGGCTTAAATTCGGATTTTTGAAGCAACTCTAAACTTTCATTTGATATTTGTGGATCATTCGCACGTATGTAAGTATCAAATTCCCTGAAATAAAGAGTAATAATAATATTATTTAGGACACTAAATATATAGTAGCACATAATGCACAAGACACGAGTATAAATGTTACGTGCTGATTTTCAATGATCAGGAGAAGCTCAGGATCTGGCTGTTATGGATATCATCAGGATTTGATGTGTCATCAGGATTTGATGCCCATCAGTATTTGCAGAAGGATCAGTATTTAAAGAGCAGTCTGTTGTGAAGATTGAGTCTGTTCCTTATTTTGAGGGATGGATATCTGTTCGTTCTGAGTGATATGACTTTGTATATTTAGTTAGAGATATGTATCATTTTCTGTTAGTATTTGATAATACATATCCTAGAATAATTTGTAGCAGCTGTGTATTATATAAACACAGTTTAGGTCATCACATAGTCATGTGCATCTCTAGCATTGTACGACTTAGCAGCTCTCAAGAACATCAATATTTCTTGAGAGAGTTTGTAACAATTTTTATCAGAAATATAAAGAACTGTTATATTTTTATACTTGTTCGAAATATTTATACAATTGTATCCAACCCCCTTAAACAATTGTATCTTTACTGGGCAACAATTGGTATCAGAGCAAACTAATAAACTTACAATCAGAAGCGATCTAAATATGTCTCTGAACAAGTATGAAAATATTAAAATCCCCATTCTGAAAAAGACTGAATATCCTACATGGAAGGTGAAAATGCTCATGCACCTCGAAGCTAAAGATCCAGATTATCTCGACGTAATTAATAATGGACCCTACATGCCAACAAAACTAGTGTCTGCAACTCCTACTGGTGCTGAACATTATCAGTTGAAGGAGAAGAGTGAGTGGACACCAGAAGAGAAAGTAGCTGTGCTGAAAGATGTAAAGGTAAGAAACATTTTGCATAACAGTATTGATTTTGTGATGTCAAACAGGGACTGCCAAGGAGATCTGGGATGCCCTTGAAACCCAATGTCAAGGAACCATGGCCATCAAGAAGAACAGAAGGGTTGTTCTGATTCAAGAATATGAACACTTTGAGGCCAAGCCTGATGGAAGTCTCACTTACATCTATGACAGATTTCTAACCCTTCTCAACAATCTGTCTTTGGTGGGAAAGGTGTATGATCGAGAGGATTCAAACACTAAGTTTTTGAGAGCCTTGAATGAAGAATGGGATACTCAGACTTTAATCATACGACATCACTATGATTTGGAAATAATCACTCTGGATGAAGTCTATGGCATGCTGAGAACTCATGACTTGGAAGTCCAACAAAGGAAAGAGAGGATAAGCAGCAAAGGAAAATTAGTTTCCTTGAAAGTGAATGATAAAGCTTCAAAAGAAAGGTCTGTTGAAGTTACAAGGAAGAAGAACAATCTGCTAGAATCAAATACTGATGATTCATCATCAAATCCTGATGATGATACTGATTCTGAAACTGATGAGAATATGACAGATTCTGATGTCATGCAAATGGCTACATTGCTGGTTAAGGGTTTCAAAAGGATGCAATTCAGGAAGTCTAAGAAGAATATAAGATTCAGGAAAAAGTTCACTGGAGATGAAAGAAAGTCAACTGGAAGAAGAGATGGAAAGGACTCTAAAGCTGGAAAGGTAGACAGGAAAAAAATCAAGTGCTACAACTGTGATGAACCTGGTCACTTTGCTACCGAGTGCAAGAAGATAAAGCATGACAAAGGGAAGAACAAAGCCCTGATTATATCAAGCAAGAATTGGACGGACTCCTCTAATTCTGAAAATGAAGACACGTGCTATGCACTGATGGCTAGCTTTGATGATCTTGCTTCCTCTGAATCTAAGGTATCAACTACTTTCTTCTCTTTTGATATTGAAGATATATCTGAACTGAAATCTATTCTTAAGTCTCTCCATGGCAATTTTAAAAATAAGATTCTAGAGAACAATAGACTGTTAACTGAAAATGAAATGTTAAAGTCTAAGAATGATCAGTTGGAATCTGACTTAGTAAATCAGATTGAAATTCAGAAAGAATATGAGAAAGCTAAACATACAGCAAAGGTACTAGAAGCTAAGTACAGTGTGTTAGAAAATCAATTAGAAAATGAGAGAAAAGCTCTTAATGCCTGGACTGCTTCAGGCAAAAAGGTTCATGAGATGATACATAAGAAAAACTGGAAAGAATGTCTTGGTTATGTAGATGGAATTAAGGATGTTGACACTGAGAATGAGACTACCCTTAAAACTCCTGTTAATTTTATCTCTTCAGAAGCTGATGAACCCAAATCCATCTTTGAAAAGGGATCAACATCAGCATCACAAGAAAAATTAGTAAGTGATAAATCTCAAAGAAAGGAAAACAAGGAAACCATTAAGACTGTTAAGAAAGAAAAGAACAAGAAAAATACACCTGTCTTGGATAATGGATGTTCAGGATACATGATTGGAAATAAATCCCTGCTACAGAATTTGAGAAGAAGGCTGGCCCAGATGTATCTTATGGAGATGGAAATGTAGGACACACTCTGGGATATGGCAACTTGATAATTGGAAATGTAACAATAGAGATTGTAACTCTAATGGAAGGACTGAAGCATAATCTTCTCAGCATCAGTCAAATCACTGACAGAGGTTATCATGTGGTATTCTATGACTCATATTGTGAAGTTGTTCATAACAAGTTAAAGAAAATTGTCTTGATAGGATACATACATGGTAACATATATGAAGCAAGACTATATAAAAGTCTTGCGAAAGAAGCTACTTGCCTTATCTCAAAGACATCAGTAGATGAGAGCTGGAACTGGCACAAGAAACTCTCACATCTCAACTTCAATTCAATAAATGAACTTGCCAAGAAGGAGCTAGTAAGAGGATTACCAACTATGCTATACTCATCTGATGGTCTTTGTAGTGCTTGCCAAAATTCCAAACAAAGAAGAGTATCTTTCAAAGAAAAACAGAATTCTCTATCTCTGAGCCATATCACATGTTACACTTGGATCTATTTGGACCAGTGAACATAATGTTCATCAACAAAAAAAGGTACACACTTGTAATTGTTGATGATTTCACTAGATATACTTGGGTTTATTTTCTACACAGTAAGGATGAAACTCCAGAAATTCTTCTGGATCACATAACGCAAATTGAAAATGGATCCACCCATAAAGTGAAAATTCTGAGAAGTGATAATGACACTGAGTTCAAGAACTCAAAAATGGAGGAATTTTGCAAGTACAAAGGCATACAACAATAATTCTCATCTCCTGGTACACCTCAGCAAAATGGTGTTGTTGAGAGGAAGAACATAACCTTGATTGAAGCTGGCAGGACTCTGCTGAAAGAAGCAAAACTACCCACTTACTTTTGGGCTGAAACAGTAAACACAACATGTTATACTTAGAATATCATTCTGATAAACAGACATGGTGTTAATCCTTATCAGATGCTGAAAGAAAAGAAGCCCAGTCTCAAACATCTTCATATATTTGGATGTAAGTGCTTTGTTTTGAGAATTCATACTGATCAGCTAGGAAAGTTTGAATCAAAAGCTGATGAAGGAATCTTTGTTGGATACTCACCATCAAGAGCATATAGAGTTTTTAATCTGAGAACAAATACTGTAGTTGTCTCCATAAATGTATCTTTTGATGATAAGAAGATTCCTGGTTTTGAAGAAGACACTCATGAAAGTCTAATCTTTGCAAATGAAAATGCATTGTTGGAATCTGGATCAAACTCTAGTAAACTATCAAACCCTAATGATCCAAATCCTGATACTCCTTCAGATTCTGAAGATAATCATTGTACTAATGAACCTGCACATGTTGAGGGGGAGCAACAGCAAGGGTCAGCTGTGAAAGAGATATGTCCTAAGTCCAATCATTTATGAGGATTTAGGAATAACTTTTATGTAATCTGTGTTGATTTCATTGATATTAATAAAAGACTTGTTTTGTTTTTATTGTGGGCTCTATCTATTTAAATATTTAAATAAGATATACCACAATTTAGAGTAAAGCTTTTTATGGATTATGATGAGATCATAATAATGAGACCTAAAAGATGATAACTCTAAACTTAAATAGTTCCTGATCGTAGGATTACTAACTGGTAATTAATAATCCGCAAATATCAGTACATACTATGCCTGCTTCATTATGAAGGATGTCTGTTCTCATAGACATTTGTGTGGTGACACTATAGCTAGTATGTAGGTGCTTATTATAGAATAAGTTCACTGAACATGACTCAAACAACTGAACAACTGATGGAGTTCACTCACGTGTCAGCAGTTATTCACATAGTGATAGTTGTACAAGTATCGTTAGACTTGAGGTCATCATAGTCATCTTGTGTACACTGAACTATATTTTGGTTTAGTTCTTAGTCTCCAGGGATAATTATAAGGGCTCTACTGGGTATAGGAATTTGTACACGAAGATAGTGTATGATCAATAAAGGATCTACCCCTTCCAGTAAAGGATTCTACATCCCTCACGATGTAGAATAAATATGAATAATTAATTAATCATATTTAATGAATTAGAGAATTTATATAAATAATGATTAAATAGTTTTATTATTATTTATTTCTACTACCGGCTTAATATTGAACCTACAGGGTCACACCATAAAAGAGAATGATTTAATGGGGGAGAAATTAATTAATAATGGCTGATAATTATTTATTTATGAAATAAATAATTAATTAGCAAATTTAATAATTGATTAAATGAGATTTAATTGATTATAAATTAATTAAGAAAAAGTTCTTAATATTATTAATTAAGAATTTAATTTTTGGAAATTAAATCAAGTGAGAGAATTATTTCTAAAGTGTTTAGAAAAAGGATTAATAATTAAAAGGTATTTTAATTATTAGTGAGAATAATAAAGGTTTAATAATAATAGTATTTTATGGAAAAAATTTCAGCTGAAAATTTTGCCTATAAATATACTATTATAGACCCTATTTGTTCTTCAACCAAAAAGATTTACAAAACCCTAATTCTCTCCATCTCCTCCTCCTTCATTACATCGTTTTCTTGGTGGATACCGGTGGAGTGCTTCACACTTGAGGAGCAGTTGCTAAGGATCTCCGTTCATCATTCTTGGATCGCTATTAAAGACCTCCATCTTTCCATTAACATAAAGCTTCTTGAGGTAAACATACTGAACTACGAATTAAATATTATTTTTGGCATGGATCCTGCAGAGGGTTTCAGTTTTTTTTTAAGATTTAAATTTATGTTTTCGATGTGTTTATATGCTAAAAACCCTTCAAGCTAATGGTACAAACACTGAAGAATCATCTCAAGGTTCTTCTCAATCTAGTCTTTCAGAATCCAATGCTGATTCAATATCAGATGGACATGATTCAAGTCCCAATACTTCATTAGGGGATAACACAACAGATTCAGGGGGAGCCTCAAATATATTTAATGAGGCATACATTTCAGGGGGAGCATCTAGCTCCAGAAGAACACTTCCTAGTGCCAGAAAATGGACTAAAGATCATACTTCTGATATGATCATTGGAAATCCTGATGATGGTATAAGGACAAGGACTGCAACTCAGAGTGAATGTTTATATCACAATCTACTTTCAAAAGAAGAGCCAAAGAAAGTAGAAGATGCACTCAAGGATGTAGATTGGGTCATGGCTATGCAAGAAGAGTTGAATAAGTTTGAAAGAAATAAAGTTTGGAAGCTAGTGCCTAGACCAAAGAACATGTCAATTGTAGGCACAAAGTGGGTCTTCAGAAATAAGACTGATTCTGATGGAACAATCATAAAAAACAAGGCAAGATTGGTGGCTAAAGAATATTCCCAACAAGAAGGTATTGACTATGATGAAATATTTTCTCTTGTTACTAGGCTGGAAACAATCAGAATCTTCTTGGCATATGCTTCTCACAAGAAATTTAAAGTCTTCCAGATGGATGTCAAGAGTGCATTTCTCAATGAAGAACTTGAAGATGAAGTCTATGTTAAACAGCCAACTGGTTTTGTGGATCCTAAATATCCTGATCATGTTTATAGACTTGACAAAGTACTCTATGGACTAAAGCAAGCACCTAGGGCATGGTATGAGACTCTTGCTCAGTTTCTGCTAGTAAGTGGATTCAAAAGAGGTACAATAGATAAAACTTTATTTTATCTGAATCAAGGTAAAGATCATCTTTTAGTTCAAATTTATATGGATAATATCATTTTTGGATCAACTAATCAAAAACTGTGTGATAAGTTCTCAAAGTTGATGCAATCAAGATATCAAATGAGCATGATGGGAGAGATGAGTTATTTTTTCAGATTGCAAATTAAACAAACTGATAATGGGATCTACGTCAATCAGTCAAAGTACACAAAGAATCTGCTGAAAAGGTTTAATATGCAAGATAGTGCAACATCAACTACTCCAATGGCAACTGCTACAAAGCTTGATCCTCATGAAGGTACAACAGTTGATGTCTCAAATTACAGAGGTATGATTGGTTCTCTTTTGTACCTAACGGCTAGTAGACCAGACATTATGTTTGCCACCTGTCTGTGTGCAAGATTTCAGGAAAATCCAAGGGAACCACATCTTATTGCAGTAAAGAGAATTTTCAGATATCTCAAGGGTACTGTATCACTTGGTCTCTGGTATGCAAGGGAGGCTGATTTTGCATTATGTGGTTATTCAGATGCTAACTTTGCTGGATGCAAAATAGACAGGAAGAGTACATCAGGGAGCTGTCAGTTTTTGGGAGGCAGATTAGTCTCATGGTTCAGTAAGAAGCAGAAATCTATTTCTACTTCGACTGCTGAGGCTAAATATATTGCAGCTGGGTGTTGCTGTGCTCAGTTGTTATGGATGAGAAATCAGCTCATGGACTATGGATTATCATTTTCAAAAATTCCTTTTTATTGTGATAATCAAAGTGATATTGCTATGACAGGAAACCCAGTGCAACACTCTCTTACTAAACATATCAGCATCAAATATCACTTTATAAGAGAGTATGTTATGGAAGGAACAATTGAGCTTCATTTAATTTCTATTGATCAATAGCTGGCTGATATCTTCACGAAGCCATTACCTGAAGCAACATTTACAAATCTTGTCAATGAACTTGGTATAGTTAGTTGGGACAAATAAATTCTTTTCAATTTATATTTGATCAAATCCTGATGTATATTGATCAAATCCTCATATATATGTCCTAAATGTTGTTCAAAATATTAAGCCAGAAATATTTGATGTATTTTATTATATGCATGAAGAATTAAGTGAATTTATTTGCTAATTGTGCATGTATGAATATATATATCATTTTCATTATTACAAATCAGTGTAGGGAGACGCGCCTTAATAAGACATCTTTTGGTTAAATCATTAAGTTAACTCTACATTCACTAATCAATCAGTCTCCAAATCTCTTGATATTTCCTTGGTTATTTAAATCATCATTTCTGTTCAGTTCAATCATCTCTTCTTAAACAGAAAACTCTCTCCTCACCATTGTTTCTCATATCTCCTTCTTCTCAAACAATGGTGCATTTCACCTGGTTTTACAATCATTTCACCAATATTATGACTATCTTTTATGATGGAATGCAAACTTTGTATCACATCAATGCCATCTCAAACGACATCTGGATTCAATTTCCAGAGGTCATCAAAAATGATCTTCTGGAATTTCAAAAAGATCTTCATCTCTACACTCTTCGACAACAAGAGAGAGTCATTCGTCTTGCTGTTCTCTTTGTTGAAAGCAGGAAGAAGCACTGAACATCCTCTAACCATTTCTCTTCACCATCAACTTTGTCAGGCTTCTTAGACCAAGGATGTTGATGTTCATCTAACTAGACTAGGACTTTCTTATAATCATCTTTTGCATGTAATCAAAAATTTCATGAAATGTACTCTCTTCAATTGTTAATGAAATTTTGTTTATTTTTCTTACAAGACCTAATCTATGATCTTCAATTGTGTATGCATGTTCTTGTTCTTATGTGTAGCATATTAATCTCTACATCACACTATTAACATCTATCTTTTGATGATTCTTGAGATTAAAATTATGGTTTTCTGATAAGCTTGAGTTATTTTGTCAAACACTGATGAATTTGAATCGACAAATCCTGACGATTTCAAATCCTGATAGATAAGAGGTACCAAATACTGATGACAGGTCAGCTTACTTTATTTAGAATATTATTGAAAAATGATTTCTGAATTATTTAATGCTGAAAATATGATTGTCTTCTTAATTATTTTTTAAAAGTTATAAACTGTTGAAAAAAGTCACACAATGTTTTACGACAAGAGCAGTGCGTTCTTTGTTGCTGATTCCGCACATTACTCCACTTTCCAATCCAATTTTTCAGTAATCATCCTCTATCAGAAGTCTAATTTACCAAGCATTTCCTTCTCCAAGTGTGTTACATACAATTGATCTTTGAAAACTTCTTTTTGCACAAGAAATTCTGTGACACATATTATCATACACACAACCTCACTGTTCACATCTAACGAACATCTTTCCTCAACACTTACAAACATCATGTCATCTTCTGAGCTTTCACCCCTCTTCAGCCAAACAACCATTATTCATGGAAACACTTTTGGAACCAACAACTACTTGGCTCCACTTACACATCAGCAGTTTCCTTAATCTTTTCATGATATACAGGATTTCTTACTCTAATGTACAATTGTATATGCTCTCACAAATCCTACTAAGGTATCTTACAGGGCTGTAATGCAGGTATGAGATACATCTTTAGTTAATAAAACAAATACTGGTTTCTCTTTTGAATTTAAGGGACATAGGTATGAGGTTGACGCTGATGTTCTTGTTCAAGCATTAAGATTGCCTGCCTGTGATGGTGCTCCTGACAATTACACAACTGAGTAGTTGTTTGATATGCTCAGAACTCTGAACTACAAAGGTAACATCACAACAATTGGGAAATTGACAAGAACAAAGTTAAAAATAGAATGGAAATTCTTCTTTGATTGCATCAGCAGATGTTTCTTGAATAGGACAACAAATTTTGATGCTCTTCCCTCCACTTCTCTGAAAATTGGGTATTCTCTTCCACATTCTGGTAATTTTGACTATGGTAACATAATTTTTCAATTCATAATTGCTAGAAGAACAGATATATCAGGTGTTATAGGGTATACTAGATTTCTTCAACTGTTTTTTAATTATCTATGCCCTAATATTAAATTTGATAATGATGTTGCTTCCTGTATTTCAAATTTCTTAGAAAGCTATTATATATCATATCAAAAGAGATGAAAATAATAAGTTTTCAGGACTTCCCTTCCTGCCTCAAGAGGTCAGGCAATTTCTATTGAGAAATAGACCTACTCTTTCACAAGTGCCTACGAATCCTGATGCTGGCACCTCTGTTACAATTTCTGATGCTGTGGAACAAGACACTACCCATCTTGTTTCTAACCCAAGCATTTCTTCTACCAAACAGAACTCTAATCCAGCTCCTAAATTAACGTCCCCTGATGTCTCCCAAAAGACATCAGTTGTAATAAAGAAAAGGTTTATTAAGAAATATGTTCAATCTAAACAGCTTGCTCAACAGGCCTCACTGAGTGAGAGTGAGAAGAAAGAAGCATGGTTTCCAGTACGGACACGAAGGCTGATAATGCAAGATAATTCTAACTCTGATGATCAGATGCCCAATGGACCAAGAATGAAGACAAAGAAATCAACAGTAGCAACTCCTGATGACTCTGTTGACACAATTGGAACTAAAGAGCCAACTACTGATGCTAGTGCTTTGATCAAAAAGGTTCCAGTGAACAAAGAAATTGATGAACCCAAGTACACTGTCCAGAGTATGCAGAAAAGAAAAGCTGAAGATGTGGTTACGTACATAAGAAAGAAGAAAAAGACTCAGTCCTCTATTATGGATGTTAGTCCACTAGAACCTAAGTCTCAAAGGGATTTAGACACTGAGAAACATCCAGTCACACAAGAACCATCTTCTAAAAGGGAAGATGCTGACAAAGAGGCTGCACAAATAATTGTTGATTTTGCTCAAGGTGATATCCTTGCTGATTCTGAAAAACTGCTGCAAGAAAAGAAGGCTCGTCAGGATGTATTGTCAAAGGTGGATGCAGTTATTAATGATCTAATGTTTGAGGAGATTACACAAGAACCTTCACCAATCATTGCTGAAGCAGCTCATAGTCCTCCGAGCCCACAAGAACCATCGGTTCAAAGTATTGATGCTGGTCTAGTGCATTCTCATGACAAATTAAATCCCGACACTACAACAACTCCTGATGCTTACCAATTGACAATTCGAGCAGTTTCTAATGATGACTCATTACTGTGAGCTAGTTTGTTAAAGCATCCTGATGTTGTGTTTGTCCCTCCACTGACATCACTACCACTTGAAAATTCATCTTCAGGTATTACTTATTTTTCTCTGTTGTTCTCAATGTTTGTATGATTATGAATAGTCTCTTATTTCAGGTTACCTCTATTTATATGACAAGCATACTACTCTTCTCAGCCACCTCTTATTTCTTTGTAAAATGTGTGATTGTGCCTTTCTGTGAGATTGTGTGAAAAGAATTTGTAAGAAAATTCAATTTTGAGTGGCAGTCTCCTGTATTGGCAAAATGAGAGGTAATTTTGAGAAAAGAATTTTATAAGTTTTTCCCTGCTTATAAACTTTCTTATGTGAGAATCATATTATTATTAAAAGTAATATATTGTGTCAGAAATGATGAGATCACTTGAAAAGAAAAGAGAGATTTAGGTGTTACAATGTTTTCTATTTCAAGATCTCATCAGAAACAGATAATTATTGCTAAGGATCCTCTCAAAGGAAAAACAATTTTACCAAGCTCTGCAAATTCTTCTGGGAGTCTGTCTTGCTCTGATTCTAATGAAGACAATGATTCTGATGATCCTGACATATCTCAGTTGAAGACTGTTATTGATGCATCTAAGAAGTCCAATATTGGTTTTTCTTCACATTTCAATAATGATCCCTCTTATTACAATGCTGATGCTGAGCATTTTTGAAAGGCTGAATGGGATTTTGCATGGAGAGATGCACATACTTCTATCTCCTCAGCTGTTGGTATGTAACATGTTCACAGGGCATATGATGGACTTCAAAACCCTAATCTCAAATTGCATCTCAAGGCTTCTACCATTTCTGTGAAAGAAATTCTCTCTGAACTTGCTGCTATGATGACATCTCATACCACTTTACATAATAAGATTGATGCTTTTATGGTTAATCCACTTACTTCAGCTGAACTCATAAGTGTGAAGAAAGCTGTTCGAACTGTGGTTCAATCTCAACAAAGCATGGATACTCGATTTTCTTCCTTGGAAGATATAGTGTCTTTAATGGCTGATAAACTGGATGTTATGTTTTCTCTTCTTTCAAATTCTGATGCCAAAAGGGGGAGAAGATAGCTGTCACAAAATGTACACCTGACTCTATTCAATTGAAAGATAAAGATACTGATGATGATGGTGATAAGAATCCAGTTGCTAATGTTCTAATTGCTTCTGTTACTCAACAACCTCAACATTCTAAAAGATCTGGTTCAGGATAAGGAAAGACTACTGGAGCTCATGAAGTTAAGCACAAGACTAATGCTGATGCTCCTGAAACTGCTGATGTTACAATCTCTAACTTAGCATATGCTAAAGGATTATTCTTTCCTTACAGACACAAAGAAACATGTGAAGATATTTTTTTATATTACAAAGACAAGAGGTTTGAGCAAAAGAATGCCATAAGTGCTCTTGGGTTGATAACTGAAGAATTTCCTGATCTAACAACTGAAGAAGTAGTTATGCAACAGAAGGAGTTAATGGCTCAAATTGAAGCTGAAGCAAACACCTCCAAAGGAAGAGGAAAAAGAGGTGGAAGAACTACAAGAGCTAGAGAAAATAGAGGAAGAGGAAGAATTTCCAATTCAAGTAGAGATTCTGTAATTGATTCTACATTTCTGAATGTTCTACTCAGAGAAGATTTTGTTCCTGTACAAGGAGATGATGTTAAAGAAGAAGCTGAGGATACCGAAGAATCGATTGTCCCCAGAAAGAAGAAGTCAACCGCTGACTTTGCTCAAGTTGATGTAACTAATGCAAATATGTCTCTTGAAGCAGACACAAATCCTGAGAAAAAGGCAAATCCTGATGCTGTGAATCTGAAAATTGACTTTGTTACTGATGAAAAGGTGATTAAAGTATTGGATGAATCAATTCTTGATATACGGGAAAGAATTGACAGAAGGGAAGCAGATCAAGCTTGTAATGATTATGTGCAAAGAATTCTAAATTCAAAGAGAGAGCTATGGCAGAAATCAAAAGGGAAGATTCATGATTTGTCTACAAGCTATGCTCCTCTCAGGAAGAAGGATAAAAGATGGAAAGATATCTACTCATTTAGTTATTTTAAAGGATTCCAACATATTGATTTTGTGTTAGCAGGACTATGGGATCCTACTCCAGAACAGAAGGATGTTGATAAGTCCATAAAGAAACCTTCTTGGGTGGAACTTATTGAAAAACTAAAGCTTATCAAAACTCGTACGAGAGGAGGTATTGGTCATTCTGGAATGGAAACTCTGAGGTCTGATTTACTTGACACATATACTCTGACTGACGATCTTGGTGAGAAAATTACTCCTTCACATCTTGAGAAAGTTGAAGCTGTGAATATTATATACATAAAGATAAATGATAATGATGTTAGAGAGGAGATTCTGTACTTCTTGAGAGATAATAAAGTGAAAAGCTTTACTCCGCAGCAACTCTTGATGAAGACTGTGACAGAGTGGAAATATATTCACTATCTTCTTAGAGTTGAGGATAATGTCACCAGAAACCGGTCTTCTATGATACTTGAGAGTATCAGAAGAAGATTCATGACCAGAGAAGACAAATACGATGGTGATTATGTTCGTATGTACAGAACTTACATTGGTCAAGAAATGAAGATGGAAAAGGGAGCTGCGGTTCTGAAAGTTTTTCTCAACAATCCTCAGTTATCTTTCAGTCCTGATCATGAAGATGTCAGTTTAAGCTTCATGTTAATTGGTGATCTTGAAATAACTAAGAGTTCAATTTCTAAATTAAGATCAACCATTTATCAGCTTGGGGAAGATACTGATGAGAAGAAAGAGATGAAGAAAAAGCTTGTCAAAGTCCTTCAAGACAAGGTGCAAAAAGGTTAAACAAATTTCTGGAAACAACTGTCAGTTATCTTAGGATACTGAAGTAAACCTTATTCCTTGTATACTTTGTAACTTGGTTTTGGCATCATTGAGAATGGAATTTATGCTTCATTACATTAAGTATAAATTGGGGGAGATTGTTACGTGCTGATTCTCAATGATCAGGAGAACCTCGAGATCTGGCTGTTCTGGATGTCATCAGGATTTGATCTGCCATCAGGATTTGATGCCCATCAGTATCTGCAGAAGCATCAGTATTTCAAGAGCAGACCGTTGTGAAGATTGATTATGTTCCTTATTTTAAGGGATAGATACGTTCTGAGTGATAGGACTTTGTATATTCAGTTAGAGATATGTATTATTTTCTATTAGTATTTGATAATGCATATCCTAGACTGATTTGTAGCAGCTGTGTATTATATAAACAAAGTTTAGATCATCACATAGTGTGCATCTCTAGCATTGTATGACTTAGCAGCTCTCAAGAACATCATTATTTCTTGAGATAGATTGTAACAGTTTTTATCAGAAATATAAAGAACTGTTATATTTTTATACTTGTTCGAAACATTTTTACAATTGTATCTAACCCCCCTTAAATAATTGTTTCTTATCGGGCAACAATAAAATTACCAAATGTATGGTCGAACTTTGGGCATGTTAAGTAGAACATAATACTCCGCAATATTGAAATCACTTGCATTTAAATGCACAACAACGTGCTTTACAATAGTTTGAAGTGGATATCGAAAAACTTCTAAGATAATTTTTTGTTGTGCTTCAACCACAACTTCATTATGACGTGCGGTATTATGAACCGTGTTTATAGAAGAGCGAAAGTAAAATGAAGAAAAATTGATCATTTCTTCCTCAACATATCTCTCCACTATTGAACCTTCCACCCATGCTCTATTTCCAACCTTATCTTTCATATGCTTCAACCATCCCTCAAAAGGGTACACCCAACGATAGTAAACCGGTACTCTGAGTCTACATTCTTCAATCAAGTGTACATGTAATTGTTCCATAATATCAAACAAGGCCGGTGGAAAGACGGTTTCGAGCATACACATTATCCCCACCACATATTTTTCCAAGATATCTAATTTTTTGCGTAGTAAAACGGATGAGCAAATATCAAGAAAAATATTTGAGAGGGCGGTGAGAGCTTCCACAATATAAGATGGCAAAAGTTCACAAAAAGCAATAGACATTAACTTTTGCATAAAAATATGACAGTAATGCGATTTGAAACTGGTAATTCCTAAAGTATCCCATTTGATACAAGAGGATATATTCGAGACACATCCATCGGGAAGTTTAAGTTTAGAAATCCAATTACACAAAAGTCGAAGTTGAGTTCTAGTAATTGTATATGATGCTTTAGGTATTTTCCCATTTTCATCAATCCACAAATCACGTCGTACCCCTAGATGTTTGCAATACGCCACTGTTGTGCAAGACATGCCTGTATAATAACAAGACTAAGTCAAATTGACAACCCTAAGTTGTATGGTAATCTAAGTTTGCATTTTTGTATTGTAACACTTAAGTCTGTAAAAATATAAAATAGACTAGACTGGAGTATTTTTTCTGTAAATAGTCTCAAGCCTAAGAAAATGCTCTAGAAGAAGATCATGAAGATCATGCCTCAGAGAAAGTATGAAGAAGCTTGGAGTTGAATAAATCTATTTTGTGAAAAATATTTTAAGTCGAGAAGTCTACAAGTCACATATTTTGTGTTATAGAGAAGTCATCGAGAACTCCAGAATAACTTATCGAGAAGTCAAGAAAAGCTACTAGAGAACTTAGAGATATCGACCAGCCAAATTAAAGACATGAATAATGGAGATCTTGACAAGTAATTTCTTCACTGAGAACTCTGAGTTATCGACAAGTCAAAATATCACTAGAGATCTCTGAGTTATCGATAAGCCAATTTGTCACTAGAGGACTCAGAGATATCGATAAACAAATTTGTTACTAGAGAACTCAGAGATATTGATAAGCCAAAGTGAAGACATGAAGATAAGAGATCTCGATAAGCCAAATTCTCTTATAGAGAACTCAGAGACTTCAATAAGTCAAAACAAATATAGAGTGATGAGAGATCTCGATAAGCCAATATACTTATCGAGATGTCAAGTTCTCTATATACCAAACTGGATATCTCAAGGTAAAACTCAAAGTACAATGTGCAGACAAGTTTAATATTCAAGATCATCAATCAACAAACAATCCAATCAGTTGGATTGACAAGTCTACAAAAGTAGCTTGAAAAGTACAAGATCAAAGGCCAAGATGAACTGACAAAGTAAAGTCACATGCATGCAAGATTAAAAAATATACACTAAGCCAGAAATAGAAAGATTTGGTTATCCACAAATAGAATTTAGTACATGCTACTGCATACTATGTAATAACCAGTGTTTACTATTCTATAAAGTAAACACTGGATGCTTTGTTTTAGATGTAACAATTTAGATCAGAAATCTTGTATTCACTTAAGGAAGAAGCTAAGCTTTTTATCAACAAAGTGCCTAGAAATTTTGTAGCAAGACATTCTTAATTTTAATATAAAATTAAGTGAGTTTTGAAAGATCTGTGTTTACTATTCTTATCTATTTAAATTCAGTACTAACACATTTCACTACAAGGTTTTAATTTACTTTGTTCATCACCATAAACACTTCAAGAAAAGCAAAACAAATACAAAACACATTCACCCCCTCCTCTGTGTGTGATTTATTATCTAACAAGTGGTATCAGAGCAAAATCTGAAAGTAAACAGATTCAAGATCTTGGAAGAATGAATACACAGAAAATCAGTAGCATCAAAATCCCTACTTTTGATAAGACTAACTACACTCTATGGAAGAAGAAAATGTTATTATTTATCAGGATGGCCAATCCATTATATATTCAGATTCTCAAGAATGGGCCTTTCAATCCTATGGTAAGAGTTGAGAAATCTACAGATGGAGACATGGTCATTCCTTCTCATTATGCTCCTAAAGACCCTTCAGAGTACACTGAGCCAGAGAAAGAAAAAGTCTCCCTAGATAGTGGCTTCCACCTAATCTTCATTGAGTCACTTGAAAATGTAATATACAATAACATTGTAAACTGTGACACTGCTAAGCAGTTCTGGGAGAAGATAGAGATACTTTGTGAAGGAATGGAGGAAGTTAGGTCAAATCAAAGAAGGATACTAATTTCACAGTTTGAGGGTTTTATGGCTAAGCCAAGGGAAAGCATTACTGATATGTTTGGAAGGTTTAACAAGTTGATTAATGACTAGCAGCTGAATGATAAATATTATGAAGCTGTGGAAGTGAACTTGAAGTTTTTGCTCACACTCCCTAATCATTTGGAACAGAAAATTTCAGCAATCATAGAAGGGAGAGACTTGAGCAGATTGACTTTGGAAGTTCTATATGGAATTTTAAAAACATATGAATTGGATATGATTCAAAGGAAATCATCAAGAGCTGATCAATGGCATGTTGTAGATGGTTCAAGTGCTCTTATTGTTAATGAAAGCCAGATCATTAATGATGAGCCAAGATTCCAGACTCCAAGTGTCTCAACAAGTGAGCAAAGAAATAATGACTCACAGGAATAAGTTATAATGGCATTGGAAGAAGATGAGTTCTACACCCTGGATGAACTTGATGAACTAGATCAGTCAATGGCCTATCTAGCAAGAAAGTTCTCTAAAATTAGAGTCAACAAGCCAAGGTTCTTCAAGGGAAAAGGACAATCATTCAACAAAGAAAGCAGCTGGAAAGGAAAATAGAAGTACACACCTGATAGCAAAAATGGCTACAAAACTGGATCTATTGACATATCAAAGATAAGATGCTATAACTGTGATGAGCTAGGCCATTTTGCTACAGAATGCAGGTCACCCAAGAAAGCAAAGAAAGACAAAGCTTATCTTGAACTGAAAGTAAAGTATGAAGCTCTTTTGAAGAAACAGCAAAGCAAAGCCTATATTGCAGAAGAAAAGAGTTGGGATGATTCTGATAATGATGAAGATGAGGAATTTGGAAATTATGAATTTATGGCCTTGGAGCAAGGAGAATCATCCTCATCAAAAGCACAGGTACCAACTCTTACCACCATTGATTTAAATGTGAGTCAATATAAGGAAACTGTAGAAAAGATGAGCACAAAATTATTTCACATTCATACAAGTATGGTTGCTGCTAATGAAGAGGCTAGCAGACTGACAAAGATAAATGAGAAGCTTGAAAATGAGAAATAAGAAACTAAGTTGTTGCTGGTAGAGCTTAAAGCTGTGAAACAAGAAAACGCATATCTGAAAAACAAGCTTAAGTGTGCAAATGAGATTGAAGCAGTGTTAAGGGAGAAGCTAGAAAAGAATGAAGTCAAGTTGAAATCCTTCAAGAATGCATCTGAGTTGGTTGGACAATACCATGAGAAGAACAAGCCTTGTGCTAATATTGCTACTGGCCATGATTATGATGCCTTGAACAACAAGAAGAAAGCTGTAGGAAAAGCAAATAAAAATGAAGATGTTCCAGCAATGCTTAAAAAGGTTTGTTCACTTATATTCAAAGTATGTGAAGTGGATTTCAGTAATGAAGAGTTGATCATAAAGCAAGAAATTGCTGATGAAGACAATGAGAAGAAGAATGCAGAAATAACTCCAACTTCCAAAGATGAAAAAAGCCCATGGTCAACCAAGATTCCAAGACACCTGTCAAGGAAGTGAAAACTGAAGATGCAAGAAAAAAGAAGAAGAATAGAATTGGGAAGATTGGGATAAACAAAAGCAATAATTTTGATTATATTGCAGATGCTCCAAGGAAAAAATATGAAAAGTGTGGCTCTGTGAATCACCTAACTTACCTTCACAAAAAGGTTGTTATCAAGCCAGTTAAAGGAGCCTGCAAGTATAATGAAGCCAAGGCAAATGATCCCTATTCATTTTGTGATAAGTTTGACTACATTCCCTGTAACTTAAAAGTAATGAAAAGTTGCCACAAGCTGAGAGTAGATCTCAAAGAAGTCATTATATCATCTACATCTGCAAGGGAAAATGCACAAACATCTATGAATGCTATTCTTTCTGAGACTTCTAACTCTACTTCTGCCAAATTAGTTAAAAAGTGGAAAGTACCCAACACTATTTGGGTTGCTAAACACGCTTAAACTCATTGTGTGCAGGGCAAACTGAAGAAGGTCATATGGATCATAGACAGTGGATGCTCCAGGCATATGACAGGTGATAAGGCCCTACTATCACAATTTGAGGAGAAGGCTGGCCCTTTGGTGACCTTTGGAGACAACAACAAAGGATTCACAATGGGAAATGGCAAGATTGTTTATGGAAATATTGTCATTGATGATGTAACATTGGTAGCTGGTCTTGAAGTAAATCTTCTCAGTGTCAGCAATTTGCAGACAAAGGTTTAAAGTTCAATTTGACAAGGAAGAATGTACTTTCATCAGTAAGAAAACCAATGAAGTTGCTCTGAAAGGAGCAAGGAAATGAAGGTTGTTTATTGCAAACTTGGACTCAATAAATGAGGATGAAATTTTTTGCTTCTACACCAAGCCATCCATTGAGCAAAGCAAGTTATGGAATAAGAAACTCTCACATATAAACTACAAGGAAATCAACACTCTGGTCAAGAAAAAGTTGGTAATAGACATGCCAAAATTAGAGTTTGCTCAGATTGAAGTCTGTGAAGCCTATCAGAAAGGAAAAATGAAAATATCAAGTCACAAGTTAAAATTGTGAATTCCATAAGTGCACCATTGTAACTTATTCACATGGACTTGTTTGGGCCAGTAAATATCTTATCAATTTCAAGAAAAAGATATGCACTTGTGATGGTGGATGACTACTCAAGATACACATGGGTAGAATTTATGCATTCTAAAGATCAGACTCCACACATCATACTTGAGCATATAAAGATGATAGAAAAAGAGGCCGGAGATCAAAACTGTGTGAAAAGATTGAGAAGTGATAATGGAATAGAATTCAGAAATGCAATATTGAGTGAATTCTGTAAAAAGAAAGGAATTGTTCAAAAATTCTCTCCTGCTAGAACACCTCAACAAAATGGGGTAGTTGAGAAAAAGAACAAAACATTAATAGAAGCTGCAAGGATAATGCTGCAAAATGCCAATTTGCCAACTAGATTTTGGGAAGAAGCTGTAAATACTGTATGCTACACTCAAAACATATATCTCATTAACAAGCACTACAACATATTTGCAATCATACAACTATTTTTTTGTCGTTGTATGACAAGTATGTTTTCCGTTGTCTATCCAACACTCGTGTGATTGAACAAGAGACAGTGATTGTTTTTACCCTTGTAAAAAGAGGATATATTCGAGACACATCCATCGGGAAGTTTAAGTTTAGAGATCCAATTACACAAAAGTTGAAGTTGAGTTCTAGTAATTGTATACGATGCTTTAGGTATTTTCCCATTTTCATAAATCCACAAATCACGTTGTACCCCTAGATGTTTGCAATCCGCACTGTTGTGCAAGACATGCTTGTATAATAACAAGACTAAGTCAAATTGACAAACCTAAGTTGTATGGTAATCTAAGTTTGCATTTTTGTATTATAACACTTAAGTCTGTAAAAATATAAAATAGACTAGACTGGAGTATTTTTCTGTAAATAGTCTCAAGCCTAAGAATAAGCTCTAGAAGAAGATCATGAAGATCATGCCTCAGAGAAAGTATGAAGAAGCTTGGAGTTGAATAAATCTATTTTGTGAAAAATATTTTAAGTCGAGAAGTCTACAAGTCACATATAAAACAGAGTGACAGAGTAGGACTACGGAAATATCCACACTGAGTGTCAAGAAAAGGATATATCGGATTGGAAAAAGAAGAAGTAACAGTCTTATCATTTTTTTTATAGTATTTACATTTTCTTTTTTATGAATGTGTCTTAAATTTTTTATAGATACGCTCGGGAGGTTGGACCCTTTCCAAATAGGGCAATTATATAGAAAAATGCTCGTATGACAAAGAATGGGAATATTGACCCAGAACTGGAAAAAATAATACAACAAATTTTAAGACTTATAATTTACTGCTTCTTTAATTTTCAAAATCATACCTAATTAGTATCATGGTTCTAACAAGATTCCCTACTCGAAAAGCAACAAAATAATGAATTCAAGCTAGATGGAACTAATGATGTGCTCACCACTGTATTGGAAACTCCCGAGCATGCGGGAAGGGTTCGTGGGGTTGGAAACTTCATACTTCCAATAATGTACTTTGATTTACCAAAACAGGAAAGGAATCACATTACCAAAGAGCAGTTTCATAATCTTGAGTTGCAAATTGCTGAGTTAAAAGCTTTGGTTGCTGGGGACAATCAAAATTCACCAATGTTTAAAAAAAACCTGTTCAGGGGTGAAAGAACAAGAACAAGAATAAAAGAACAGAAGGAAAGTTGTAAAAAAATTGATGAAAGATGAATTGATGACCAATGAGGATAAAGAGGGTGTAGATTTTCTTGTTATTATTCCTCCTCCTCGTTCACCGGGACAGAAGGTATATAATTATAGTGTATACTTGATTCATTTGTACAATAATGTTGTATATAATTAAATTGTTTGTAACGGTAATGACATGTCTATTTTGATTTATAATTACAAACTAGGGTCTTCACAAATATGAAGTGGTAGTGGATAGCATTGATAATAAGGTAGCTTTTGGTGTTGGTTTTGATTAGGAAGTGGTATGAGTAGATTGGTTCATGGAGTGCCTCTAGAACCAGGATTTCTTGGTGTTGGGGTGGACCGAAGCATCTAGGATGATGCTTTGGTGCCTTTTTCCTGTAGTTGGTGAGATATAAACTGTCCACCAAGCCATTGGTTCTAATTTAACATAGCCCAAAGACATGATCATATACACCTCTAGTACTAGTTATGAGGTATATAAATTTAATTATAAACCAAGTGTCATTATTTTAAAGAGGTTGTACAATTTTGCACTAAAGTGAATAATATTGATTCTATGCTTAAATATTTATTTACAGAAAAATAAAAAGGTGCGGAATGTGAGTGAGGTGCAGAGAATTCATAATGTATTTAACTCTGTGAAGCCAAAGGAGAATGTGCCTCCTCGCTTTAGGGTGTTGTAAAAATTTGCATCGACAATGATGAAGAAAAGTAGAAACTTGATACCAGTTCCATGTGATTTTCAAATCTTTAGAATTGAAAGAACTATATATTTACTTCATGAGAAAATACTTGAATTGCTAGAGTTTTAAATAATTGGGCAGTCTGTTATATCAACATGCATGGCGTAAGCTTCTTTTTATATTCTTTTTGAATCTGATCTCATTTTATATAGTAATGATCTATTTACACAAGATGTAAATAATTTTTTTTATTTTTATTCAATGTTTTACGATACGCCGAGTAGAGATTTGTCAGCCATATTTTATTTTCTTCATCCGTCCACAAACAAGCTCAATGACGAATTTAATAAATATATTGTGCAAAGGCTGAAAGATGGAGTTCTTCGGATAAACTTTATGCCTTATAACTACAAGTATGCCTTTTTTTTACGCGTCCTATTTTATAATATTGTATTTCTTTGGTTAGTTATGTAGTTGTTGGTAAATTAATTATAATATTAGATATTAGACTAGATTGTGTTAATGAGCATTCAGACTTTCTTAGCCGAAAAAAATATATATAAAATTGTCGGATATCTAATTTAAATTCTCACTTTAATTTATATATAATGAAAACAGTTTACAATGGATTTTGATCGTATTTTTGGAATTAAAAATTTTCATCCTTAATCCATTGCCTCATCATCCACATCCCCAGGACCTTGAAAAGGCTTTAATGCGGTAATTTTTTACTTCAATTACAATTATATTTATAATATAATTGGTAATTTTTGTATTTGACACTGTATTTTGTAATTATAACATTTATAGAGCAGTGAGATCTTATAATGCTCCGGAAGGACCGGTCACAACAATCCCAAAGTTAAAACCTTGTTGTGAGTATTGAGTAGATTTGTTAATTTTTCATTTTTGTGAAATGCAGAATTATTATTAATTTTCTGTGTCATTAATTGTCAATAATTTTTTGGAATGTATAGGGATGCCGTAAACCACTAGGTGGCACAGAATGTAGATATGTGGTATTGCGATATATGAAAGATTTATTTGAGGACCAGGAGATCTAGACAAGGTGTATAATTTTTTCAGTACTCAATCATAGGGCAACAGTGGTTAATCTTTTACCTTTCTCAATTATGTGGTATATAAGTTTTTCATTTGGTTAATGAATGCCATAGGTTTATTTGTGTTCCACTGGGCCTCTCAGAGTCGCACCTTTTACACAACTGAGGACCTTGATCCCTTACTATGAGACGCTTGATTATATCCAATCCATCATGTTGTTGGCGACTCTAGCTTGGCAACTGTTAGTTGTATTACAATCTAAAAAACACCATTATTTTGGTTGCATGTTTTCGGATTGTAGCTAGTACAATTAGAAAAGATTATGGATGAATGTCTAGTAGTTGATATTTGGTGGTTTAGATTTGAAACTGTGTAGCTAGTAATATGTTGGGATATACATGTTGGTATTGATGATGTTTGGAGCTTGGTGGATGTTAATTTGAATGTTTGGATGTGTACTACTAGTTGTTTGGAAGGATATGACAATTGGTAAATATTGGAAGCTGAATATGGTTGTTGATCGGCCATTTTTTGGTTTTGGCAATTTTTTGACATCTATGTTTTTAATTTTTGAATGAATAAAAAATATCATATTATACAAAGCAATCGATTTTGAAACAAAGTCATTAACATCATTTTTTTAGTTAAAACTGATGTTAATTTAACATTATAAATAAAATAAAATAAATGGCGTGTGTTAAAACTTAATACATCAGTTTTGGCAGAACATTAACATCAGTAATACCGAAAAAACCCATGTTAAATACTACAACAAAAAAAGTCTTAAAGCAGATAACCGATGTTAAAAGTTAAATTTACATTGTTTTTTTTAAACCATTGTTATTGGTATTAGTCATATAAGTTTAGTGGGTACAAGGAAGTATTTTGCTTATCTGACAATCTTTAAATTCATAAAAATATCATATTATAACAATATATAAATAATAGATATGCATTTGAAATTTAACATCAATATATAGATATCAGTTTCAAACAAAAAACTGATGTTATACATTTTCCTTTACATCAATTTCAAACCGATTTAAATGGGGGGTTTTTAACATCACCCTCGAACACAACGGTTTCTATTTTTCATAGACATCGATTTTTAATTGATGTCTATTGACGTTTTTCTTGTAGTGCATATTTAATACAAAAAACTAGAGTTAAGGCCTAGCATGACATCACAACTAAACACTAAACTAAATTCAAGAAGTCTACAAGGAAGTTAATAAATCAAATAAGTTTAAATATAAATATGAAATTTAACTCATCATGGATGTCATGGGCATAGTGATTACCATCACAAATTTGACCAGGTTCAGTACTGTCGGGTTTATTGTTTAAAATGGTTTTTATTTATAATGATATTGTTGAAAATAAAAGACATATCTAGTATACATATTTGTATCTTTCTCTTTCTTCACCCTCTAAAGACAACATCACAAACTTAAGAAAATTAAAATTCTTGTTGTTACTTATCAATTGCTCCCTTTTGCCCCTGCAAATGAAGCATACTTAGACATTGATAAGGCCATGGAATCGTAAACTGAAGAAGTTCTTGTAAAAATTGTATGGGTTTCGGTAACATATCGTGATGCTACTGATTCTTCAAGTGATGAAGAGAGTGGGAATTCCTCTAGGCCTAAGGTTAGAAAATAAGTTGGTCCTATGTTTTCACCAGCGGTGATCAGTAAGTAAGTTTCCTGACAAATATTAGGAAATTAGGACATAACTAGTTACTATCATATCTCAAAATTTTAACCTTACATTTTATCTACATATACAGACCAACTAAAAGGACATTTCAGTTTGATTGTGTTGTTTTGTTTCATGATTTTCTTTTTTATTTTCAAAAACTGAAGACACACAATTGGTAGAACTGAAAATCCCTTGGTTATAGTCTAATTTTGACAATCCATGAAAGAATGATAGGAAATATTATTTTTATTTTGCATTTAGAGACTTCCTTGAATCTATAGATTCTTATCAGGAATATAACTTTTATAATACAGATTGAAAAATCTAAGAAGTTCCATGTGATTGTAGTACATTAGAAGCTGGAATAATCTTTGATAAGTATCCCTTATTAAGGACTTTTAAATTTCTATCCGTTTTAAATAAATTTTCAACATGTGATTCAGGCTCGTTGTCAAACAAGAGCTTGTAACAAATTATTTTTCAAAATATGGTAGGACATTATTGCATGGAGATCCAAATACAAAACTGGATAAAAAATCACTTTCCAACGAGGACACAATGAGGTTAGATTAAAAAGAAAGTCTACTTTCAAAAAGCTGCTCAAGAATTCGTAGACAACAATACACAATAACAAATTATTATTCTTTGCTCTGCACAAAAACAATCACCATTTTTGGTTGCTTAAGTGCTATGTTGTTTTTGAGATCAAGAGCTAGTGGTTTCACCATGCAAGCCAATTATAATACAATTAATAGAAGTATAAATAGGAAATCTGTTTGCGTCAAAATAATATATTAATTATTAGTCTATAAATATTTTTAAAAAAGAAGTAAATATATTACAAATATTGGGAAACGAAATCTAATAGCTTATGAAGATAAAAATATGAAATGAGCACATGTTACCGCCAATATTAAACTCAACCCTTTTGAAAAAACCAAATTAGTTCCATAATTCAGATCAGAAAAAAAATTAGCGGCATTGAAAAGTTAATGGAAAAAGAAACTCAACTAGCAATAATAAAAGCAGTCGGTACACAATTGAAAACTACAGTTGACACCCTATTTTCAGTTTACAATAAAGTGTTTAGTAATAAGGGTAACTTGTTATTAACAACAACTGTTTCAATATTGGTTTATTATGGTAATTCAGATCTGAAGCAAAGGTTATAAAATCTATGTAATTAAGTTTTGCTAATGCTCACTATATGGAAAAAGAGTGGCAAAGAGACAAATCATGGTCTTCTATTCTGATGAAAAACCTTACATTTGGGAAATGTGTTAGTAGACAACACGATCTTTAAGGGTCTTTGCATGCGAGATTAAATTCGGTCCCGATGTCTCAGGAGATATTCTTCTACACAAACACTTTGTCAATAACATGAACAAGTCAACTTTCTATGTCAAAGCAAAAATTATAATTGTAAGACATACATGAACGTATGTGTGAGTTATTATCTTCTTGTGATCGTAACCCTACTATAGGCCGCTTCACACACGTTAAATGTTTCTGAAATTGGTATGGGCTTCGAGGGAGGACAAGTACTACCAACAGATGACCTAGTACTATTATCATGGTTTTCTCCATGCCAAATCCAATCAGAATATCCTAAACTAAACCCTGATTCATAAAGATGACCTCTGATTATATTCACAGAAAACTTTTTGAAGTTAGAGCAGTGTGCACAAGGACAAGGAATTTTCTTGGGGTTTTTAGCATTTTCCTCGGCAAATATCAAGAAGTTTTCAACACCAATTTTATACTGTAGAGAATCTCTATCAGCTTTTATCCAAGACTTATCCATTTAAAACCACCCGGTATGTCACTAAAAAATTCAGTATAAGGCTTATATTTATTTTATAAGTCTAATATTTATTTTAGAAGTCTAACTTGATTTTAAATATGACATCCACACATAGGGCAGACTATAAACGACATAAGAAAACTGAGAATTCATATTATACATAATGCATATTATAAATTTTAATGTTATATATTTTATTATAATATGATATAAATCGATTTGTAATGAATTACGTAATTCATATTATATATTTAATTATAGTACTAGTACTATATATTAATTAGTCATTCAGTACTTAATGTATAATCACTATATAATTCACTATAATTAACCATAGTATAATAGTCAGATCACGGATGCGGATTATCAAATTATAAATGTACTATTTTCAACTAAACACTTGCATACACAATGACTAAATTAACCACACACTTGCATACAGAATTCAGAACACGACTACATTTAAATATAACATACTAATACCAAAATGAATTCTCCTGCACATAATTGCAAATAAAACAAAACTGAGATTTCATATAATACATAATGCATATTATACACAACACATAGATCAACATAAGAACCAACTACATAGCACATAGACAAAAAAAACACTATCAAAACTAAAAAAACAAATCAAATGTATAAGCGTACAGAACAGAGTTGGAAAAGAAAACTCACCGAAGATCAAAAAATTAAACAACACTAATGTCCTGCAAAAACAAATCACAACATTATAAACAAATGAATAAAAATAAACAAAAATAAACAAAAATACAAATGTACAACCAAAAACACCCAAATTACCTAAAGCTTTAAATCTTTTTCTCAGATTAGGTCCTGTATACAACAAAAAGAAATATATTAGCAACAAGTTTAGATATTAAATTAATAAAAAAAAATAAGGGTTTTGAATTAGATAAAACCCCAATTTACAAAATTAGGGCTTTGAATTCAAAAATCCTCAACTTTTAAAACTGGTCTTCATGTAGAGAAGACCAGTTCGATTCAAGTAGATACAACACTTACCGAAGTAGAGAGGTTAACTGAAAGAGGCTTAACGGAGAGATTGAGAGCGGAGAGAGAGAGAGAGAGGTTCCAGAGACAGGTTCGAGAGAGAGAGAGGTTCGAGAGATTGTGATGGTCAGATGATGGTCGGAGTTCAGAGATTTGTGAGGGGAGAGAGGTTCGATCGAGAGAGAGAGGTTCGATCGAGAGAGGGGGCTTCGAGAGAGAGAGAGAGTTTCTGTTAGTTTTTATTTTTTTAGTTTTTAGTTTTTTGTTTTGATTTTGTTGTGTCTGAAGATTGATTTTGGGGGGAACCAAAATTTGGTTAAGGGCGGAGAATTTTGGGATTGGGGAGAATGTAGAACTAAAAACTGAATGAAAATTTCACTAACGGGGGAAAGAAAAGGTGGGCGCGAATTTTTTTTTTGGTGAATTTTAGACATCAGTTTAATTATAACCGATGTCTACAAAGAACAAAGACATCACAAAAACACGGGATGATGTCAATACCTTTTTTAACATCAGTGGCAAAGTTAACCAATGTCTAATGTGTGATGTCTATTGATATTATTCTTGTAGTGTTTGAATTGAAAAAGCTAGGTCACTTAGAGTTTTCGAAGGCATAAGTATGTGTATGAATCGAGATGTCTAGGTATTTATAGTAAAAGCAAATGACTTGTCGAGAAGTCAAAAATATACGTTTGGAGTATACTTATCGAGAAGTCATTTTGAAATATGAAAAAAATATCGATAAGTTAGTTTATTTATTCTTGTAGAGAACTAAAAATTTAACTTATCAAGATGTCAAATAAATACCAAGTTTGTCCAAATTGGACTGAATTATTTCCAATTTTTATTCGAATAAATCAAAATAAAATCAGAATAAATTTACCAAAAGTATTTTACGAAAATAATTTATTAAATTAAATTATTTTAGTGCCTAGTTATCTATAAGTCTAAAATAAAACTTGTAGAGAACTCTGTAAGTTATTACCTGTAGAGAACTCTACAATGACTTGTCGATAAGTCATAATAAAGCTTATCAAGAAGTCACTCGAAAAGTCAATAAATTGACTTATCGAGAACTCACTCTAGAAGTCTTAAAATTACTTGTCGATAATTTAGTTAGACTTATAGAGAACTCATTTCTCTATATATTTTTTTATCACTTTGATTCTGCCTTGTGTTAATTTTATATATTAAGGATGTAAATTAACCGCTAGACAGTTTTCTTAGAATTTGAAAAATTCCAAGTTGAATTTTTATTTTTGAAAAATAAATATGGAGAGATTTCTGAAATATTTATAATTCATATTTCAGTTAATTTCTAATTAAATAAAATTAATTTTGATTTACTAGAAATTAATCTACTGCAAAACATTAGTTGAGTTCTTGCCTTAGGATGAAGAATTAGGCATTCCAATTTCACCTACAAGTCTAGTGAAAGTTGCTTCATCCAAAGATGTAGTAGAAATTTCAGCTAATTGTTTTTCTGTTGGAACAAAAATGAGCTCAATGGTATAATTTATAGCATGTTCTCTAATAAAATGGTACCTTAATACCATAATCCCAAGTTTGGAGTCCCCTTCAAGTATCTAAAAATTATCTTCACAACCATCAAATTTGATTCTTTTGGATTGGCTTGAAATTTTGCACACAGACATGTAGCAAACATGATATCTGGTCTACTTGCAATTAAGTAAAGCAATGATCCAATCATTCCTCTATAGCTTGAAATATCTACACTTTTACCATTTTTATCTTCATCCAACTTTATTTTTGTAGACATAGGTGTAGATGCAGGTGAATTATCATCCATGCCAAACCTTTTCAATAAATATTTGACCTACTTAGTTTGGCTAATGATGATTTCATCACTTCTTTGACTGACTTGAAGTCCAAGAAAGTAACTTAATTCCCCCATCATACTTATTTCATATTCACTCTGCATAAGCTTAGAGAATCTATGACAGAGCTTCTCATTAGTAGAACCAAAGATGATATAATCCACATAAATCTGAACTATGATCATATCACCACCATTCAGCTTGTAGAATAGTGTCATTGTTCCTCTAGTAAAACCATGTTTAAGTTGAAAATATGTCAGTATGTCATACCAAGCTCTAGGTGCCTGCTTTAGTCCATATAGAGCCTTGAGTAGCTTGTACACAAAATCTGGAAATTCTGGATCTTCAAAGCCAGGTGACTATTGTACATAAACTTCTTCTTCTACCTCATTTTGAGTTTCATCATAATCAATTCCTTCTTACTGTGAGTATCCTTTTACAACCAACCTTGCCTTATTTCTGGTAACTATACCATTTTCATCCATCTTGTTCCTGAACACCCATTTGGTTCCAGTTACACTTCTGTTCTTAGGTGCATGAACTAACTCCCAAACATTATTTCTTTCAAACTGATTAAGCTCTTCATGCATGAGAGATATCCAATCAAGATTCATAAGAGCTTCCTCAATTTTCTTGGGCTCTACCTGAGACAGAAAGCATGCATGTAGGCACTTATTAATAGTTGCACTTCTAGTCCTTACACTAGAATTAGGATCACCAATTATTGCATCTTGATTGTGACTCATATCCCATTTTCTCGTATAAGTTTGTTGACTGGTGCCTTCATCATTCCCTTCATTATTAGTATGACTGGTAGATTCTTCTTATCTTTCTCCCCCTGAGTTTGTGCTATCAAATTCAGTTATATGAGATGAGCTTCTATTTTCATGATTTTCCTGTTCAGTATTCTCTTCATTTAACATATATTGTGCATTTCCTTCATCCTCTTTATGAGAATCACTATTAATGTTGAGATTTTCAAATACAAGGACTTCAGCTTCAATTTCATCAAAACATTCCAAGCCTGGACAGTTGTCATCATAAAAAGTCGCATATGTGCTCTCCATGATTTTCTTCTGACAAATTACGTTTGCCTTGTAGGCAGGTCTCTCCAATGAATATCCCAGAAAAATTGCTTAAAAAATTATTGAGTCAAATTTTGCCACATATTCAGAGTTGTCTTTTAAAATGTAGCACTTGCTTCCAAACACATGAAGATGCCTTGCAGTAGGCTTTCACTTAGACATGATTGAGTAAGGTGATTTTCCATGATTCTTGTTAACGAGATATCTGTTTTGAGTGTAGCATGCGGTATTTACAGCTTATTCTAAAAAACTAGTTTGCAGATTGGTATCTTGCAGCATTGTCCTTTGAGCTTCTACTAATGTTCTATTCTTTCTCTCAACTACCACATTTTGTTGAGGTGTTCTAGCAGCAGAGAACTCTTGAACAATGCCTTCATTTTTGAAGAATTCACTCAATGTTGCATTTCTGAATTCTGTTCCATTATCACTTCTCAATCTATTCACACAGTTTTGATCTTTAGCCTGCTTCTCTATCTCCTTTATGTGCTCAATTATGATGTATGGAGTTTCATCTTTAGAGTGCATAAATTCTACCCATTTGTATCTTGAGTAGTCATCCACCATCACGAGTGCATATTTGTTTCTTGAAATTGATAAAACATTTACTGGCCCAAACAAGTCCATGTGAATAAGTTGTAATGACGCACTTATGAAATTCATAGTTTTTGACTTGTGACTTGATCTTTTCATTTTTCCTTTATGACAGGCTTCACATACTTCAACTTGAGCAAACTCTAATTTTTCCATGTCTCTCACCAACTCTTTCTTGACCAGAGTGTTGATTAACTTGTAATTTAGATGTGAGAGTTTCTTATGCCTTACCTTGCTTTGCTCTATGAGAAAGTATAGAACAACAAATTCCATTCTCAATTATTGAGTCTAATTCTGCAATAAAAAAGCTTCCTTTCCTTGCTCCTTTCAGAGCAACTTCATTGGTTTTCTTGCTGATGAAAATACATTCTTGTTTGTCAAATAGAACTTTAAAACCTTTGTTTGCAAACTGGATGACACTGAGAAGATTTACTTCAAGACCAGCTATCAATGTTACATCATCAATTACAACATTTCCAGAAATAATCTTGTCATATCCCATTGTGAATCCTTTGTTGTTGTCTCCAAAGGTCACCAAAGGGTCAGCCTTCTCCTCAAATTATGATAGCAGGGCCTTATCGCATGTCATATGCTTGGAGCATCCACCGTCTATGATTTATATGACCTTCTTCATTTTACCCCGCACATAATGAATTTTTAGTGTGTTTAGCAACCCAAGCAGTGTTGGGTACTTTCTTTTTATTAACTGATTTAGCAGAAGTAGAGTTAGAAGTCTCAGAAAGAATAACATTCATAGATGTTTGTGCATTTTCCCTTATAGCTCTATTTTTTATGAGGATGACTCTCCTTGCTCCAAGGCCATAAATGCAAAATTTCCAACTTCCTCATCTTCATCATTATCAGAATCATCCAAACTTTTTCCCTCTGCAATATAGGCTTTTCTTTGCTATTTTTTTAGAAGAGCTTCATACTTTGCTTCCAGTTCAAGATAAGCTTTGTCTTTCTTTGCTTTCTTGGGTTTCCTGTATTCTGTAGAAAAATGTCCTAGCTCATCACAATTATAGCACCTTATCTTGATCTGTCAACAGATCCAATTTTGTAACCATTTTTTCTATCAGATATGTATTTCCCTTTTCTTCTCCAGCTGCTGTCTTTGTTGAATGATTGTCCTTTACCCATGAAGAATCTTGGCTTCTTTACTTTAATGTTCCAGAACTTTCTCGCCAGATAGGTCATTGACTGATCAAGCTCTCAAGTTCATCCAGGGTGTAGAACTCATCTTCTTCCAATTCCAGTATGACTTTTTCCTGTGAATCATTGTTTCTTTACTCACTTGTTGAGGCAACTGGAGTCTGGGATCTTGGCTCATCATTTGAGGTTTGGATTTCATTGATAATTAGAGCATTTCAACCATCTACAACACGCCCTTGACCAGCTCTTAATGATTTCCTTTGAATTATTTCTAAATCATATGTTTTTAAGATTTTATATATAACTTCCAGAGTTATTCTGCTCTAGTCTCTCCCTTCTCTAATTGCTGAAATTTCCAAATGATCAAGGAGTGTGAGCAAAAACTTCAAGTTCACTTCTTCAGCTTCATAGTATTTGTCATCCAACTGCAAGTCATTAATTAACTTATTAAACCTTTCAAACACATCAACAATACTTTCTTTTGGCTTAGCCATAAAACCCTCATACTGTGAAATCAATATCCTTTTTTGATTTGACCTAACTTCCTCAGTTCCTTCATACCATATCTCTATTTTTTCCCAAATCTGCTTTGCAGTGTCACAGTTGGTAATGTTGTTGTATATTACATTGTCAAGTAACTTTATTAGGATCAACTGCAAGCCACTATCTAAGGAGACTTTTTCTTTCTCAGGCTCAATGTACTATGAAGGGTCTTTAGGAGTATAATGAGTTAGAATGACCATATCTCCATCTGTAGATTCCTCAACTCTTACCATATGAGTGAAAGGCCCATTCTTGAGAATCTGAATATGTAATGGATTGGTCATCCTGATAAACAACAACATTTTTTTCTTTCATAGAGTGTAGTTAGTCTTATCAAAAGTAGGGATTTTGATGCTACTGATTTTATGTATATTCATTCTTCCAAGATCTTAAATCTGTTTACTTTCATATTTTTCTCTGATACCACTTGTTAGATAATGAATCACACACAGGGGGGTGGATGTGTTTTAATATTTTTCTGCTTTTCCTGAATTGTTTAAGGTGGTGAACAAAGTAAATTTAATCTTGTAGTGAAATGTGTTAATATTGAAATTAAAAAAAATAAGAACAGTGGATATAGATCTTTCAAAATTCACATAATTTTATATTAAAAATGAAGAATGTTTTGCCATAAAATTTCCAGGCTCTTTGTTGATAAAGAGCTTAGCTACTTTCTTGAGGGAATACAAGATTTTTCTTATCTAAATTGGTACCACTAAACAAAGCATCCAGTGTTTACTTTATAGAAAAGTAAACACTGGTTATTACACAGCATGCAATACCATGTACTAAATCCTATTTTTGGATAACCAAATCTTTCTCTTTCTGGCTTAGTGTATCTATTCTAATCTTACACGCCCGTGACTTTACTTTTCCAGTTAATCTTGGACTTTGATCTTGTACTCTTTAAGCTGCTTTTGTAGACTTGTCAATCCAACTGATTAGATTGTTTGTTTCTTTATAATCTTGGATATTGAACTAGTCTACATTTTGTACTTTGAGTTTTACCTCGAGATCTCCAGTTTTGTATATAGAGAACTTGATATCTCGATAAGTATATTGGCATATCGAGATCTCTAATCACTATATAGATGTTTTGAATTATCGAAGTCTCTGAGTTCTCTATAAGAGAATTTGGCTTGTCGAGATCTTACACTTCATGTCTTCACTTTGACTTATCGATAACTCTGAGTTCTCTAGTGACAAATAGACTTATCGATATCTCAGATTTCTCTAGTGAAGAAATGACTTGTCGATATCTCCCATCTTCATATCTTCAATTTAACTTGTCGATATCTCTGAGTTCTCTAGTAGTTTTTCCTGACTTGTCGATAAGTCATTTTCCTGACTTGTCGATAAGTCATTCTGGAGTTCTCGAATGACTTCTCTATAATACTTAATCTGTGTCTTGTAAAGTTCTTGACTTAGAATATTTTTCCCAAAACAGATTTATTCAACTCGAAGCTTCTTCAAAATTCTTCTGAGGCATGATCTTCTTGATCTTCTTCCAGATAGAATTCTTGGGCTTGATATTGTTTACAGAAAAAACTCCAGTATGCCCTTAAACATTTTTACAGACTTAAGAATTATAATACATAATGCAAACATAGATTATCATACAACTTACTTAGGGTTGTCATATTGACTTAGTCTTGTTATTGTACAGGCATGTCTAGCACAACAAATTCTTTTTTCGTAATGGGTCAAGGGATCATCCTTTCGCTCCCTCGAGACTGAAAACATATTCTGACAACGGGCTATTTGTTTGGTTGTCTCCTTCATGGCTCGGTCACCTTATCAGATGGACGATCAATGTCCTAGGTATCGGAACTAGAGAAATCTCAGAAACTTTTATGAATAAGGATCAGCCCCTATAAATACCGGAATTCATAATCCTACCGCATTCGACGCTGAAGTTTACTCTAGTCAGGTGGGTTAGCATTTCTCCTAAATGAAAACATAATTGATAACATCTGAAATCCGATTGAGGTTTTGTCCCCTAGTTTTTCATTTCTTGAGATTGAGGATTGATCCCTAGAATTAGCTTTCGAGTTACAGGGAATCCCATTATTATGGGACCAACTTTTAGGTTTTGTAATCAAAAGTTGTGGTGCTTCAAAAGGTGGAAGCGTTAACTTGAGTTGTGGCTGGTAGATCTTGATCACTTAATCATTATCCCCGATATGAGGATCATAAAAATCATAACTTATCCCTTTAGTAAGGTTTAATCCTTGCAAATATTGAGGTTCATACTTCTCATGCACTCAACGTTGCATTTCTTCTCAAAATTATGCATCTCATAAGGTGGGTGATCATTCAATCTTGATGGAAGCACAATTATTAACATCTGAAATTCGGGTGTTCATTAGTGAGTGCACCATCTATAGTTTGGGACCCTTCCCTTAATTATGCATCCGTTGAGGTTGGAGACCGTTCTTTGATTCAACAGTTGTGTAATAGAGATCTTCGTCCCTGAGAGATTAGTCCCTCAGATATTGAGGTTTGACTGTGGTGGAGTCTCAACGTTGGATGTAATATTGCACATCTCATCAGGTAGTTTCTCGGTACTTCTTCATGCTTTCATGGTTGTCATCTTCTTCCCAAAAACAGCGCCAAATGTTATGGATAAAAAACACGTATTTCTTTAATGCAGATATTTAATATCAGGGTTTGAGAAGCTTTGAGATTTAATGGTTGTACTTGTGTTTCATGACTTGAATCTGCCCTTACAAGATGCCTACGTACCTTGGCGCAAGCCAATGATCAATCTAAAACATAGTTCTTGGTGATGCATGCCCTCGGGGCCATGGAAGCGAGAGCTCACCAAGGATATAGTGACTTCCATGTCCTTCGAGGACTGAGTCTAAAGCGTCGTTCCAGGTAATGGCCTTGTGGCTTGTAGGATGCCTTCGCGACTTTTTGACGTGTGGAGCTCTTGTCCCAAAACGTCCTGCTGAAGTTGAAGGGGTAAGACCCTTTATATAGACATTGAGAATCTGGGAATTAGGGTAGAATTGGGTGACTTGATTGGAAAGTCTCCACCTCAGTTTGGACTTTCGAGTCCTAGAAAGTAGGAATTAGTTTCCTTCTGAATTTGGGTTGCTTGGAGGCTACTTCTTGTAGGATTAGTTACATATTGAAAACATTTACTGGGCTGTTTAATTAGTCCTTTTATTAATCACGAATTTAATAAATAGTTAGGGTTTTGGGCCTCATTAATTGGGCATTCCCCTTCGACCAAATCAGGTCTAATTAATGCGACATTAACTCCACAATTAGGATTATTTTTATTCCCTATTAGTTTGGGTGTAAAAAGTTAAGTTTAAAAAAAATAAACAAAGATATTTTTTCTAAAAAAATAATAAAAAATGATAATGTTATGGGCCATTTTCAATTTTGACACAGGCCCGATCTCTTTCCTTACATTACTTCCCACAGTGCATTTCGACCTAATGAGCAGCGGATCCGCAACATTCTATCCTTCGGTATGATATATTCTCACTGTAGTTTTACTCTTCCACTTCAAAACCATGGATTAAGATCTTTTCATGCCCTGTATCTGTTCCGATTCATTTTGCCAATTCACACAAAAGCTGCCTCTTCTCATATCTACCAGAATTGTTGGATATTTAATCCAAGCATATTTAAGTGTAATAAAATGTTAATAGTCGAGGTATATGGCTGTTGACATTGGGTTTGATTTGGTCTTTATTTCAGTTGAGAGTTTTTAGGATTATTTGAAAAGACTGAGCTGGTAGAGTAGAAGTAGGTGTTTTTGGTTTATCACGTTTTGTATCCGCTTATTTGATAAATAATAAGAGAGTAAATCAAGTAGTAACATCTTCTTTGTTTTCTCATTTATCTTTTATCTTGCTGTGTTAATAGTGATACACAGAGCCATACACATCAAGAATACCATCAATAGTCCAAGATCTACACATTCATCATCACGTTTCCACAACATCTTAATAATATGTCTCTTCACACTAGCTCTTGTAATATGGTCTTGTTTATGTTAATTTGTGGTAATTTTATACATCTCTGCAATCTCATCCGGTAACATGCTTTATTTTAAATATGATTGTCTTGTATGTGGTACTTTATGATAATTTTATATATCTCAACAGTCTCATCAGATAACCTGCTTCATTTTTTTAGAATATTTCAATTTCTTATTGCTTTGCTATGGTTGTTAATTGTGTGACAATAAACCTATTGTTTTTTTTGTCCCACCAACTTTTTACTGTCAGATATGGATGCAAATAGTGTATATTTTATGTAACTAATTTGTTTTCAACTATAAAAACCAAAAAAAAAATATTTTCTACTAGTGGGTTGAGTCTGAGATCGCAAACACGTTTTCATCAATAGTTACAGGTAAACCATAAAATAAAATTTGATTTTCAAAGCTATTCTTTTGAAAATATTCTAAAGAACTCATAAGCCATTAGATTATTTTAGGACATTTTCACTTCAATTTGGGAACCATGCGCAATCAATATCCTTTGAAATCTCACATGAATTTGCTTTAGTATAAATCTATCATTTTCTTCGACTTTACATTTCGACCTAATAGCAGCCAATACGAAATTACCTTACTTTCACAAGAGAGTACAATCTTAAAGGGGCTTTAGATGCGAAATTAAATTGAGCTAGCAATGTCTGTGGATATGTTCTTTTAGACCAGAATTTTGTCAGTGACATGAACAAGTCACCTTCCTTTGTCAATAGACAAGCAAAGGAAAAATTAGAACCAGTTTTTTGTAATGACACCACATTCCTTAACATGAGTATACTATCTTCCCATATTCCTTAATTTGGAAAGGATTTATACTCATTAAAGAATATGGTGTTGTTCCACTGGGCTCATTGTAATTTTTGCTTTTCTTGTCTCAATATAAAAAAAGTGACTTGTTCATGTCATCAAAAAAATTTTGGTCTAAAAAAACATCTCCAGAGACATTGGGAGCTGAATTTAATATGGCATGCAATCTCCTTAAAGATTATACTGTCTTAAAGACCACCATTAGTCTCTTTTCCACCTTTTCTCCTCAGAGGTAACAAAAACATAATTTACAAAGATTTTATAATATTTAATGAAGAGACAAACTATCAAAAGGAATCAGTACTGAAACAAGTGTAGCTATTAACAACTCATTACTTAACATTTTGCTCTAGTCATTTAAACTTGTTTTACTGAAACAAGTGCTGAAGGTGTACTTTGTCAATTGGGCGACATTAATATTAAATATAGTTGAAATATACATATGGACTAGTATTTTATAGTTGAGGAAAAAAGAATTCGTTTTTACACTATACTGTATACATATATCTCAAAGTAGATGCCATGTAGCTAGTTACATTGCTATATAACCTTAGTTAAGGATTTTACGTTCTATACTTTTTAAATATAGTGGGAACTTGTGATCCCGGTTCCTCCTCAAATAAGATCTTTTAATAATTGATTTTTTTAAATGTGGTTGAATATTTAATAAAAATTCAAAAACAAAAAACAAAAAATTCCCTTTTTTATAAGGACATGATTTATTAGGATGAAAAGTAGTGTATTTTTAAAATGACTTTCTCGAATTATTCATGACAATACTAAGAACTCTATTTATTTTTCTTTATTCATTTCAAATTTTAATATTTACCTTTTTTCCATTACCTAGTTATTTTCTTTTTGAGTTCAAGAACTAGTCGTTCAAATAGAAGTATAAACTTTTACCTTTATGATAATTGGTTGTTACTCTTTATTGTTAAAAGAATTTAAAAATTAAAATGATTTGTCATGTGGTTGACACTCAACTCTATAAAATCGTACCTTATTTAACAAGTTCTTTTTTATGTGGGTAGGAAATCAAAACGAAAATTTCAACAAGCTATGATTCTGAATAGGGCTTAACATTCAGTCGATTCGGTCCAAAAATTGGACCGAATTGAATAGACCGAAAAACTTAAAAAATATTTTTCCTATTAAACCAGACCAAAATTGTTTTATGGACCGGAGAGAACTGAATCGAAATAATTCAGTTCGGTCCGGTTTTAAACCGAATTGACAATTTTTTTTAAATAAAAAATTTGTATTAAAAATTAAACCAAAAATCATGAAATCTAAAACGTCATTAATGGAATGTGATATAAAGAGCTCTATGAATGTATAAACACAAATACAAATTAAAGATTATTATTATTTTTAATATATAAGTAAAATGTATATAATATGAAAATTATAGTATATATGATTTGCTCTTCTGTTCAGATTGGAAAAAAAATTGGAAGAACTGAATCAAACTGATTTTTATTTTATTTTATTTTATTCAGTTCCAACTAAATAAACTGAATTTTTGAATAATTTAGTACCGAACCGAATTAGAACGGTTTGATTCGAATTTTTTATTTCGGTTCAGTTTGGTCACCCCCAATTCTCAAAACAAATTTTACATGGATCTATTAATGTCTAATCTATTAAACAAGTTCAGTTTCGAATTTGTTTGCTTGCTATAATTGATTATATAAAATTTAGAAAGATATATACCTCTAGTTATCCCCATATATTTCACTCAAAAAATTTCGATATTATTTAAGTGTAACATCGATATTGTCACATATCAGGATTCTTAGTTCGAGATTCTTAGTTCGATATCAGCTTCATCTACCTTTGATCATTTCCCCGATAGACCGAAAAGATGAGAAGATTGTATATCAACTTCTGTGACTACAATAATAAGTATTTGATATCGGACTTTCTCATCATTTCCGTCGACCGACAAACGATCAAGGGTAGATGAAGTTGATACTGAACTAAGAATCCTGAAATGTGTGAGGATGTCGATGTTTCACCTAAATAGTATGAGAAATTTTCCAGTGAAAAATATTGATATTACCGGAAGTATTTATTTTTGTATATTCTATGTAATTAGTTATAGGTAGCAAACAATTGGGAATATACACTTGTTAACAACCAAACTTAGTACAGAGGAAAGTTTGCTATATTAGAAGTCATCCCCATATAAATTGTCTTACAATTACAATCACAAGATAATAACTCACACGTATAGTGAGTTATTATCAGGGAAAAAAATAAAAGATCATGTCTCTTCGCCACTCTTTTGCCATATAGAGAGCTTTAACAAAAACTTAATTACATAGATTGTATAACCTTTGCTTCATATCTGAATTACCATAACAAACCAGTATTGAAATAGTTGTTGTTTATAACAAGTTACCCTTATTACTAAACACTTTTGTAAACTGAAAATATGTTGTCAGCTATAGTTTTCAATTGTGTATCGACTGCTTTTATTATTGCTGGTTGAGTTTCTTTTTCCATCAACTTTTCATTGCCGCTATTTTTTTTCTGATCCGGATTATGGAACTAATTTGGTTATTTCAAAAGGGTTGAGTTTAAGATTGCACGTAACATGTGCTCATTTCATATTTTTTTCTTCATTGAGATCCGTTGACAAATGAATTGGGACCCATTGAGAAATGAAGTTCATGGATAAGCTATTAGATTTTTTTTCTCAATATTGGTAATATATTTTCTTTTTTAAAAAATATTTATAGACTAATAATTAATATATTATTTTGACGCAAACAGATTTCCTATTTACACTTCTCTTAATTGTATAATAATTGGCTTGCATGGTGAAGCCACTAGCTCTTGATCTCAAAAATAACATAGCACTTAAGCAACCAAACACTACAAGAAATTCGGCTAAATTCGACCGAATTTTTTTGGTCGAATTTAGCTAAATTCGACCGATTTTGGTTGAAAATAGCTATTTTCGACCAACCAGTTGTTGGTCGAACAAAGGCTAGTCGAAAATAAGGGGTGCGGTCGAATTTAGCTAAATTCGACCGTACTAAACTCGACCGAATAAATTCGACCAACTAAATTCGACTGAAATTGGCTGCAAAAACTCAACCCCAAATTTTTTTGACAAAATTTCAAAATTTCATAAAAATTCAAAAATCCCGCCCACAAATACTAAATTAGACCAAATCTGGTCGCAATAAGTTTTCTAAATTGGACCAAATCTGGTCGAAATAAGTTTGCTAAATTCGACCAAATTTGGTAGAATTTAGTAAGCGCCAGATTTTTAAAAAACAGCAGCAAAATGCAGCAGAATGCATTTTGTTGCTCAATTTTTTTGAAATTTTTACTAGATTTTCCATAATGTAATATTATAAAATATTAACGGACACAATAGTAATTTTTATTTACTAATATTAAAATTACATAAATATGTAATATAGATTTTAAAATATAACAATTTATATCCTTCAATAACATATTGAAAATCATATATTATAAAATTAACTCACCCAAAACATAGATAAATATGAAAAAAATTAAAAATAAACTTAAATCGGTTCACATACATGAACTAATTAATACAAGTCTTATTTTACTTCTAATTTTTCGGAAACGAATTTGCCGGAGGTGATGGCATAAACTCTCGTCGGAGGTGATGAAGTTGAACTCGCCGGAATTGTTGTGAAATAATGAACTCGCCGGAATTGTTATGAAATGGGGAACTCGATAGAATTGGTGTGAATCGAATGAATTCACCGGAATTGGTTTATACTAATTTGCCATTTGGAGAAATATAATTAGAGGAGATTTAGTATGAGAGATGTGAGTGTGTGTATGTATATATATTATTTAGAATATACAAAATATGGATGAGTGTGTATGTAGTTAGAGAGTAAGGTTAAGTATGATTGTAATTTTTTATAAGGGAATAAAATTGAATGGGGAATATAAAGAGAAAGAGATGAGGGTGAACAATTGAATGGTTGGGATGAAAGGATTGAGAAATAAATGAATGATCAAGATTAATTTAAGTTGGCAATCCATGTGCTTTCTTGTCAGCCAATAAAATTGTGACAAATGGCAATTCTGAAAAGTGCTAAATTCGACCAATAATGGTCAAATTTACTATTTTCAACCAGATTTAGTCGAAAATAAAACACGGGTAAATTCTACCATTTTTGGTCGAATTTAGCAGTTAAATTTGACTAATTTTGGTCAAATTTACACCTAAATTTGACTAGTTTTGGTAGAATTTAGTAACTAAATTAAACAACTATTGTAATATTTAATGCATATGCCACATATATTTGTTAAAATATTTAAGATTTTAATATTTAAATAGATTGATTTTTCACATACACTCTTAATTTAAAAATATATTTTTGTGATATGACAAAATGTTAAAAAACATATTTGATTTTCTATTTTAATAGTCAACGAGTAGTTTAATCGTCATTTATTACTAGTGTATAACCCTATATTGATATTTCAATTTTTCTAAATAATAAATGTATGAATGATCCAAACATACGGATGTCAAGATCTATATATTTTGGGTATGATAAAATTTTTAGAAATAAAATAAATTGATTTTGTCTGTTATTTTAACAATCAACTAATAATTTGAATATTACTTCTAACAAGTGTTTAGTCCCATATTCATGTTTTAATTTTTTAAAAATATATGTATATGAATAATCCAACCGTACGGATGTTAAGATCTATATATGTTAATGATATCACAAAATTTTTATAAAAAAATTAATGTATCTAGTTTACTATTTTAACAGTTAACAAGTAGTCTCACTGGTATTTCTAACTAGTACTTAATCCTATATTGATGTTTCGATTTTTCAAACAATTATTATGAATGATCCAACCGTACGAATGTCAAGATATATATATTTTGGTGATGCGACAAAAGTTTTAGAAAAAATAAATTACTTTTGCTTGTAATTTTAACAATCAACCAATAGTTTGAATAGTACTTCTAACTACTGTCTAGTCCCGTATTCATGTTTTTTTTTTTAAATATATATGAATAATCCAACCGTACGGATGTTAAGATTTATATATTTTAATGATACCACAAAACTTTTAGAAAAATACAAATTTATTTAGTTTGCTATTATAACAGTTAACAAGTAGTCTCACCTGTATTTCTTACTAGTGTTTAATCCTATATTGATGTTTTGATTTAAAAAAAAATATTTATGAATGATCTAACTGTACGGATGTCAAGAAATATATACATATATATATATTGGTGTTGTGGAAAAAGTTTCAGAAAAAAATAAATTGATTTTGCTTCTTATTTTAACAATCAACCAATAGTTTGAATAATATTTATAACTAGTGTTTAGTCCCGTATTGATGTTTCAATGTTTTTAAAAAAATATATATAAGAATAATTCAATCGTATGGATGTTAAGATCTATATATTTTAATGATATTACAAACTTTTTAGAAAAATATAATTTATGACCAATATAACACAAATAGAAATTTAACATACTTATATTATATGTATATATATATATATATGTATATATCTATATATATTCCTAAATAATTTTTTTAAACAATGAAAGTGTCCTTTAATTTAAATTTTCTCTTTAAACAATTTTTCTAAATTTTTTTGGAAATTTCAACCGATTTCGATCGCTTTTAGCTAAATTCTACCATTTTTGGTCGAATTTAGTAAAAAACTTTTAGTGCATTTTCTTTAACGACAAATTTGTTATTTCCATTCATTTTGAAAAAAGCGGGAAATTTCCCGCCCAAACCATTTACTAAATTCGACCAAAAATGGTCGAATTTATTTTTTCAAAATTCAAGTTATTGGTGGGAAGTTTCCCCCCTTTTTTGGCAAATTACTAAATTCGACCAGAAAAAAAAGTTGGTCAAATTTAGTCTAAATTCGACCGAATAAAAAATCGGTGGAATTTAGCTACTAAATTCGACCGATTAAAAATGACTGCTCCTAAATTCGACGGTAAATGGTTGAGTTTACCCGTGTCCCTTAAAATCGACCAAATAAGGTAGAATTTAGCCGCAGTCGTTTTTAGTTGGTCGAAAATACCCTGACTTTCTTGTAGTGAAAAATGGTGATTGTTTTTGTGCAGAGCAAAGAATAATAATTCGTTATTGTGTATTGTTCTATACGAATTCTTGAGCAGCTTTTTGAAAGTAGACTTTCTTTTTAATCTAACCTCATTGTGTCCTCGTTGGAAAATGATTTTTTGTCCCATTTTATATTTGGATCTCAATGTAATAATGTCCTACCATATTTTGAAAAATAATTTATTACAAGCTCTTGTTTGACAACGAGCCTGAATCGCATATTAAAAATTTACATGTTGAAAATTTATTTAAAACCGATAGAAATATAAAAGTCCTTAATAAGGGATACTTATCTAATGATACTTATCAAAGATTAATCCAACTTCTAATGTACTACAATCACATGGAACTTCTAAGATTCTTCAATCTGTATTATAAAAGTTATATTCCTAATAAGAATCTATTGATGCAAGGAAGTCTCTAAATGCAAAAAATAAAATAATAGTTCCTATAATTCTTTAATGGATCATCAAAATTAGACTATAACCAAGGGCTTTTCAGTTCTACCAATTGCGTGTCTTCAGTTTTTGAAAATAAAAAAGATAATCATGAAACAAAACAACACAGTCAAACTGAAATGTCCTTTTAGTTGGTGTGTATATGTAGATAAAATGTAAGGTTAAAGTTTTGAGAAATGATAGTAACTAGTTATGTCCTAATTTCCTAAGATTTGTCAGTAAACTTACTTATGGATCACCGCTGGTGAAAATATAGGACCAACTTATTTTCTAACCTTATGCCTACCAGAATTCCCACTCTCTTCATCACTTGAAGAATCAGTAGCATCACGATATGTCACCCAAACCCGTACAATTTTTACAAGAACTTGTTCAGTTTACGATTCCATGGCCTCATCAATGTCTTAGTATGCTTCATTTGCAGGGGCGTAAGGGAGCAACTGATAAGTAACAGCAAGAATTTTAATTTTCTTAAGACTGTGATATTGTCTTTAGAGGGTGAAGAAAGAGAAAGATACAAATATGTATAATGGTGCATGCCGAAACAAACCTTTAAAATTTAGATTTGAATATATTTTTTTTGAAGTTTCTCAATTCTTGCCCAAACATTGGTTCTGACTTGAGCAATTTTTAGTTTGCAACTTATATGATTAGGTGCATGAGTGGACAATTTTAATCACTTGAATAAATGGTTGGTATAAAAACTAAAAGTTATTTAAAAAACTAGATTTTGGGACAAACCACTACAAGAAAAAAGGCTAAATTCGACTGAAAAAAATCGGTCGAATTTAGCTTAATTCGACCGTCCACGGTCGAATTTACTTAATTTCGACCGATTTTGAATCGGTTGTAATAAACAGAGTCGAATTTAGAACTTCGGTCGTATTTAACTAAATTCGACCGACTAATTATGACCGGATAAATACAACCGCTTAAATTCGACCGAAGGCGGTCGAATTCAAATTTTCAATTGAAATTTAAAAATCCCGCACAAAAATTTGAATTTTCTGGAAAATTTAAAAGCCCCCCAAAAGTTAAATTCGACCGCATATGATTGAAAATACGATTCAAAATTCGACTGTATTCAGTTGAAAAACCAAAAATCAGATTTTAAAAAAAAAACTCGTCGGAAACTGGAAAATTTCCAGATTCATTTTCCAGTTTCCGGCGAGCTTCAAGTATCAGGCCACTTTCCGACAGCTCTAAACTCGACCAAAACAACGTTACAAACAACTGATAATAACACAATATTATCTTGTGTTGTTTTGTTTTTATTACCGAGAGGGACAAGAAGTAGGGGATCAAATTTGCCAGTAAGATTCATCTGAGAATCTGTTTGGAGGGTGGTTATCATGTTCTGGATGGATCTACGCATTATAGTAGCGATCTTAGACCGACTGCAAAATAGGTGTGGAAGTCCACTATCGGGATTCTTGAGGTGGGGACTTTGAATGCGTAGGGACTATCACCAATGAAAACAAAAGATGGCAGAGCAACAACTGATGCTTATAGTGTTGCCAAGTACGGGCAGAAGTGGGTTCGCACAAGGACAATCATAGGTACTTTTGTAACGTCAAGGTCATTCCGGTAGATATTTGTGTACTTGGTCTAGCTCAGTAGTCTATCAAGGCTCCACAGCATGAATAACAGCTCAATCATAGATATTTGCTTCTTTGTATAAACACACAAAGAAGAAGAAAATGCATTAGACAACATATAGGAAGCAAAATAACATTATGTCTCCGCCTCCCAGGAAAGTATACCAGCGTCATCTTGTCCACCACCACCTCCACCTCCTTCCATCTTCCATAAGTTGTTCCGAAAAGCAACTAGAGCAAAGCGTATTCACTCTGAAGCTTCCGGACGCTGGATTGATTTTATGAATGATTATAAGACTATGGATTTGAAGTTTGTGGAGTCCGTTTGGTGGGTTTTCTTCCGGTTGCATAAGAAAGGGCATGTTTATCGCGGGTTTAAGGTGTGTTTTGTTAGTAAGGTTTTATACAAAAATGTTGTACTGATGTACTGATGAAAACTAAATCAGCAGCTTGATAAATTACACAGAGGAGGAAGGGGGCTGCGTGAGTGAGGGAAGGGAAGGGGTGGGGGGTTTGGTCTAAAAGTTTTATAATTTCTTTTTGCTTTGATTCAACATGTTTTCGAAAATATAAATTCTAACCATTGGATTGTTGTTTCAGTGTTTTTGGTGTTTGAATCTGCTCCGTCAAATTTAATTGACGCGGATCGATGACATGGCACTACATTCAATTGTATTAGGTTGAATTTAGGAATGTTAATTTTTTAATTTCCAAAATTTCATGTTACAAAAATTGAAATACATAATTCCTACGACATAAATAGTATAATTATTTAATCCTTTTCTTAAAATATTCTAAATTTATATATTTTATTTTAACAACTCATTATAAATTTAAAATAGTATAATTATTTGACTAATCTATCTTTACTATATTATAATAGACGAAATATTAAAAGTTTGGTAGTTGTCGGTCGGTACTTTCTGAAATTACTTAATTAGCCTTACTTAATTATTCTAATTCTAATTATTCGGTCGATCAATTCTAATTGATATTGAAGTGAACTTTCTCTATTATTTTACCAATTTTAATTCTATTTTATATCGAACTCTATATCATTATAATTTATATTAAATTCAACTTCTTCTACCAATTTAAATTGTAATTCATATCGAATTCTATATTTTTCTAATTTGTTACTTCGGGCTAAATTAAATTTAAGCAAACTAAATATAATTATTAAGATTTAGTTGATATAATGTGACATGGGATAAGATTCGACTAACAAAAACAAAATCATTTATTCTAATTATTCATTCTAAATCAAAATTATCTGATTGATCCAGATTTTTTTAAAAAAATAAACTAAAAATAAGTAGTTTTATTTGGTCGGTGATTGAGCATCGGGCTAAAAAAAATAATGTAAACCATTTATCCGAGATAAATCAAATTGATATAAAACTAAGTATAATTCGTATCCTATTGATGAGAACTTAAAAATCAAATTTTTATTAAAACATAAATATTATTTTTTAAAAATATACATAGAATTATCGATAAAATTATATCTTTCAATCGATAATAAAGTCAAGCATCAGTTTGACTGGTACAACTACCTAGTGTTTAGCCCTGAATTTGTATTTCGATTTTTTTAAAAATATTTTTTACCGATCCAACCGTACAGATGTCAATAGATATTTATATTGGTACAACTAAGTATGATTTTGGCTGATTTTATTATAAATTCCACCAATATTAGTGTGTAGTGAAATTCAGTATAAATTTTTATATCTTATTGGTGAAAATATCCAAGGTTTGATGATTAAAAAATCTTTAAAAAATATTTTTCATCAATCCAACCTTATGGATGTCGATAGGTAGACATATTAATGGTATAACCAAAGTTTCGGATCAAAACAATTTTATTTGGTTTGCCATTTTGAAAGTCAAACATCAGTTTGACTAACACAACTACCTAGTGTTTGATCCTGAATTGGTGTTTCGATTTTTTTTCAAAAAGTATTCATCGATCCAACCATACGGATATCAATAGATATACATATTAGTGATATAACCAAAGTTTCAGATCAAAATAATTTTATTTGGTTTACCATTTTAAAGTCAAACATCAGTTTGACTAACAAAACTACCTAGTGTTTGGTCCTGAATTGGTGTTTCGATTTTTTTTTAAAAAGTATTCATCAATCTAACTGTATGGATATCAATAGATATACATATTAATGATATAACCAAAGTTTTAGATCAAAGTAATTTTATTTGGTTTGTCATTTTAAAAGTCAAACATCAGTTTGACTAGTACAACTACCTAGTGTTTGGTCCTGAATTGGTGTTTCGAATTTTTAAAAAAAATTATTCATCAATCTAACCATACGGATATCAATAGATATACATATTAATGATATAACCAAAGTTTCAGATCAAAATAATTTTATTTGGTTTGTCATTTTAACAGTCAAACATCAGTTTAACTAGTACAACTAGCTAGTGTTTGGTCCTGAATTGGTGTTTCGATTTTTTTTAAAAAGTATTCATCGATCTAACCGTACGGATATCAATAGATATACATATTAATGATATAACCAAAGTTTCAGATCAAAATAATTTTATTTGATTTGTCATTTTAAGAGTCAAACATCAGTTTGACTAGTACAACTACCTAGTGTTTGGTCCCGAATTCGTGTTTCGATTTTTTTTTAAAGTATTCATCGATCCAACTGTACCAATATCAATAGATATACATATTAATGATATAACCAAATTTTTAGATCAAAATAATTTTATTTGGTTTGCAATTTTAAAAGTCAAACATCAGTTTGACTAGTACAACTAACTAGCATCAATTTTATTTTTCTAAAAAATAAAGAAATTGGAAAATTCTTATAGCGCATAAATTATTTTTTTCAGAAATAAATTTTTTTATTTGGAAAACTTTAATTTTATCCCATATTCATAATTTCAAAATATTCACTAACAATTGAATAAAGTTTTTATTAAAAAATAAAATTATGAAAAATCCTAAATACAACTGAATTCTATTGAAATATAACTTCGAAAATGGCAGGAAATTTCCCTCACTTTCTTTTGAAAATTTTAAAAGTATGGGTAAATTTCCCGCCATTTTTAAATATAAAATTTGACCGAAATCGGCTGAATTTAGGAGTGCCAAATAAATTACTTTATGGGAAAATTCCCTCCACTTTTTTACTGTGGCTAAATTCGACCGAAAAAGAAATTGGTCGAATTTAAGGGTTAAATTCGACCGGTTTAATTTCGACCGTTTTAATTCCGACCGTTTTCAGTAAAATTGGTTGTAAATATGACCGTTTAAATACGACCATTTGAATTCGACCGAAGCCGGTCGAATTTAGCCGTGTCCAAAGGATTCGACCGCGTGCGATCGAATTTAACCCCAGTCGAATTTAAATCAGGTTTATTTAACCTTGTTTTCTTGTAGTGAACCTTTAAAGCTAGATATGTCTTTTATTTTCAAAAATATCATTATAAATAAAAACCATTTTTCAACAATAAACCCAACAGTACTGAACCTGGTCAAATTTGTGATGGTAATCACTATGCCCGTGATATCCATGATGAGTTAAATTTCCTATTTATATTTAAACTTATTTGATTTATTAACTTCCTTGTAGACTTCTTGAGTTTAGTTTAGTGTTTAGTCGTGATGTCATTGTAGGCCTTAAGTATAATTTTTCTTATTAAATATGAACTACAAGAAAAACGTCAATAAACATCAGTTAAAAATCAATGTCTATAAAAAAACAAAAAATTTATGTCTTCCTGGGTGATGTTAAAGACCCCATTTAAATTGGTTTAAACTGATGTAAATGAAAATGTATAACATCCGTTTTTTGTTTGAAACGGATATTTATATCTTGATGTTAAATTTCAAATGCATATCTATTATTTATATATTGTTATAATATGATATTTTTATCAATTTAAATTATGTCAGATAAGAAAAATACTCCCCTTTACCCACTAAACTTATATTACTAATACCAACAACAACGGTTTTAAAAAACCCGATGTAAATTTAACTTTTAACATCGATTATCTGTTTTAAGACTTTTTTGTTGTAGTATTTAATATCGATTTTATTCGGTATTACTCATGTTAATATTCCACTAAAACTGATGTATTAAATTTTGATATACATCATTTTTATTTTATTTAGAGTGTTATATTAACATCAGTTTTAACTAAAAAATGATGTTAAATGACTTTGTTTCAAAATCACTTGCTGATGTCTCATTACGTGTTTTTTCATGCAAAAATTAAAAGCATAGATGTCAAAAAATTGCCAAGACCAAAAAATGGTCAACCAACAACCAAATTCACTTCCAATATTTACCAACTGTCATATCCTTCCAAACAACTTGTAGTACACATCCAAACATTCAGATTAACATCCACCAATCTCCAAACATCATCAACACCAATATATATATCCCTAACATACTGTTAGCTACACAGTTTCAAATCTAAACCACCAAACATCTACTAGACATTCATCCATAATCTTTTCTAATTGTACAAGCTACAATTCGAAAACATGCAACCAAAATAAAGGTATTTTTTAGATTTAATATAACTACCAGTTGCCAAGATAGAGTCCCCAACAACTACATGATGGATTTGATATAATCAAGCGTCTCATAACGAACGGCATGGAGTTCCTCGGTACCTGCGACTCTTAGAGGCCCACTGGAACACAAATAAACCTATGTCATTCCTTAACCAACTGAAAAACTTATATACCACATAAGTGAGAAAGGTAAAAGATTAACCTCTGCTCCCCTACGATTGAGTACTGAAAAACTTATATACCTTGTCTAGAAGCTTCATCTCTTGGTCCTCAAATAAATCTTTCATATATCGCATGACCACATATCCACATTACGTGCCACCTAGTGGTTTACGGCATCGATATACATTACAAAAAATTGTTGACAATTAACGATACTGAAAATTAATAATAATTCCACATTTCACAAATATGAAAAATTAACAAATCTACTAAATACTCACAACAAGGTTTTTAACTTTGGGATTCTTGTTTACCGGTCCTTCCTGAGTATTATAAGATCTCAGTGCTCTATAAATGTTATAATTACAAAATACAGTGTCAAATCTAAAAATTACTGATTGTATTATATATATATAATTGTAACTTGAAGTAAAAAATTACCGCATTAAAGCCATTTGAAGGTCCCGGGGATGTGGATGATGAGGTTATGGATTAAGGATGATAATTTCTCATTCCCAAAACATGATGAAAATCCATTGTAATCTGTTTTTATTATATATAAATTAAAGTGAGAGTTTAAATTACATATCCCACAATTTTATATATATTTTTCTTGGATAAAAAGTGTCAATGCTCATTAACATAATGTAGTCTAATACCTAATATTATAATGAATTTACCAACAACTACATGACTAATCAAGGCAATACGATATTATAAAATAGGACGTGTAAAAAAGAGACGTACTTGTAGTTATAAGGCATAAAGTACATTCGAAGAACTCCATCTTTCAGCCTTTGCACTATATATTCTTTAAATTCATCATTGAGCTTGTTTGTGGAAGGATGAAGAAAAGCAAACATCGCTGACAAATCTCTACTCAACGTATCCCGAACACTAAATAGAAATACCTAAAACAAAATATATTTACATTTTGTCTAAATAAATCATTACTAGATAAATGATATCAGATTTAAAAACAATATAAAAAGAACCCTACGCCATGTATGTTGATATAGAAGACTACCCAATTATTTTAAACTCTAGCAATTCAAGTACATTCTCATGAAGTAAATATAGAGTTCTTCTAGTTCTAAAGATTTGAAAATCACATGGAACCGGTATCGAGTTTCCACTTTTCTTCATCACTGTCGATGCAAATTTGTAAAACACTCTAAAACGAGGAGGCATATTCTCGTTTGGCTTCATAGAGTTAAATATATTATGCAATCTCTACACCTCACTCACATTCCGCACCTTTTTATTTTTCTGTAAATAAATATTTAAGCATAGAACCGGTATTATTCACTTTAATGAAAAATTTTAGAACCTCTTAAAAAAATGACACTTGGTTTATAATTAAATTTATATACCCCATAACCAGTAGTGGAGGTGTATATGATCATGTCTTTGGGCCATGTTAAATGAGAATCAATAGCTTGTTGGACTGTTTATATCTTACGAACTACATGAAAAAGGCACCAAAGCATCATCCTAGATGCTTCTGTCCAACCCAACACCAACGAATCATGTTTCTAGAGGCACTCCATGAACCAATCTTCTCATTCCATCTCCATCATAAAAAATAACACCAAAAGCTACCTTATTATCAGTGTTGTCCACTACTACTTTACATTTGCGAGGACCCTAGTTTATAATTATAAATAAAAATAAACATGCCATTACCGTTACAAACAGTATAATTATATATAACATTATTGTACAAACGAATCAAGTATACATTATAATTCTATACCTTTTGTCCCGGTGGACTAGGACGAGGAATAATAACAAGAAAATCTGCACCATCTTTATCCTCATTGGTCATAAATTCATCTTTCATCAAATTTTTTGTAAGTTTCCTTCTGTTATTTTGTTCTTGTTCTCGTTCTTTCACCCTTCGGCAGCTTTCTTTTTCAGACATTAGTGAATTTTGATTGCCCCCAGCAATCAAAGCTTTTAACCTAGCAATTTACAACTCAAGATTATGAAACTGCTCTTTGGTAATGTGATTCCTTAACTGTTTTCGTAAATCAAAGTACAATGTTGGAGGTATGAAGTTTCCAACTCCACGAACCTTTCCAGCATGCTCGGGAGTTTCCAATATAGTGGTGAGCACATCATTAGTTCCATCCGGCTTGAATTTACCATTTTGTTAATTTTCAAGTAGGTAATGTGTTAGAACTATGAGAGTAATTAGGTATGATTTTGAAAATTAAGAAGCAGAAAATTATAAGTCTTACAATTTGTTGAATTATTTCTGCCAGTTCTGGGGCAATATTCCCATTCTTTGTCATACGAGCATATCTCGAAAGGCTCCATTCTCTCGAGCGTATCTATAAAAAAATTAAGACACATTCATAAAAATGAAAATATGAATACTATAAGAAAAATGATACGACTCTTACTTCTTCTTCTTCCAATCCGATATATCCTTTTCTTGACACGCAGTGTGGATATTTCTGTAGTCCTACTCTGTCACTCTATTTTTTATTCTCTTCCTATATATAAATAAATCATGTTAATTACTGTATTTTTAAAATTAAATCTGCTCCTAAAAAACCAAAAAAAGGTCCTAAATTAAAAAATAAAAATTAATTTTTTAATTATATATATCCACTACAAAAGTTATATGTTATGTTCCATACTCAACAAATATAATTTTTTTTTAGAAACAAATATTGCATACCTCCCAATATTTTGTGACTCTAAATACAATAAATTGTGTGCACGCTTTCTGATCGACATAAGCATATTGCTTTGCTGGCTTCTATAGCTTCTTCTTCTGTCCAATATAAGACATTACATGTTCTGCTGTCAATTCAGACTTAAAATTTCTCCATTTTGCGCCTAACGAGTGTAGAATCCTCTTCCGACTTTGAGGAATCAGTTCAAACGTATCTTGAACCATAAATTTAATAAGCTCTGACATTACAAATTTTATAAATAAAAACCATAAGATTAATGTCAATTATGATTGACGTACATCAAGATTATTCCATATGTTCTCTTTCAAATTTAGAGTCAATATATGGCCAAGTTGGAGTGTCAATTGACACCATTGTCCTTGCTAGCTTGCCTATGTAGGACTGTTGTTTTTGTTGTTCGCCTCCAACTGGAACTGCAACTCGATTGAACCGCAAACTCAACTTCTCTCCCCTCTCTTTCGTCATCACCACTTTGTGTATAGCACAAACGCCTCGTGCTCTCCGGATATCCTACTTTTTCTAGATTGTGTACTACTTTCAGTGGGTTGTGGAGCTGTCTGCTGGGGAATAATGGTGTCCGCTGGAGCAACCAGGTTAGGATATAGTACACCTGGTGAATCTTCCAGTACTGAGAGGCATTTATGTGTTTCTCATCCATGAATTCTTTAGACTATTTTAGATAGTTTTCCTTTCTTTACCATATTTCCTACATACCAAATGGAGTAGGAATAAGAGTTAGAACTATCAATGAATACACAAAATTTAAACAATCAATATAAATTGAATAATGCTATAAATAATGAAAAACACGACAATACTATAGCCACACAAAAAGATTCAGTTTTATATTTATTCCCGTAAAACTACTTAACATCCTATAATCAAAAATCACAAAAAATATCGATAATCACAATTCAACATCAATAATAATATCAGATATTTTCCCTTTCTTTACCATATTTTCTACATTAACCAAATAGAGTAGTAATAAGAGAAAGAATTATAAGTGACTAAACATAATGCAAACAATCAATAAAAAGTGAAATAATGCTATAAAAAGTGAAAAACATAATCTACGACACTACTATAGTAAAATAAAAAGATTTAGTTTTATATTTATTGTCATAAAACTACTTAACAAAGTATAATCGAACATCATTAAGCTTTTATCGGTAATCACAATTCAATATATGTAATTATATCATATATTTCTAGAATAAAAAGTTGATAAATAAACTCCAAATTTTACTGATACCATCCCTAATTCTACAATACAGCATTTAAAATTACATAAACTTAAGAAGCTTATTTTACACAAAAGTGTAAAGTAAGTGAATATAATTTTTAAGCTTTAGATCGCTTCTTCAGCTAGATTCCCTCGCTATCCTTTCTTTTATTGCTAATATTAGACTCTTCGTCATCATCAACACCACTATCAACTATGGGGATGTTAGAGCAGAATTAGGGGCTTCCTAGGATTGTGTCTCCAAGATCATCATCATTATATATCTCGTGATATTCTCTGGTAGTTGAGGTCAATACGAATGACCAGTTAGAATCAACGGGATCTTCGATGTAGAAAACTTGTTTCACTTGATCAACATAAACATATTTGTCATTCTTGTGGCATTGTCTAATAAGGTTCACAAGTGTGAATCCAAATTCATCAGCCTTGACACCTCTGTCACAGTCCGCCCATTTGCACAAGAACAACAGGGCTTTAAATGAATGGTAATCCAGTTCCCATATTTCATCAATCCTCCCATAAAATGTCATATCACTAACTACGGGATTTAAATTAGCACTAGAAACTTGGACAATCTTAGCAACTAAAAAGACTCAACTATATTGAACAACCCTAGATCGTCCCTCTCCTTTGTGATGTATCGTATCCCGTCAACTAAATAGCCATCAAAAGTGAATACGGTAATCGATGGTTTTCCTGTTAGTATTTTTAAAATGATTTTTTCGACGATCCAACCGTACGGATGTTAAGATATATCAATTTTAGTCCTATGAAAAAATTATAAAAAAATTAGAAATTCATCTTGCATGTCAGGATTAGAAAAATCCAGTAAAAGTACCCCTCCCAACAACGAGACTCGTTCCCGATTTACAAGATTAATTTTTAAAATGATTTTTTCGACGATCCAACCATACGGATGTTAAGATATTTCAATTTTAGTCATATGAAAAAATTATAAAAAAATTAGAAATTCATCTTGCATGTCAGGATTAGAAAAATCCAGTAAAAGTTGTAATATATATGTGAATAATAATAATAATACTAATAATAATAATAATAATATATATGTGAAGAATTTAATTTTAGTTAGACTAAGAAATAAAAAAAAAGAATTGTAATTTGCAATTGATAGCAATTAGATTAGAAAAAGGAGTTGTATAAATTTTATATATAAATATCCAGCACCCCTATTAAAACAAACACATACATTATTATTAAAAACCTAGACTAGGGCGAGAAAGAGGAGCGGAAGTGAGAAATAGAGTTGAGGATCTTTCCGTGCAATACTTTTGTGTCCACAGGATCTAGGTAATTATTCATGGCATTATTATAATTAGATGGATATATGTGGTCTCTCATCTGCCATGTACCACCATAATCTATATCAATTTTTTTATATATATATGTTAAACATGTGTTATTGAAGGCTATCCTGACATAGGCTACATATGCGTCAACCATATACTTACAATTTTTTTTTACTAATATTGATGGTCTTGTATGAGTATCACATGGATTCTTGTTAAAATTTAAAATTATTATAATATGAACATAACGACATGTGCATATTGTTATAAATATTTTTTTATGCAACCCGTGTTTGTAGTGATAATTTAATTATATATTTGTTTAAGATTATTATTGTTTTATCTAGTTTTATTCTTACGCGTGGCTTGTCTGATTTTATAATATTAACGGAATTATTTAAGTTGTGACATGTTTTATAATTAATGTGTGATATATTTAAATTACATATGTCTTTTAAGTTTTTTTTTAAATTAATTGAGTTGTTATATACGTATTAAAGTATGAATATGTCCAAGTGAGTATATACATGTTTAACCAAACTAATCTTTATTTTATTAATTTATTTGTTACTTGTTTTGATTTTGTTTTGACTTGTAATAGCTAATTAAAACAAACATGCATGCAAGTTGTTAGTTGGTCATGATAGTACAGACTACAGGCGAGTTCAAATTTCATATGCAGACTTTATACATTTTGGGGTGTTGGTGAGTTTGCTATGTTTATTAATTTATTTTATTGGCTTGCGTGCATTTGTGTGGTCATAGTAATACAAGGTTTGTAGGTTGGTGTCTTAAAGACAAGCCAATTTATTGTTATATTGGAATGAACCTAGCACCCTCTGTATTTTATTTGTATTATAATATTTTATTTTGAAGTGTTATACGAGTTCCTTAGTGTTAAAGGTATGTTACATCTGTTCAAGTTGCCAGAGCCGAGAGTATCATTTTAATAATCGCAATTATATGAAAGATGGTCCTTTAATTCAATGTTAAATGTAATTAAAAATATTGTATAATTACAAACAAACTTGCGGAAAGAATTTATTTTAACAGTAATTATATATTTTGCAATAGGTTGGGGACCGGGAAATTAGCGGATTGTTCGCATACTTAGTTAGTATTAAGTTTGCGATATTCAAGGTACGGATTCTGTCTTTTTTTTTTATTCAGCGCTCCTCTTCTTAGAAATTTAATATCTCCGCTTTGTTGAATTTCATATTTTATTCGCTCCATTAAAATTGTTTGGATATTTTGACTTCTGAAAATTATTTTAAAAAATTGATTTGGAAAAATTATAAATATCCGTTTATGCGATTTTCAAAATTACTTATGACACCCTCTGTTTTGGAAATCTGAATTATTTGTCTCAAGTGATTTTAAATTTTGCGAGAATATTTTTTTTATTTTGAACCCTTAGTGTGATTTAGGGTATACCGAGTTAACCAACTATAGGGGTACTACAGCCATGTCATTGCGGCACCAGTGACATGACACTTCCGTGACAGTGTGATTGGTCACGGTGTATCATTCTGTTAGCTCTTGGGAGGAGCTTTTGCGCATTTGATATTTGTTTCAGGATACGTGGGTGCACCCAGAGCTTGATTTGTGATTTGATTTATGGTGACGTTGTATATGCCGTACACGTTATCCATTTTATTGCACGTATTAGGTACTCTATGATGTGTGTATTTGTATCTGTTCTGATCTCGGTATGAAATATCTTAACCCCTCGTTGCTTCAGCCTTACTTATTTTTTTTAAATTGTTATTTTATTATAAATTGCTGATTATTTATTTCTGATCTCTTGTTTTATAAATTGTATTCCAAATCCGTACTGGGCGTTTGGCTCATGCCGTATTCTTTTTCTGGCAGGTGCTTAGGGGGATCTGGGACTGTGTGATGGAGAGCTACCCTTTATTTCATTTTTAGGATTTCAGACTTCTATCACTATTTAGACTTAATTTCTTATTAGAGATTTCAGCATTTATATTATTGGTTTAGACATTTTGGAGATTTAATATCATTTTAGACTGTTAAATTATTGTTAGAAATATATTAGTGCTCTGTTTACAGATTTTTGGATTTTAAGTAATATCTCCCTTCTATTTTAAGAAGGGGGTGTTACAGAGATGGTATCAGAGCTTAGGTTCTTTCTTGTAGAAAGCCTACTTAGGTTGACCTGTGAGTTTGGGTAGACGATAGGATGGGTGTTCCATTTAATTTCGTTTCATTATGCTCTTTATCGTTTCATTCTGCTTCATCATTTTGAAATCTGTTTGTAATTGCTTCATCATATTTATTCTCGTAATCTTCATTCGTTCGCTATCTTATGTTGTAGATGCCTCCTAGACGTGATCCTTTTCATATTGACCCCGCTCAGCTTACTGAGATGATAGGGCAAGCAGTGGCTCAGGCTGTACAGCAGGCTTTGGCAAACCAAGGAAATCAGAATGGCGAGGAAAATCAGAATGGACAAGGAAATCAGAATGGCGATGGAAACCAGAATGGACAAGGAAATCAGAATGGCAATGGGAATCAGAATCGGAATGGTCAGGGCCATCATCTGGAGCCATTTGTATGGTTGGAGAGGTTTGTGAAGCAGAAACCAGACTCTTTTAGTGCAGCACCGACTCCCACTGATGCTGAAAATTGGATTGTTCATCTCGAGAAGATTTTTGATGCACTGGGTTGTGATGAGATTCAGAAGGTCAGGTTAGCTGTGTATAAGTTGGAGGGGGATGCTCAAAGGTTGTGGAGAGGAGTGAAAGCTACTAAAGGGGAGCAGTATGCAGAGGCTTTGGAATGGCAGGGATTCAAGGAAGTATTCTATGAGCAGTACTTCTCTAATGCTGATAGGGAGGATTATTTGAGGGAGTTTCATTCTATTATGCAACACCAGGATGAGAGCATTACTGATTATATGGCGAGGTTTATAAGGCTGGCTGGATTTGCTGGGACAGTTGCAGGGACTGCTGCGCAGCAGGCTGATAAATTTAAATGGGGGTTGAAGTCTCATCTGAGGGGTTCCATAATTTCTTTTAAATTTGATAATGTGGCAGAGGCGGCTGATGCAGCAAAGGATGGTGAGAAGAGCGCATAGATTTCAGGACTTCCAGGTCTAACAGTGGTAGTAAGAGGACTAGGGATGATCAGGGTTTTGCACAGGGTAGACAGTGGTATGGAGGTCAGAATGGTCAGCAGGGACAGTGGCGCGGACAGAATCAGAATAGGGGTGGTCAGTCATTCCACGGCCGGAATCAGTATGTTGGTCAGAATCAGAATCAGCAGTTTCAACGACAGAAGCAGCCTAGGCAGTGGCAGAATCGTGAGCAGGGGCAGAGCCGTTACTCAGTATATGGGGGAAACCCCAATATGATTCTAGTGGCTCCTTGTGCTATATGTGGTGGACATCATCCAGGTAGAGCTTGTTACAAACAGACTGGGGCTTGTTTCTTGTGTGGTAGCATATCCCATAGGGCAAAGGATTGCACAGTGTCACGCAACCCTGGTGGAGGAGGAGCTGGCAGTGGTAGTGGCAGTGGAAGTCAGTAGAATCCTACAGCCAGAGTGTTTGTATTGACGGCAAATCAGGCAGCAGCTAATTCAGGTACCATTTCAGGAACACTTCTTGTTGGTAGACGTGATGCTTATGTGTTATTTGATACTGGTTCAACCCATTCTGTTGTGTCTTTATCGTTTGTTCGTCATCTTGACGTTGCACCTACATTATTATATTCTCATATGTCTATTTCTACCCCGATGGGGAATTCTGTTGTTATTTCTGATGTGTATCGAGAGTGTCCGATAGCTGTTGGAGATAGAAATTATAAGGTTAACTTGCTTCCGATGGAGATGCATAACTTTGACATTATTTTGGGCATGGACTGGTTGAGTGAACATCGTGCCACAATTGATTGTCAAGGAAAAAGGGTGATCTTTGGGGATGCAGATAAACCAGAATTTGTATACCAAGGGTCTCAGCCGAAGGGGGATTTTAAGTTAATTTCTGCTCTAAAGGCGAGTAAATTGTTGTCTAAGGGCTGTGATGGCTACCTTGCTTTCGTGAAGGATACATCGAAGGATGAACCTCGCATCGAGGATTATCCAATTGTGAGGGAGTATGAAGATGTGTTCCCCGATGAGCTACCAGGTTTGCCACCACATAGAGAGGTGGAGTTTACTATTGAACTTGTTCCAGGTGCCGAGCCTATTTCTAAGGCGCCTTATCGAATGGCACCACTTGAGTTGCAAGAATTGAAGGAGCAGTTGCAAGAGTTGTTGGATAGAGGATTTATTAGGCCAAGTGTGTCTCCTTGGGGCGCTCCTGTGCTGTTTGTGAAGAAGAAGGATGGTTCCATGAGGTTGTGCATTGACTACAGGGAGTTGAATAAGGTGACTATCAGAAACAGGTATCCTTTGCCACGCATTGATGACTTGTTTGATCAGTTACAAGGGGCGAAGTACTTTTCGAAGATAGATTTGAGATCTGGTTACCATCAGTTACGAGTTAGGGAGGAAGACATTCCGAAGACCGCATTTCGCACTCGTTATGGTCATTATGAGTTTCTCGTGATGTCCTTTGGGTTGACGAATGCACCAGCGGTATTTATGGATTTGATGAATCGGGTCTTTCATGATTATCTGGATAAATTTGTGGTGGTCTTCATTGATGATATCTTGATATACTCTAGGAGCAGAGAGGAGCATGAGGAGCATTTACGTACTATACTTGAAATTTTGAGGGAGAAGAAGTTGTTTGCGAAATTTTCCAAGTGTGAATTCTGGTTGGAGGAAGTGGCATTCTTGGGGCATATTGTGTCTGGTAGGGGCATTGAGTTGGATCCTGCGAAAGTCGAGGCTATTACTAATTGGCCCAGACCTAGCAATGTGACGGAGGTGAGGAGTTTCTTGGGTTTGGCAGGTTACTACAGGCGTTTTATGGAAAGTTTCTCTTCCATAGCTTTGCCATTGACTCAGCTAATGAGGAAGGGAATTAAGTTCGAGTGGAACGATGATCGTGAGAAGAGCTTTCATGAGTTAAAGAAAAGGTTGGTGTTAGCTCCAATACTTGTGTTGCCATCAGGAAGTGGAGGTTTTCAGGTTTATAGTGATGCTTCTAAGAGAGGATTGGGGTGTGTGCTTATGCAGCATGGGAAAGTGATTTCTTACGCCTCTAGGCAACTTAAACCTTATGAGGTGAACTATCCTACCCATGACTTGGAGTTAGCGGCTGTGGTATTTGCTTTGAAGATTTGGAGACACTATCTTTATGGAGAGACTTGTGACATCTTTACTGATCACAAGAGTCTCAAATACATTTTTACTCAGAAGGATCTTAACATGAGGCAACGGAGGTGGCTTGAACTTCTTAAGGATTGTGATGCAAATATTCAGTACCATCCGGGGAAAGCGAATGTAGTGGCAGACGCTCTTAGTAGGAAGAACTTGGGGAGTGTTGCATCTCTCATTACTCAGCCGCACCTTATTTCAGATTTGGAGCGTTTGGGAGTTGAGTTGTATGTTAGAGGATCAAGTGGTAGTATTGCAAATTTGAAAGTGGAACCGAATCTTGTTTCAAGGGTTAAGGAAGCTCAGAAGAGTGATACAGGTTTGGAAGCTATTAGATCCGAGGTGGTAGGTGGAAAGCAAACACAATTTCATGTCGATGATGAGGGTGTGATGTGGTTGGGTAGTAAATTGTGTGTGCCCGCAGACCCGACGATTCGTGAGGAAATTTTGAAGGAGGCTCATAGTTCTTCATTTTCTATTCATCCAGGTTCTACCAAGATGTATGGAGATTTGAAGAAGCACTTCTGGTGGAATGGAATGAAGGGAGATATAGCAGAATTTGTGGGAAAATGTCTTACATGTCAACAAGTGAAGATAGACCATCAGAGGCCTAGTGGATTATTGCAGCAGCTAGATATTCCAGTTTGGAAGTGGGAAAACATTACTATGGATTTTGTGACTCATTTGCCGAGGACTTTCAAGAAGAACGATGTCATATGGGTGGTGGTTGATAGACTCACTAAGTCCGCTCACTTCTTGCCTATTAGAGAGACTACTCTTGTTCACGAGTTGGCAGAGATTTTTCAGCGAGATATTGTTAGACTTCATGGTGTGCCTGTGTCGATAGTTTCTGATAGGGATACGAGATTTACATCACGGTTTTGGAAGGGTTTCCAACAAGCTTGGGGTACAAGGCTTAATTTTAGTACAACTTTTCATCCGCAGACCGATGGACAGTCAGAAAGGACGATCCAGACGTTAGAGGATATGTTGAGGGCATGTGCTTTGGAGTGGACAGGTGACTGAGATAAGTATTTGTATCTTGTTGAGTTTGCGTATAATAACAGTTGGCACGCGAGTATTGGTATGCCACCATTTGAAGCTTTGTATGGTAGGAGATGTAGGGCACCATCTTGTTGGGATGAGGTTGGTGAAAGAGTAATTGAAGGGCCAGAGTTGGTTAGAATCACTAATGAGAAGGTAGAGAAAGTTAAAGAAAGTTTGAAGGAATCTCGATCTCGTCAAAAGAGTTACGCGGACCAACATAGGAAGTTTGGGGGATTTGAGCCAGGTGATCATGTGTTCTTAAAGGTGTCGCCTTGTAAGGGTGTGAAGCGTTTTGGTATGAAGGGAAAGCTTAGTCCGAGATACGTTGGCCCTTTTGATGTTATGGAGAAAGTTGGGGAAGTATCTTATAGAGTTGCATTGCCGCCACAACTATCTCATGTGCATAATGTGTTTCAGGTATCTGTTTTGAGGGGCTATAAATATCATCCGTTACACGTAGTTCAGTATCCATTACATAAGATTAGAGAGGATCTTTCTTGTGAGGAAGAAGTTGAGGCTATCTTAGCTCAAGATGAGCGAGTTTTGAGGAAGAACACCATTCCGTTTGTGAAAGTTTTGTGGAAAACTCATTCGGAGAGAGAGGCTACTTGGGAATTAGAAGAGTCTATTCGTGAGAAATATCCGCATTTATTCGATTCAGGTACGTATTTAGTTTCGTTTGATTCCGGGGACGGAATCCTTTTTAAGGGGGTATATATGTAATATATATGTGAATAATAATAATAATATAAATAATAATAATAATAATAAGTGAAGAATTTAATTTTAGTTGGACTAAGAAATAAAAAAAAGAATTGTAATTTGCAATTGATAGCAATTAGATTAGAAAAAGGAGTTGTATAAATTTTGTATATAAATATCCAGCACCCCTATTAAAACAAACACATACATTATTATTAAAAACCTAGACTAGGGCGAGAAAGAGGAGCGGAAGTGAGAAACAGAGTTGAGGATCTTTCCGTGCAATACTTTTGTGTCCACAGGATCTAGGTAATTGTTCATGGCCTTATTATAATTAGATGGATATATGTGGTCTCTCATCTTCCATGTACCACCATAATCTATATCAATTTTTTTTATATATATGTTAAACATGTGTTATTGAAGGCTATCCTGACATAGGCTACATATGCGTCAACCATATACTTACAATTTTTTTTACTAATATTGATGGTCTTGTATGAGTATCACATGGATTCTTGTTAAAATTTAAAATTATTATAATATGAACATAACGACATGTGCATATTGTTATAAATATTTTTTTATGCAACCCGTGTTTGTAGTGATAATTTAATTATATATTTGTTTAAGATTATTATTGTTTTGTCTAGTTTTGTTCTTACGCGTGGCTTGTCTGATTTTATAATATTAACGGAATTATTTAAGTTGTGACATGTTTTATAATTAATGTGTGATATATTAAAATTACATATGTCTTTTAAGTTTTTTTTTTAAATTAATTGAGTTGTTATATACGTATTAAAGTATGAATATGTCCAAGTGAGTATATACATGTTTAACCAAACTAATCTTTATTTTATTAATTTATTTGTTACTTGTTCTGATTTTGTTTTGACTTGTAATAGCTAATTAAAACAAACATGCATGCAAGTTGTTAGTTGGTCACGATAGTACAGACTACAGGCGAGTTCAAATTTCATATGCAGACTTTATACATTTTGGGGTGTTGGTGAGTTTGCTATGTTTATTAATTTATTTTATTGGCTTGCGTGCATTTGTGTGGTCATAGTAATATAAGGTTTGTAGGTTGGTGTCTTAATGACAAGCCAATTTATTGTTATATTGGAATGAACCTAGCACCCTCTGTATTTTATTTGTATTATATATGTTATTTTGAAGTGTTATACGAGTTCCTTAGTGTTAAAGGTATGTTACATCTGTTCAAGTTGCCAGAGCCGAGAGTATCATTTTAATAATCGCAATTATATGAAAGATGGTCCTTTAATTCAATGTTAAATGTAATTAAAAATATTGTATAATTACAAACAAACTTGCGGAAAGAATTTATTTTAACAGTAATTATATATTTTGCAATAGGTTGGGGACCGGGAAATTAGCGGATCGTTCGCATACTTAGTTAGTATTAAGTTTGCGATATTCAAGGTACGGATTCTGTCTTTTTTTTTTATTCAGCGCTCCTCTTCTTAGAAATTTAATATCTCCGCTTTGTTGAATTTCATATTTTATTCGCTCCATTAAAATTGTTTGGATATTTTGACTTCTGAAAATTATTTTAAAAAATTGATTTGGAAAAATTATAAATATCCGTTTATGCGATTTTCAAAATTACTTATGACACCCTCTGTTTTGGAAATCTTAATTATTTGTCTCAAGTGATTTTAAATTTTGCGAGAATATTTTTTTTTATTTTGAACCCTTAGTGTGATTTAGGGTATACCGAGTTAACCAACTGTAGGGGTACTACAGCCATGTCATTGCGGCACCAGTGACATGACACTTCCGTGACAGTGTGATTGGTCACGGTGTATCCTTCTGTTATCTCTTGGGAGGAGCTTTTGCGCATTTGATATTTGTTTCAGGATACGTGGGTGCACCCAGAGCTTGATTTGTGATTTGATTTATGGTGACGTTGTATATGCCGTACACGTTATCCATTTTGTTGCACGCATTAGGTACTCTATGATGTGTGTATTTGTATCTGTTCTGATCTCGATATGAAATATCTTAACCCCTCGTTGCTTCAGCCTTACTTAATTTTTTTAAATTGTTATTTTATTATAAATTGCTGATTATTTATTTCTGATCTCTTGTTTTATAAATTGTATTCCAAATTCGTACTGGGCGTTTGGCTCATGCCGTATTCTTTTTCTGGCAGGTGCTTAGGGGGATCTGGGACTGTGTGATGGAGAGCTACCCTTTATTTCGTTTTTAGGATTTCAGACTTCTATCATTATTTAGACTTAATTTCTTATTAGAGATTTCAGCATTTATATTATTGGTTTAGACATTTTGGAGATTTAATATCATTTTAGACTGTTAAATTATTGTTAGAAATATATTAGTGCTCTGTTTGCAGATTTTTGGATTTTAAGTAATATCTCCCTTCTATTTTAAGAAGGGGGTGTTACAGAGATGGTATCAGAGCTTAGGTTCTTTCTTGTAGAAACCCTACTTAGGTTGACCTGTGAGTTTGGGTAGACGATAGGATGGGTGTTCCATTTAATTTCGTTTCATTATGCTCTTTATCGTTTCATTCTGCTTCATCATTTTAAAATCTGTTTGTAATTGCTTCATCATATTTATTCTCGTAATCTTCATTCGTTCGCTATATTATGTTGTAGATGCCTCCTAGACGTGATCCTTTTCATATTGACCCCGCTCAGCTTACTGAGATGATAGGGCAAGCAGTAGCTCAGGCTGTACAGCAGGCTTTGGCAAACCAAGGAAATCAGAATGGCGAGGAAAATCAGAATGGACAAGGAAATTAGAATGGCGATGGAAACCAGAATGGACAAGGAAATCAGAATGGCAATGGGAATCAGAATCGGAATGGTCAGGGCCATCAGCTGGAGCCGTTTGTATGGTTGGAGAGGTTTGTGAAGCAGAAACCAGACTCTTTTAGTGCAGCACCGACTCCCATTGATGCTGAAAATTGGATTGTTCATCTCGAGAAGATTTTTGATGCACTGGGTTGTGATGAGATTCAGAAGGTCAGGTTAGCTGTGTATAAGTTGGAGGGGGATGCTCAAAGGTGGTGGAGAGGAGTGAAAGCTACTAAAGGGGAGCAGTATGCAGAGGCTTTGGAATGGCAGGGATTCAAGGAAGTATTCTATGAGCAGTACTTCTCTAATGCTGATAGGGAGGCTTATTTGAGGGAGTTTCATTCTATTATACAGCACCAGGATGAGAGCATTACTGATTATATAGCGAGGTTTATAAGGCTGGCTGGATTTGCTGGGACAGTTGCAGGGACTGTTGCGCAGCAGGCTGATAAATTTAAATGGGGGTTGAAGTCTCATCTGAGGGGTTCCATAATTTCTTTTAAATTTGATAATATGGCAGAGGTGGCTGATGCAGCAAAGGATGTTGAGAAGGAGCGCATAGATTTCAGGACTTCCAGGTCTAACAGTGGTAGTAAGAGGACTAGGGATAATCAGGGTTTTGCACAGGGTAGACAGTGGTATGGAGGTCAGAATGGTCAGCAGGGATAGTGGCGCGGACAGAATCAGAGTAGGGGTGGTCAGTCATTCCACGGCCGGAATCAGTATGTTGGTCAGAATCAGAATCAGCAGTTTCAACGACAGAAGCAGCCTAGGCAGTGGCAGAATTGTCGGCAGGGGCAGAGCCGTTACTCAGTATATGGGGGAAACCCCAATATGATTCTAGTGGCTCCTTGTGCTACATGTGGTGGACATCATCTAGGTAGAGCTTGTTACAGACAGACTGGGGCTTGTTTCTTGTGTGGTAGCATGTCCCATAGGGCAAAGGATTGCACAGTGTCACGTAACCTTGGTGGAGGAGGAGCTGGCGGTGGTAGTGGCAGTGGAAGTCAGCAGAATCCTACAGCCAGAGTGTTTGCATTGACGGCAAATCAGGCAGCAGCTAATTCAGGTACCGTTTCAGGAACACTTCTTGTTGGTAGACGTGATGCTTATGTGTTATTTGATACTAATTCAACCCATTCTGTTGTGTCTTTATCGTTTGTTCATCATCTTGACGTTGCACCTACATTATTATATTCTCATATGTCTATTTCTACCCCGATGGGGAATTCTGTTATTATTTCTGATGTGTATCGAGAGTGTCCGATAGCTGTTGGAGATAGAAATGGTAAGGTTAACTTGCTTCCGATGGAGATGCATGACTTTGACATTATTTTGGGCATGGACTGGTTGAGTGAACATCGTGCCACAATTGATTATCAAGGAAAAAGGGTGATCTTTGGGGATGCAGATAAACCAGAATTTGTATACCAAGGGTCTCAGCCGAAGGGGGATGTTAAGTTAATTTCTGCTCTAAAGGCGAGTAAATTGTTGTCTAAGGGCTGTGATGGCTACCTTGCTTTCGTGAAGGATACATCGAAGGATGAACCTCACATCGAGGATTATCCAATTGTGAGGGAGTATGAAGTTGTGTTCCCCGATGAGCTACCAGGTTTGCCACCACATAGAGAGGTGGAGTTTACTATTGAACTTGTTCCAGGTGCCGAGCCTATTTCTAAGGCGCCTTATCGAATGGCACCACTTGAGTTGCAAGAATTGAAGGAGCAGTTGCAAGAGTTGTTGGATAGAGGATTTATTAGGCCAAGTGTGTCTCCTTGGGGCGCTCCTGTGCTGTTTGTGAAGAAGAAGGATGGTTCCATGAGGTTGTGCATTGACTACAGGGAGTTGAATAAGGTGACTGTCAGAAACAGGTATCCTTTGCCACGCATTGATGACTTGTTTGATCAGTTACAAGGGGCGAAGTACTTTTCGAAGATAGATTTGAGATCTGGTTACCATCAGTTACGAGTTAGGGAGGAAGACATTCCGAAGACCGCATTTCGCACTCGTTATGGTCATTATGAGTTTCTCGTGATGTCCTTTGGGTTGACGAATGCACTAGCGGTATTTATGGATTTGATGAATCGGGTCTTTCATGATTATCTGGATAAATTTGTGGTGGTCTTCATTGATGATATCTTGATATACTCTAGGAGCAGAGAGAAGCATGAGGAGCATTTACGTACTGTACTTAAAATTTTGAGGGAGAAGAAGTTGTTTGCGAAATTTTCCAAGTGTGAATTCTGGTTGGAGGAAGTGGCATTTTTGGGGCATATTGTGTCTGGTAGGGGCATTGAGTTGGATCCTGCGAAAGTCGAGGCTATTACTAATTGGCCCAGACCTAGCAATGTGACGGAGGTGAGGAGTTTCTTGGGTTTGGCAGGTTACTACAGGCGTTTTGTGGAAGGTTTCTCTTCCATAGCTTTGCCATTGACTCAGCTAATGAGGAAGGGAATTAAGTTCGAGTGGAACGATGATCGTGAGAAGAGCTTTCAAGAGTTAAAGAAAAGGTTGGTGTTAGCTCCAATACTTGTGTTGCCATCAGGAAGTGGAGGTTTTCAGGTTTATAGTGATGCTTCTAAGAGAGGATTGGGGTGTGTGCTTATGCAGCATGGGAAAGTGATTTCTTACGCCTCTAGGCAACTTAAACCTTATGAGGTGAACTATCCTACCCATGACTTGGAGTTAGCGGCCGTGGTATTTGCTTTGAAGATCTGGAGACACTATCTTTATGGAGAGACTTGTGATATCTTTACTGATCACAAGAGTCTCAAATACATCTTTACTCAGAAGGAGCTTAACATGAGGCAACGGAGGTGGCTTGAACTTCTTAAGGATTATGATGCAAATATTCAGTACCATCTGTGGAAAGCGAATGTAGTGGCAGACGCTCTTAGTAGGAAGAACTTGGGGAGTGTTGCATCTCTCATTACTCAGCCGCACCTTATTTCAGATTTGGAGCGCTTGGGTGTTGAGTTGTATGTTAGAGGATCAAGTGGTAGCATTGCAAATTTGAAAGTGGAACCGAATCTTGTTTCAAGGGTTAAGGAAGCTCAGAAGAGTGATACAGGTTTGGAAGCTATTAGATCCGAGGTGGTAGGTGGAAAGCAAACACAATTTCATGTCGATGATGAGGGTGTGATGTGGTTAGGTAGTAAATTGTGCGTGCCCGCAGACCCGACGATTCGTGAGGAAATTTTGAAGGAGGCTCATAGTTCTTCATTTTCTATTCATCCAGGTTCTACCAAGATGTATGGAGATTTGAAGAAGCACTTCTGGTGGAATGGAATGAAGGGAGATATAGCAGAATTTGTGGGAAAATGTCTTACATGTCAACAGGTGAAGATAGACCATCAGAGGCCTAGTGGATTGTTGCAGCAGCTAGATATTCCAGTTTGGAAGTGGGAAAACATTACTATGGATTTTGTGACTCATTTGCCGAGACTTTCAAGAAGAACGATGTCATATGGGTGGTGGTTGATAGACTCACTAAGTCCGCTCACTTCTTGCCTATTAGAGAGACTACTCTTGTTCACGAGTTGGCAGAGATTTTTCAGCGAGATATTGTTAGACTTCATGGTGTGCCTGTGTCGATAGTTTCTGATAGGGATACGAGATTTACATCACGGTTTTGGAAGGGTTTCCAACAAGCTTGGGGTACAAGGCTTAATTTTAGTACAACTTTTCATCCGCAGACCGATGGACAGTCAGAAAGGACGATCCAGACGTTAGAGGATATGTTGAGGGCATGTGCTTTGGAGTGGACAGGTGACTGGGATAAGTATTTGTATCTTGTTGAGTTTGCGTATAATAACAGTTGGCACGCGAGTATTGGTATGCCACCATTTGAAGCTTTGTATGGTAGGAGATGTAGGGCACCATCTTGTTGGGATGAGGTTGGTGAGAGAGTAATTGAAGGGCCAGAGTTGGCTAGAATCACTAATGAGAAGGTAGAGAAAGTTAAAGAAAGTTTGAAGGAATCTCGATCTCGTCAAAAGAGTTACGCGGACCAACATAGGAAGTTTGGGGGATTTGAGCCAGATGATCATGTGTTCTTAAAGGTGTCGCGTTGTAAGGGTGTGAAGCGTTTTGGTATGAAGGGAAAGCTTAGTCCGAGATACGTTGGCCCTTTTGATGTTATGCAGAAAGTTGGGGAAGTATCTTATAGAGTTGCGTTGCCGCCACAACTATCTCATGTGCATAATGTGTTTCATGTATCTGTTTTGAGGGGCTATAATATCATCTGTTACACGTAGTTCAGTATCCATTACATAAGATTAGAGAGGATCTTTCTTGTGAGAAAGAAGTTGAGGCTATCTTAGCTCGAGATGAGCGAGTTTTGAGGAAGAACACCATTCCGTTTGTGAAAGTTTTGTGGAAAAATCATTCGGAGAGAGAGGCTACTTGGGAATTAGAAGAGTCTATTCGTGAGAAATATCCGCATTTATTCGATTCAGGTACGTATTTAGTTTCGTTTGATTCCGGGGACGGAATCCTTTTTAAGGGGGTATATATGTAATATATATGTGAATAATAATAATAATACTAATAATAATAATAATAATAATAATAATAAGTGAAGAATTTAATTTTAGTTAGACTAAGAAATAAAAAAAAAAGAATTGTAATTTGCAATTGATAGCAATTAGATTAGAAAAAGGAGTTGTATAAATTTTGTATATAAATATCCAGCACCCCTATTAAAACAAACACATACATTATTATTAAAAACCTAGACTAGGGCGAGAAAGAGGAGCGGAAGTGAGAAACAGAGTTGAGGATCTTTCCGTGCAATACTTTTGTGTCCACAGGATCTAGGTAATTGTTCATGGCCTTATTATAATTAGATGGATATATGTGGTCTCTCATCTGCCATGTACCACCATAATCTATATCAATTTTTTTATATATATATGTTAAACATGTGTTATTGAAGGCTATCCTGACATAGGCTACATATGCGTCAACCATATACTTACAATTGTTTTTTACTAATATTGATGGTCTTGTATGAGTATCACATGGATTCTTGTTAAAATTTAAAATTATTATAATATGAACATAACGACATGTGCATATTGTTATAAATATTTTTTTATGCAACCCGTGTTTGTAGTGATAATTTAATTATATATTTGTTTAAGATTATTATTGTTTTGTCTAGTTTTGTTCTTACGCGTGGCTTGTCTGATTTTATAATATTAACGGAATTATTTAAGTTGTGACATGTTTTATAATTAATGTGTGATATATTTAAATTACATATGTCTTTTAAGTTTTTTTTTTAAATTAATTGAGTTGTTATATACGTATTAAAGTATGAATATGTCCAAGTGAGTATATACATGTTTAACCAAACTAATCTTTATTTTATTAATTTATTTGTTACTTGTTCTGATTTTGTTTTGACTTGTAATAGCTAATTAAAACAAACATGCATGCAAGTTGTTAGTTGGTCACGATAGTACAGACTACAGGCGAGTTCAAATTTCATATGCAGACTTTATACATTTTGGGGTGTTGGTGAGTTTCTATGTTTATTAATTTATTTTATTGGCTTGCGTGCATTTGTGTGGTCATAGTAATATAAGGTTTGTAGGTTGGTGTCTTAATGACAAGCCAATTTATTGTTATATTGGAATGAACCTAGCACCCTCTGTATTTTATTTGTATTATATATGTTATTTTGAAGTGTTATACGAGTTCCTTAGTGTTAAAGGTATGTTACATCTGTTCAAGTTGCCAGAGCCGAGAGTATCATTTTAATAATCGCAATTATATGAAAGATGGTCCTTTAATTCAATGTTAAATGTAATTAAAAATATTGTATAATTACAAACAAACTTGCGGAGAGAATTTATTTTAACAGTAATTATATATTTTGCAATAGGTTGGGGACCGGGAAATTAGCGGATCGTTCGCATACTTAGTTAGTATTAAGTTTGCGATATTCAAGGTACGGATTCTGTCTTTTTTTTTTATTCAGCGCTCCTCTTCTTAGAAATTTAATATCTCCGCTTTGTTGAATTTCATATTTTATTCGCTCCATTAAAATTGTTTGGATATTTTGACTTCTGAAAATTATTTTAAAAAATTGATTTGGAAAAATTATAAATATCCGTTTATGCGATTTTCAAAATTACTTATGACACCCTCTGTTTTGGAAATCTTAATTATTTGTCTCAAGTGATTTTAAATTTTGTGAGAATATTTTTTTTATTTTGAACCCTTAGTGTGATTTAGGGTATACCGAGTTAACCAACTGTAGGGGTACTACAGCCATGTCATTGCGGCACCAGTGACATGACACTTCCGTGACAGTGTGATTGGTCACGGTGTATCCTTCTGTTAGCTCTTGGGAGGAGCTTTTGCGCATTTGATATTTGTTTCAGGATACGTGGGTGCACCCAGAGCTTGATTTGTGATTTGATTTATGGTGACGTTGTATATGTCGTACACGTTATCCATTTTGTTGCACGCATTTGGTACTCTATGATGTGTGTATTTGTATCTGTTCTGATCTCGGTATGAAATATCTTAACCCCTCGTTGCTTCAGCCTTACTTATTTTTTTTAAATTGTTATTTTATTATAAATTGCTGATTATTTATTTCTGATCTCTTGTTTTATAAATTGTATTCCAAATCCGTACTGGGCGTTTGGCTCATGCCGTATTCTTTTTCTGGCAGGTGCTTAGGGGGATCTGGGACTGTGTGATGGAGAGCTACCCTTTATTTCGTTTTTAGGATTTCAGACTTCTATCATTATTTAGACTTAATTTCTTATTAGAGATTTCAGCATTTATATTATTGGTTTAGACATTTTGGAGATTTAATATCATTTTAGACTGTTAAATTATTGTTAGAAATATATTAGTGCTCTGTTTGCAGATTTTTGGATTTTAAGTAATATCTCCCTTCTATTTTAAGAAGGGGGTGTTACAGAGATGGTATCAGAGCTTAGGTTCTTTCTTGTAGAAACCCTACTTAGGTTGACCTGTGAGTTTGGGTAGACGATAGGATGGGTGTTCCATTTAATTTCGTTTCATTATGCTCTTTATCGTTTCATTCTGCTTCATCATTTTGAAATCTGTTTGTAATTGCTTCATCATATTTATTCTCGTAATCTTCATTCGTTCGCTATCTTATGTTGTAGATGCCTCCTAGACGTGATCCTTTTCATATTGACCCCGCTCAGCTTACTAAGATGATAGGGCAAGCAGTAGCTCAGGCTGTACAGCAGGCTTTGGCAAACCAAGGAAATCAGAATGGCGAGGAAAATCAGAATGGACAAGGAAATCAGAATGGCGATGGAAACCAGAATGGACAAGGAAATCAGAATGGCAATGGGAATCAGAATCGGAATGGTCAGGGCCATCATCTGGAGCAGTACTTCTCTAATGCTGATAGGGAGGCTTATTTGAGGGAGTTTCATTCTATTATACAGCACCAGGATGAGAGCATTACTGATTATATAGCGAGGTTTATAAGGCTGGCTGGATTTGCTGGGACAGTTGCAGGGACTGCTGCGCAGCAGGCTGATAAATTTAAATGGGGTTGAAGTCTCATCTGAGGGGTTCCATAATTTCTTTTAAATTTGATTATATGGCAGAGGTGGCTGATGCAGCAAAGGATGTTGAGAAGGAGCGCATAGATTTCAGGACTTCCAGGTCTAACAGTGGTAGTAAGAGGACTAGGGATGATCAGGGTTTTGCACAGGGTAGACAGTGGTATGGAGGTCAGAATGGTCAGCAGGGACAATGGCGCGGACAAAATCAGAATAGGGGTGGTCAGTCATTCCACGGCCGGAATCAGTATGTTGGTCAGAATCAGAATCAGCAGTTTCAACGACAGAAGCAACCTAGGCAGTGGCAGAATTGTCAGCAGGGGCAGAGCCGTTACTCAGTATATGGGGGAAACCCCAATATGATTCTAGTGGCTCCTTGTGCTACATGTGGTGGACATCATCCAGGTAGAGCTTGTTACAGACAGACTGGGGCTTGTTTCTTGTGTGGTAGCATGTCCCATAGGGCAAAGGATTGCACAGTGTCACGTAACCCTGGTGGAGGAGGAGCTGGCGGTGGTAGTGGCAGTGGAAGTCAGCAGAATCCTACAGCCAGAGTGTTTGCATTGACGGCAAATCAGGCAGCAGCTAATTCAGGTACCGTTTCAGGAACACTTCTTGTTGGTAGACGTGATGCTTATGTGTTATTTGATACTGGTTCAACCCATTCTGTTGTGTCTTTATCGTTTGTTCGTCATCTTGACGTTGCACCTACATTATTATATTCTCATATGTCTATTTCTACCCCGATGGGGAATTCTGTTGTTATTTCTGATGTGTATCGAGAGTGTCCGATAGCTGTTGGAGATAGAAATTGTAAGGTTAACTTGCTTCCGATGGAGATGCATGACTTTGACATTATTTTGGGCATGGACTGGTTGAGTGAACATCGTGCCACAATTGATTATCAAGGAAAAAGGGTGATCTTTGGGGATGCAGATAAACCAGAATTTGTATACCAAGGGTCTCAGCCGAAGGGGGATGTTAAGTTAATTTCTGCTCTAAAGGCGAGTAAATTGTTGTCTAAGGGCTGTGATGGCTACCTTGCTTTCGTGAAGGATACATCGAAGGATGAACCTCGCATTGAGGATTATCCAATTGTGAGGGAGTATGAAGATGTGTTCCCCGATGAGCTACCAGGTTTGCCACCACATAGAGAGGTGGAGTTTACTATTGAACTTGTTCCAGGTGCCGAGCCTATTTCTAAGGCGCCTTATCGAATGGCACCACTTGAGTTGCAAGAATTGAAGGAGCAGTTGCAAGAGTTGTTGGATAGAGGATTTATTAGGCCAAGTGTGTCTCCTTGGGGCGCTCCTGTGCTGTTTGTGAAGAAGAAGGATGGTTCCATGAGGTTGTGCATTGACTACAGGGAGTTGAATAAGGTGACTGTCAGAAACAGGTATCCTTTGCCACGCATTGATGACTTGTTTGATCAGTTACAAGGGGCGAAGTACTTTTCGAAGATAGATTTGAGATCTGGTTACCATCAGTTACGAGTTAGGGAGGAAGACATTCCGAAGACCGCATTTCGCACTCGTTATGGTCATTATGAGTTTCTCGTGATGTCCTTTGGGTTGACGAATGCACCAGCGGTATTTATGGATTTGATGAATCGGGTCTTTCATGATTATCTGGATAAATTTGTGGTGGTCTTCATTGATGATATCTTGATATACTCTAGGAGCAGAGAGGAGCATGAGGAGCATTTACGTACTGTACTTGAAATTTTGAGGGAGAAGAAGTTGTTTGCGAAATTTTCCAAGTGTGAATTCTGGTTGGAGGAAGTGGCATTCTTGGGGCATATTGTGTCTGGTAAGGGCATTGAGTTGGATCCTGCGAAAGTCGAGGCTATTACTAATTGGCCCAGACCTAGCAATGTGACGGAGGTGAGGAGTTTCTTGGGTTTGGCAGGTTACTACAGGCATTTTGTGGAAGGTTTCTCTTCCATAGCTTTGCCATTGACTCAGCTAATGAGGAAGGGAATTAAGTTCGAGTGGAACGATGATCGTGAGAAGAGCTTTCAAGAGTTAAAGAAAAGGTTGGTGTTAGCTCCAATACTTGTGTTGCCATCAGGAAGTGGAGGTTTTCAGGTTTATAGTGATGCTTCTAAGAGAGGATTGGGGTGTGTGCTTATGCAGCATGGGAAAGTGATTTCTTACGCCTCTAGGCAACTTAAACCTTATGAGGTGAACTATCCTACCCATGACTTGGAGTTAGCGGCTGTGGTATTTGCTTTGAAGATCTAGAGACACTATCTTTATGGAGAGACTTGTGACATCTTTACTGATCACAAGAGTCTCAAATACATCTTTACTCAGAAGGAGCTTAACATGAGGCAACGGAGGTGGCTTGAACTTCTTAAGGATTATGATGCAAATATTCAGTACCATCCGGGGAAAGCGAATGTAGTGGCAGACGCTCTTAGTAGGAAGAACTTGGGGAGTGTTGCATCTCTCATTACTCAGCCGCACCTTATTTCAGATTTGGAGCGCTTGGGTGTTGAGTTGTATGTTAGAGGATCAAGTGGTAGCATTGCAAATTTGAAAGTGGAACCGAATCTTGTTTCAAGGGTTAAGGAAGCTCAGAAGAGTGATACAGGTTTGGAAGCTATTAGATCCGAGGTGGTAGGTGGAAAGCAAACACAATTTCATGTCGATGATGAGGGTGTGATGTGGTTGGGTAGTAAATTGTGCGTGCCCGCAGACCCGACGATTCGTGAGGAAATTTTGAAGGAGGCTCATAGTTCTTCATTTTCTATTCATCCAGGTTCTACCAAGATGTATGGAGATTTGAAGAAGCACTTCTGGTGGAATGGAATGAAGGGAGATATAGCAGAATTTGTGGGAAAATGTCTTACATGTCAACAAGTGAAGATAGACCATCAGAGGCCTAGTGGATTGTTGCAGCAGCTAGATATTCCAGTTTGGAAGTGGGAAAACATTACTATGGATTTTGTGACTCATTTGCCGAGACTTTCAAGAAGAACGATGTCATATGGGTGGTGGTTGATAGACTCACTAAGTCCGCTCACTTCTTGCCTATTAGAGAGACTACTCTTGTTCACGAGTTGGCAGAGATTTTTCAGCGAGATATTGTTAGACTTCATGGTGTGCCTGTGTCGATAGTTTCTGATAGGGATACGAGATTTACATCACGGTTTTGGAAGGGTTTCCAACAAGCTTGGGGTACAAGGCTTAATTTTAGTACAACTTTTCATCCGCAGACCGATGGACAGTCAGAAAGGACGATCCAGACATTAGAGGATATGTTGAGGGCATGTGCTTTGGAGTGGACAGGTGACTGGGATAAGTATTTGTATCTTGTTGAGTTTGCGTATAATAACAGTTGGCACGCGAGTATTGGTATGCCACCATTTGAAGCTTTGTATGGTAGGAGATGTAGGGCACCATCTTGTTGGGATGAGGTTGGTGAGAGAGTAATTGAAGGGCCAGAGTTGGCTAGAATCACTAATGAGAAGGTAGAGAAAGTTAAAGAAAGTTTGAAGGAATCTCGATCTCGTCAAAAGAGTTACGCGGACCAACATAGGAAGTTTGGGGGATTTGAGCCAGGTGATCATGTGTTCTTAAAGGTGTCGCCTTGTAAGGGTGTGAAGCGTTTTGGTATGAAGGGAAAGCTTAGTCCGAGATACGTTGGCCCTTTTGATGTTATGGAGAAAGTTGGGGAAGTATCTTATAGAGTTGCGTTGCCGCCACAACTATCTCATGTGCATAATGTGTTTCATGTATCTGTTTTGAGGGGCTATAAATATCATCTGTTACTCGTAGTTCAGTATCCATTACATAAGATTAGAGAGGATCTTTCTTGTGAGAAAGAAGTTGAGGCTATCTTAGCTCGAGATGAGCGAGTTTGGAGGAAGAACACCATTCCGTTTGTGAAAGTTTTGTGGAAAAATCATTCGGAGAGAGAGGCTACTTGGGAATTAGAAGAGTCTATTCGTGAGAAATATCCGCATTTATTCGATTCAGGTACGTATTTAGTTTCGTTTGATTCCGGGGACGGAATCCTTTTTAAGGGGGTATATATGCAATATATATGTGAATAATAATAATAATAATAATACTAATAATAATAATAATAATAATAATAATAATAAGTGAAGAATTTAATTTTAGTTAGACTAAGAAATAAAAAAAAAGAATTGTAATTTGCAATTGATAGCAATTAGATTAGAAAAAGGAGTTGTATAAATTTTGTATATAAATATCCAGCACCCCTATTAAAACAAACACATACATTATTATTAAAACCCTAGACTAGGGCGAGAAAGAGGAGCGGAAGTGAGAAACAGAGTTGAGGATCTTTCCGTGCAATACTTTTGTGTCCACAGGATCTAGGTAATTGTTCATGGCCTTATTATAATTAGATGGATATATGTGGTCTCTCATCTGTCATGTACCACCATAATCTATATCAATTTTTTTTATATATATGTTAAACATGTGTTATTGAAGGCTATCCTTACATAGGCTACATATGCGTCAACCATATACTTACAATTTTTTTTACTAATATTGATGGTCTTGTATGAGTATCACATGGATTCTTGTTAAAATTTAAAATTATTATAATATGAACATAACGACATGTGCATATTGTTATAAATATTTTTTTATGCAACCCGTGTTTGTAGTGATAATTTAATTATTTATTTGTTTAAGATTATTATTGTTTTGTCTAGTTTTGTTCTTACGCGTGGCTTGTCTGATTTTATAATATTAACGGAATTATTTAAGTTGTGACATGTTTTATAATTAATGTGTGATATATTTAAATTACAACGAGACGCGTTCCCGATTTACAAGATTAATTTTTAAAATGAAATTTTCGACGATCCAACCGTACGGATGTTAAGATATATCAATTTTATTCATACGAAAAAATTATTAAAAAATTTGAAATTCATCTTGCATGTCAGGATTAGAAAAAATCCGGTAAAAGTACCCATCCCGACAACGAGACTCGTTCCCGATTTAAAAGATTAATTTTTAAAATGATTTTTTCGACGATCCAACCGTACGGATGTTAAGATATATCAATTTTAGTCCTATGAAAAAATTATAAAAAAATTAGAAATCCATCTTGCATGTCAGGATTAGAAAAATCCGGTAAAAGTACCCCTCCCAACAACGACACTCGTTCCCGATTTACAAGATTAATTTTTAAAATGATTTTTTCGACGATCCAACCATACGGATGTTAAGATATTTAAATTTTAGTCATATGAAAAAATTATAAAAAAATTAGAAATTCATCTTCCATGTCAGGATTAGAAAAATCTAGTAAAAGTACTACTTCGGACAACGAGACGCGGCCCGATTTACAAGATTAATTCTTAAAATGATTTTTTCAACGATCCAACCGTACGGATGTTAAGATATTTCAATTTTAGTCATATGAAAAAATTATAAAAAAATTAGAAATTCATCTTGCATGCCAGGATTAGAAAAATCCAGTAAAAGTACTACTCCGGAAAACGAGGCGCGTTCCCGATTTTCAAGATTAATTTTTAAAATGAAATTTTCGCCGATCCAACCGTACGGATGTTAAGATATATCAATTTTAGTCCTACGAAAAAATTATAAACAAATTAGAAATTTATCTTGCATGTCAGGATTAGAAAATCCAATAAAAGTATTACTCTCGACAACGAGACTCGTTCCCGATTTACAAGATTAATTTTTAAAATGATTTTTTCGATGATCCAACCGTACGGATGTTAAGATATATCAATTTTATTCATATGAAAAAATTATTAAAAAATTTGAAATTCATCTTGTATGTCAGGATTAGAAAAATCCGGTAAAAGTACCCCTCCCGACAACGAGACTCGTTCCCGATTTGCAAGATTAATTTTTAAAATGATTTCTTCGACGATCCAACCGTACGGATGTTAAGATATTTCAATTTTAGTCATATGAAAAAATTATAAAAAAATTAGAAATTCACCTTGCATGTCAGAATTAGGAAAATCCAGTCAAAGTACTACTCCGGACAACGAGACAAGTTCCCGATTTACAAGATTAATTTTTAAAATGAAATTTTTGACAATCCAACCGTACGGATGTTAAGATATATCAATTTTATTCATATGAAAAAATTATTAAAAAATTTGAAATTCATCTTGCATGTCAGGATTAGAAAAATCCGGTAAAAGTACCCCTCCCGACAACGAGACTCGTTCCCGATTTACAAGATTAATTTTTAAAATGATTTTTTCGACGATCCAACCGTACGGATGTTAAGATATTTCAATTTTAGTCATATGAAAAAATTATAAAAAAATTAGAAATTCATCTTGCAGGTCAGGAATTGAAAAATTCAGTAAAAGTACTACTCCGGACAACGAGACGCGTTCCCGATTTACAAGATTAATTTTTAAAATGAAATTTTCGACGATCCAACCGTACGGATGTTAAGATATATCAATTTTATTCATACGAAAAAATTATTAAAAAATTTGAAATTCATCTTGCATGTAAGGATTAGAAAAATCCGGTAAAAGTACCCCTCCCGACAACGAGACTCGTTCCTGATTTAAAAGATTAATTTTTAAAATGATTTTTTTGACGATCCAACCGTACGGATGTTAAGATATTTCAATTTTAGTCATATGAAAAAATTATAAAAAAATTAGAAATTCATCTTGCATGTTAGGATTAGAAAAATCCAGTAAAAGTACTACTCCGGACAACGAGACGCGTTCCCGATTTACAAGATTAATTTTTAAAATGAAATTTTCGACGATCCAACCGTACCGATGTTAAGATATATCAATTTTAGTCCTACGAAAAAATTATAAAAAATTAGAAATTCATGTTGCTTGTCAGGATTAGAAAAATCCGGTAAAAGTACCCCTCCCAACAATGAGACTCGTTCCCGATTTACAAGATTAATTTTTAAAATGATTTTTTCGACGATCCAACCGTACGGATGTTAAGATATATCAATTTTATTCATATGTAAAAATTATTAAAAAATTTGAAATTCATCTTGCATGTCAGGATTAGAAAAATCCGGTAAACGTACCCCTCCCAACAACGAGACTCGTTCCCGATTTGCAAGATTAATTTTTAAAATGATTTTTTCGACGATCCAACCATACGGATGTTAAGATATTTCAATTTTAGTCATATGAAAAAATTATAAAAAAATTAGAAATTAATCTTGCATGTCAGGATTAGAAAAATCCAGTAAAAGTTGTAATATATATGTGAATAATAATAATAATACTAATAATAATAATAATAATAATATATATGTGAAGAATTTAATTTTAGTTAGACTAAGAAATAAAAAAAAAGAATTGTAATTTGCAATTGATAGCAATTAGATTAGAAAAAGGAGTTGTATAAATTTTGTATATAAATATCCAGCACCCCTATTAAAACAAACACATACATTATCATCTTGCATGCCAGGATTAGAAAAATCCAGTAAAAGTACTACTCCGGAAAACGAGGCGCGTTCCCGATTTTCAAGATTAATTTTTAAAATGAAATTTTCGCCGATCCAACCGTACGGATGTTAAGATATATCAATTTTAGTCCTACGAAAAAATTATAAACAAATTAGAAATTTATCTTGCATGTCAGGATTAGAAAATCCAATAAAAGTATTACTCTCGACAACGAGACTCGTTCCCGATTTACAAGATTAATTTTTAAAATGATTTTTTCGATGATCCAACCGTACGGATGTTAAGATATATCAATTTTATTCATATGAAAAAATTATTAAAAAATTTGAAATTCATCTTGTATGTCAGGATTAGAAAAATCCGGTAAAAGTACCCCTCCCGACAACGAGACTCGTTCCCGATTTGCAAGATTAATTTTTAAAATGATTTCTTCGACGATCCAACCGTACGGATGTTAAGATATTTCAATTTTAGTCATATGAAAAAATTATAAAAAAATTAGAAATTCACCTTGCATGTCAGAATTAGGAAAATCCAGTAAAAGTACTACTCCGGACAACGAGACAAGTTCCCGATTTACAAGATTAATTTTTAAAATGAAATTTTTGACAATCCAACCGTACGGATGTTAAGATATATCAATTTTATTCATATGAAAAAATTATTAAAAAATTTGAAATTCATCTTGCATGTCAGGATTAGAAAAATCCGGTAAAAGTACCCCTCCCGACAACGAGACTCGTTCCCGATTTACAAGATTAATTTTTAAAATGATTTTTTCGACGATCCAACCGTACGGATGTTAAGATATTTCAATTTTAGTCATATGAAAAAATTATAAAAAAATTAGAAATTCATCTTGCAGGTCAGGAATTGAAAAATTCAGTAAAAGTACTACTCCGGACAACGAGACGCGTTCCCGATTTACAAGATTAATTTTTAAAATGAAATTTTCGACGATCCAACCGTACGGATGTTAAGATATATCAATTTTATTCATACGAAAAAATTATTAAAAAATTTGAAATTCATCTTGCATGTAAGGATTAGAAAAATCCGGTAAAAGTACCCCTCCCGACAACGAGACTCGTTCCTGATTTAAAAGATTAATTTTTAAAATGATTTTTTTGACGATCCAACCGTACGGATGTTAAGATATTTCAATTTTAGTCATATGAAAAAATTATAAAAAAATTAGAAATTCATCTTGCATGTTAGGATTAGAAAAATCCAGTAAAAGTACTACTCCGGACAACGAGACGCGTTCCCGATTTACAAGATTAATTTTTAAAATGAAATTTTCGACGATCCAACCGTACCGATGTTAAGATATATCAATTTTAGTCCTACGAAAAAATTATAAAAAATTAGAAATTCATGTTGCTTGTCAGGATTAGAAAAATCCGGTAAAAGTACCCCTCCCAACAATGAGACTCGTTCCCGATTTACAAGATTAATTTTTAAAATGATTTTTTCGACGATCCAACCGTACGGATGTTAAGATATATCAATTTTATTCATATGTAAAAATTATTAAAAAATTTGAAATTCATCTTGCATGTCAGGATTAGAAAAATCCGGTAAACGTACCCCTCCCAACAACGAGACTCGTTCCCGATTTGCAAGATTAATTTTTAAAATGATTTTTTCGACGATCCAACCATACGGATGTTAAGATATTTCAATTTTAGTCATATGAAAAAATTATAAAAAAATTAGAAATTAATCTTGCATGTCAGGATTAGAAAAATCCAGTAAAAGTTGTAATATATATGTGAATAATAATAATAATACTAATAATAATAATAATAATAATATATATGTGAAGAATTTAATTTTAGTTAGACTAAGAAATAAAAAAAAAAAAGAATTGTAATTTGCAATTGATAGCAATTAGATTAGAAAAAGGAGTTGTATAAATTTTGTATATAAATATCCAGCACCCCTATTAAAACAAACACATACATTATCATCTTGCATGCCAGGATTAGAAAAATCCAGTAAAAGTACTACTCCGGAAAACGAGGCGCGTTCCCGATTTTCAAGATTAATTTTTAAAATGAAATTTTCGCCGATCCAACCGTACGGATGTTAAGATATATCAATTTTAGTCCTACGAAAAAATTATAAACAAATTAGAAATTTATCTTGCATGTCAGGATTAGAAAATCCAATAAAAGTATTACTCTCGACAACGAGACTCGTTCCCGATTTACAAGATTAATTTTTAAAATGATTTTTTCGATGATCCAACCGTACGGATCTTAAGATATATCAATTTTATTCATATGAAAAAATTATTAAAAAATTTGAAATTCATCTTGTATGTCAGGATTAGAAAAATCCGGTAAAAGTACCCCTCCCGACAACGAGACTCGTTCCCGATTTGCAAGATTAATTTTTAAAATGATTTCTTCGACGATCCAACCGTACGGATGTTAAGATATTTCAATTTTAGTCATATGAAAAAATTATAAAAAAATTAGAAATTCACCTTGCATGTCAGAATTAGGAAAATCCAGTAAAAGTACTACTCCGGACAACGAGACAAGTTCCCGATTTACAAGATTAATTTTTAAAATGAAATTTTTGACAATCCAACCGTACGGATGTTAAGATATATCAATTTTATTCATATGAAAAAATTATTAAAAAAATTTGAAATTCATCTTGCATGTCAGGATTAGAAAAATCCGGTAAAAGTACCCCTCCCGACAACGAGACTCGTTCCCGATTTACAAGATTAATTTTTAAAATGATTTTTTCGACGATCCAACCGTACGGATGTTAAGATATTTCAATTTTAGTCATATGAAAAAATTATAAAAAAATTAGAAATTCATCTTGCAGGTCAGGAATTGAAAAATTCAGTAAAAGTACTACTCCGGACAACGAGACGCGTTCCCGATTTACAAGATTAATTTTTAAAATGAAATTTTCGACGATCCAACCGTACGGATGTTAAGATATATCAATTTTATTCATACGAAAAAATTATTAAAAAATTTGAAATTCATCTTGCATGTAAGGATTAGAAAAATCCGGTAAAAGTACCCCTCCCGACAACGAGACTCGTTCCTGATTTAAAAGATTAATTTTTAAAATGATTTTTTTGAAGATCCAACCGTACGGATGTTAAGATATTTCAATTTTAGTCATATGAAAAAATTATAAAAAAATTAGAAATTCATCTTGCATGTTAGGATTAGAAAAATCCAGTAAAAGTACTACTCCGGACAACGAGACGCGTTCCCGATTTACAAGATTAATTTTTAAAATGAAATTTTCGACGATCCAACCGTACCGATGTTAAGATATATCAATTTTAGTCCTACGAAAAAATTATAAAAAATTAGAAATTCATGTTGCTTGTCAGGATTAGAAAAATCCGGTAAAAGTACCCCTCCCAACAATGAGACTCGTTCCCGATTTACAAGATTAATTTTTAAAATGATTTTTTCGACGATCCAACCGTACGGATGTTAAGATATATCAATTTTATTCATATGTAAAAATTATTAAAAAATTTGAAATTCATCTTGCATGTCAGGATTAGAAAAATCCGGTAAACGTACCCCTCCCAACAACGAGACTCGTTCCCGATTTGCAAGATTAATTTTTAAAATGATTTTTTCGACGATCCAACCATACGGATGTTAAGATATTTCAATTTTAGTCATATGAAAAAATTATAAAAAAATTAGAAATTCATCTTGCATGTCAGGATTAGAAAAATCCAGTAAAAGTTGTAATATATATGTGAATAATAATAATAATACTAATAATAATAATAATAATAATATATATGTGAAGAATTTAATTTTAGTTAGACTAAGAAATAAAAAAAAAAGAATTGTAATTTGCAATTTATAGCAATTAGATTAGAAAAAGGAGTTGTATAAATTTTGTATATAAATATCCAGCACCCCTATTAAAACAAACACATACATTATTATTAAAAACCTAGACTAGGGCGAGAAAGAGGAGCGGAAGTGAGAAACAGAGTTGAGGATCTTTCCGTGCAATACTTTTGTGTCCACAGGATCTAGGTAATTGTTCATGGCCTTATTATAATTAGATGGATATATGTGGTCTCTCATCTGCCATGTACCACCATAATCTATATCAATTTTTTTATATATATATATGTTAAACATGTGTTATTGAAGGCTATCCTGACATAGGCTACATATGCGTCAACCATATACTTACAATTTTTTTTACTAATATTGATGGTCTTGTATGAGTATCACATGGATTCTTGTTAAAATTTAAAATTATTATAATATGAACATAACGACATGTGCATATTGTTATAAATATTTTTTTATGCAACCCGTGTTTGTAGTGATAATTTAATTATATATTTGTTTAAGATTATTATTGTTTTGTCTAGTTTTATTCTTACGCGTGGCTTGTCTGATTTTATAATATTAACGGAATTATTTAAGTTGTGACATGTTTTATAATTAATGTGTGATATATTTAAATTACATATGTCTTTTAAGTTTTTTTTTAAATTAATTGAGTTGTTATATACGTATTAAAGTATGAATATGTCCAAGTGAGTATATACATGTTTAACCAAACTAATCTTTATTTTATTAATTTATTTGTTACTTGTTTTGATTTTGTTTTGACTTGTAATAGCTAATTAAAACAAACATGCATGCAAGTTGTTAGTTGGTCATGATAGTACAGACTACAGGCGAGTTCAAATTTCATATGCAGACTTTATACATTTTGGGGTGTTGGTGAGTTTGCTATGTTTATTAATTTATTTTATTGGCTTGCGTGCATTTGTGTGGTCATAGTAATATAAGGTTTGTAGGTTGGTGTCTTAATGACAAGCCAATTTATTGTTATATTGGAATGAACCTAGCACCCTCTGTATTTTATTTGTATTATAATATTTTATTTTGAAGTGTTATACGAGTTCCTTAGTGTTAAAGGTATGTTACATCTGTTCAAGTTGCCAGAGCCGAGAGTATCATTTTAATAATCGCAATTATATGAAAGATGGTCCTTTAATTCAATGTTAAATGTAATTAAAAATATTGTATAATTACAAACAAACTTGCGGAAAGAATTTATTTTAACAGTAATTATATATTTTGTAATAGGTTGGGGACCGGGAAATTAGCGGATTGCTCGCATACTTAGTTAGTATTAAGTTTGCGATATTCAAGGTACGGATTCTGTCTTTTTTTTTTATTCAGCGCTCCTCTTCTTAGAAATTTAATATCTCCGCTTTGTTGAATTTCATATTTTATTCGCTCCATTAAAATTGTTTGGATATTTTGACTTCTGAAAATTATTTTAAAAAATTGATTTGGAAAAATTATAAATATCCGTTTATGCGATTTTCAAAATTACTTATGACACCCTCTGTTTTGGAAATCTGAATTATTTGTCTGAAGTGATTTTAAATTTTGCGAGAATATTTTTTTTATTTTGAACCCTTAGTGTGATTTAGGGTATACCGAGTTAACCAACTATAGGGGTACTACAGCCATGTCATTGCGGCACCAGTGACATGACACTTCCGTGACAGTGTGATTGGTCACGGTGTATCCTTCTGTTAGCTCTTGGGAGGAGCTTTTGCGCATTTGATATTTGTTTCAGGATACGTGGGTGCACCCAGAGCTTGATTTGTGATTTGATTTATGGTGACGTTGTATATGTCGTACACGTTATCCATTTTATTGCACGTATTAGGTACTTTATGATGTGTGTATTTGTATCTGTTCTGATCTCGGTATGAAATATCTTAACCCCTCGTTGCTTCAGCCTTACTTATTTTTTTTAAATTGTTATTTTATTATAAATTGCTGATTATTTATTTCTGATCTCTTGTTTTATAAATTGTATTCCAAATCCGTACTGGGCGTTTGGCTCATGCCGTATTCTTTTTCTGGCAGGTGCTTAGGGGGATCTGGGACTGTGTGATGGAGAGCTACCCTTTATTTCATTTTTAGGATTTCAGACTTCTATCACTATTTAGACTTAATTTCTTATTAGAGATTTCAGCATTTATATTATTGGTTTAGACATTTTGGAGATTTAATATCATTTTAGACTGTTAAATTATTGTTAGAAATATATTAGTGCTCTGTTTACAGATTTTTGGATTTTAAGTAATATCTCCCTTCTATTTTAAGAAGGGGGTGTTACAGAGATGGTATCCGAGCTTAGGTTCTTTCTTGTAGAAAGCCTACTTAGGTTGACCTGTGAGTTTGGGTAGACGATAGGATGGGTGTTCCATTTAATTTCGTTTCATTATGCTCTTTATCGTTTCATTCTGCTTCATCATTTTGAAATCTGTTTGTAATTGCTTCATCATATTTATTCTCGTAATCTTCATTCGTTCGCTATCTTATGTTGTAGATGCCTCCTAGACGTGATCCTTTTCATATTGACCCCGCTCAGCTTACTGAGATGATAGGGCAAGCAGTGGCTCAGGCTGTACAGCAGGCTTTGGCAAACCAAGGAAATCAGAATGGCGAGGAAAATCAGAATGGACAAGGAAATCAGAATGGTGATGGAAACCAGAATGGACAAGGAAATCAGAATGGCAATGGGAATCAGAATCGAAATGGTCAGGGCCATCATCTGGAGCCATTTGTATGGTTGGAGAGGTTTGTGAATCAGAAACCAGACTCTTTTAGTGCAGCACCGACTCCCATTGATGCTGAAAATTGGATTGTTCATCTCGAGAAGATTTTTGATGCACTGGGTTGTGATGAGATTCAGAAGGTCAGGTTAGCTGTGTATAAGTTGGAGGGGGATGCTCAAAGGTGGTGGAGAGGAGTGAAAGCTACTAAAGGGGAGAAGTATGCAGAGGCTTTGGAATGGCGGGGATTCAAGGAAGTATTCTATGAGCAGTACTTCTCTAATGCTGATAGGTAGGCTTATTTGAGGGAGTTTCATTCTATTATGCAACACCAGGATGAGAGCATTACTGATTATATGGCGAGGTTTATAAGGCTGGCTGGATTTGCTGGGACAGTTGCAGGGACTGCTGCGCAGCAGGCTGATAAATTTAAATGGGGGTTGAAGTCTCATCTGAGGGGTTCCATAATTTCTTTTAAATTTGATAATGTGGCAGAGGTGGCTGATGCAGCAAAGGATGGTGAGAAGGAGCGCATAGATTTCAGGACTTCCAGGTCTAACAGTGGTAGTAAGAGGACTAGGGATGATCAGGGTTTTGCACAGGGTAGACAGTGGTATGGAGGTCAGAATGGTCAGCAGGGACAGTGGCGCGGACAGAATCAGAATAGGGGTGGTCAGTCATTCCACGGCCGGAATCAGTATGTTGGTCAGAATCAGAATCAGCAGTTTCAACGACAGAAGCAGCCTAGGCAGTGGCAGAATCGTCAGCAGGGGCAGAGCCGTTACTCAGTATATGGGGGAAACCCCAATATGATTCCAGTGGCTCCTTGTGCTATATGTGGTGGACATCATCCAGGTAGAGCTTGTTACAGACAGACTGGGGCTTGTTTCTTGTGTGGTAGCATGTCCCATAGGGCAAAGGATTGCACAGTGTCACGCAACCCTGGTGGAGGAGGAGCTGGCGGTGGTAGTGGCAGTGGAAGTCAGTAGAATCCCACAGCCAGAGTGTTTGCATTGACGGCAAATCAGGCAGCAGCTAATTCAGGTACCGTTTCAGGAACACTTCTTGTTGGTAGACGTGATGCTTATGTGTTATTTGATACTGGTTCAACCCATTCTGTTGTATCTTTATCGTTTGTTCATCATCCTGACGTTGCACCTACATTATTATATTCTCATATGTCTATTTCTACCCCGATGGGGAATTCTGTTGTTATTTTTGATGTATATCGAGAGTGTCCGATAGCTGTTGGAGATAGAAATTGTAAGGTTAACTTGCTTCCGATGGAGATGCATAACTTTGACATTATTTTGGGCATGAACTGGTTGAGTGAACATCGTGCCACAATTGATTGTCAAGGAAAAAGGGTGATCTTTGGGGATGCAGATAAACCAGAATTTGTATACCAAGGGTCTCAGCCGAAGGGGGATGTTAAGTTAATTTCTGCTCTAAAGGCGAGTAAATTGTTGTCTAAGGGCTGTGATGGTTACCTTGCTTTCGTGAAGGATACATCGAAGGATGAACCTCGCATCGAGGATTATCCAATTGTGAGGGAGTATGAAGATGTGTTCCCCGATGAGCTACCAGGTTTGCCACCACATAGAGAGGTGGAGTTTACTATTGAACTTGTTCCAGGTGCCGAGCCTATTTCTAAGGCGCCTTATCGAATGGCACCACTTGAGTTGCAAGAATTGAAGGAGCAGTTGCAAGAGTTGTTGGATAGAGGATTTATTAGGCCAAGTGTGTCTCCTTGGGGCGCTCTTGTGCTGTTTGTGAAGAAGAAGGATGGTTCCATGAGGTTGTGCATTGACTACAGGGAGTTGAATAAGGTGACTGTCAGAAACAGGTATCCTTTGCCACGCATTGATGACTTGTTTGATCAGTTACAAGGGGCGAAGTACTTTTCGAAGATAGATTTGAGATCTGGTTACCATCAGTTACGAGTTAGGGAGGAAGACATTCTGAAGACCGCATTTCGCACTCGTTATGGTCATTATGAGTTTCTCGTGATGTCCTTTGGGTTGACGAATGCACCAGCGGTATTTATGGATTTGATGAATCGGGTCTTTCATGATTATCTGGATAAATTTGTGGTGGTCTTCATTGATGATATCTTGATATACTCTAGGAGCAGAGAGGAGCATGAGGAGCATTTACGTACTGTACTTGAAATTTTGAGGGAGAAGAAGTTGTTTGCGAAATTTTCCAAGTGTGAATTCTGGTTGGAGGAAGTGGCATTCTTGGGGCATATTGTGTCTGGTAGGGGCATTGAGTTGGATCCTGCGAAAGTCGAGGCTATTACTAATTGGCCCAGACCTAGCAATGTGACGGAGGTGAGGAGTTTCTTGGGTTTGGCAGGTTACTACAGGCATTTTATGGAAGGTTTCTCTTCCATAGCTTTGCCATTGACTCAGCTAATGAGGAAGGGAATTAAGTTCGAGTGGAACGATGATCGTGAGAAGAGCTTTCAAGAGTTAAAGAAAAGGTTGGTGTTAGCTCCAATACTTGTGTTGCCATCAGGAAGTGGAGGTTTTCAGGTTTATAGTGATGCTTCTAAGAGAGGATTGGGGTGTGTGCTTATGCAGCATGGGAAAGTGATTTCTTACGCCTCTAGGCAACTTAAACCTTATGAGGTGAACTATCCTACCCATGACTTGGAGTTAGCGGCTGTGGTATTTGCTTTGAAGATCTGGAGACACTATCTTTATGGAGAGACTTGTGACATCTTTACTGATCACAAGAGTCTCAAATACATCTTTACTCAGAAGGAGCTTAACATGAGGCAACGGAGGTGGCTTGAACTTCTTAAGGATTATGATGCAAATATTCAGTACCATCCGGGGAAAGCGAATGTAGTGGCAGACGCTCTTAGTAGGAAGAACTTGGGGAGTGTTGCATCTCTCATTACTCAGCCGCACCTTATTTCAGATTTGGAGCACTTGGGTGTTGAGTTGTATGTTAGAGGATCAAGTGGTAGCATTGCAAATTTGAAAGTGGAACCGAATCTTGTTTCAAGGGTTAAGGAAGCTCAGAAGAGTGATACAGGTTTGGAAGCTATTAGATCCGAGGTGGTAGGTGGAAAGCAAACACAATTTCATGTCGATGATGAGGGTGTGATGTGGTTTGGTAGTAAATTGTGCGTGCCCGCAAACCCGACGATTCATGAGGAAATTTTGAAGGAGGCTCATAGTTCTTCATTTTCTATTCATCCAGGTTCTACCAAGATGTATGGAGATTTGAAGAAGCACTTCTGGTGGAATGGAATGAAGGGAGATATAGCAGAATTTGTGGGAAAATGTCTTATATGTCAACAAGTGAAGATAGACCATCAGAGGCCTAGTGGATTGTTGCAGCAGCTAGATATTCCAGTTTGGAAGTGGGAAAACATTACTATGGATTTTGTGACTCATTTGCCGAGGACTTTCAAGAAGAACGATGTCATATGGGTGGTGGTTGATAGACTCACTAAGTCCGCTCACTTCTTGCCTATTAGAGAGACTACTCTTATTCACGAGTTGGCAGAGATTTTTCAGCGAGATATTGTTAGACTTCATGGTGTGCCTGTGTCGATAGTTTCTGATAGGGATACGAGATTTACATCACGGTTTTGGAAGGGTTTCCAACAAGCTTGGGGTACAAGGCTTAATTTAGTACAACTTTTCATCCGCAGACCGATGGACAGTCAGAAAGGACGATCCAGATGTTAGAGGATATGTTGAGGGCATGTGCTTTGGAGTGGACAGGTGACTGGGATAAGTATTTGTATCTTGTTGAGTTTGCGTATAATAACAGTTGGCACGTGAGTATTGGTATGCCACCATTTGAAGCTTTGTATGGTAAGAGATGTAGGGCACCATCTTGTTGGGATGAGGTTGGTGAGAGAGTAATTGAAGGGCCAGAGTTGGTTAGAATCACTAATGAGAAGGTAGAGAAAGTTAAAGAAAGGTTGAAGGAATCTCGATCTCGTCAAAAGAGTTACGCGGACCAACATAGGAAGTTTGGGGGATTTGAGCCAGGTGATCATGTGTTCTTAAAGGTGTCGCCTTGTAAGGGTGTGAAGCGTTTTGGTATGAAGGGAAAGCTTAGTCCGAGATACGTTGGCCCTTTTGATGTTATGGAGAAAGTTGGGGAAGTATCTTATAGAGTTGCATTTCCGCCACAACTATCTCATGTGCATAATGTGTTTCAGGTATCTGTTTTGAGGGGCTATAAATATCATCCGTTACACGTAGTTCAGTATCCATTACATAAGATTAGAGAGGATCTTTCTTGTGAGGAAGAAGTTGAGGCTATCTTAGCTCGAGATGAGCGAGTTTTGAGGAAGAACACCATTCCGTTTGTGAAAGTTTTGTGGAAAACTCATTCGGAGAGAGAGGCTACTTGGGAATTAGAAGAGTCTATTCGTGAGAAATATCCGCATTTATTCGATTCAGGTACGTATTTAGTTTCGTTTGATTCCGGGGACGGAATCCTTTTTAAGGGGGTATATATGTAATATATATGTGAATAATAATAATAATATAAATATTAATAATAATAATAATAATAATAATAATAAGTGAAGAATTTAATTTTAGTTAGACTAAGAAATAAAAAAAAGAATTGTAATTTGCAATTGATAGCAATTAGATTAGAAAAAGGAGTTGTATAAATTTTGTATATAAATATCCAGCACCCCTATTAAAACAAACACATACATTATTATTAAAAACCTAGACTAGGGCGAGAAAGAGGAGCGGAAGTGAGAAACAGAGTTGAGGATCTTTCCGTGCAATACTTTTGCGTCCACAGGATCTAGGTAATTGTTCATGGCCTTATTATAATTAGATGGATATATGTGGTCTCTCATCTGCCATGTACCACCATAATCTATATCAATTTTTTTATATATATATGTTAAACATGTGTTATTGAAGGCTATCCTGACATAGGCTACATATGCGTCAACCATATACTTACAATTTTTTTTACTAATATTGATGGTCTTGTATGAGTATCACATGGATTCTTGTTAAAATTTAAAATTATTATAATATGAACATAACGACATGTGCATATTGTTATAAATATTTTTTTATGCAACCCGTGTTTGTAGTGATAATTTAATTATATATTTGTTTAAGATTATTATTGTTTTGTCTAGTTTTGTTCTTACGCGTGGCTTGTCTGATTTTATAATATTAACGGAATTATTTAAGTTGTGACATGTTTTATAATTAATGTGTGATATATTTAAATTACATATGTCTTTTAAGTTTTTTTTAAATTAATTGAGTTGTTATATACGTATTAAAGTATGAATATGTCCAAGTGAGTATATACATGTTTAACCAAACTAATCTTTTTTTTATTAATTTATTTGTTACTTGTTCTGATTTTGTTTTGACTTGTAATAGCTAATTAAAACAAACATGCATGTAAGTTGTTAGTTGGTCACGATAGTACAGACTACAGGCGAGTTCAAATTTCATATGCAGACTTTATACATTTTGGGGTGTTGGTGAGTTTGCTATGTTTATTAATTTATTTTATTGGCTTGCGTGCATTTGTGTGGTCATAGTAATATAAGGTTTGTAGGTTGGTGTCTTAATGACAAGCCAATTTATTGTTATATTGGAATGAACCTAGCACCCTCTGTATTTTATTTGTATTATATATGTTATTTTGAAGTGTTATACGAGTTCCTTAGTGTTAAAGGTATGTTACATCTGTTCAAGTTACCAGAGCCGAGAGTATCATTTTAATAATCGCAATTATATGAAAGATGGTCCTTTAATTCAATGTTAAATGTAATTAAAAATATTGTATAATTACAAACAAACTTGCGGAAAGAATTTATTTTAACAGTAATTATATATTTTGCAATAGGTTGGGGACCGGGAAATTAGCGGATCGTTCGCATACTTAGTTAGTATTAAGTTTGCGATATTCAAGGTACGGATTCTGTCTTTTTTTTTATTCAGCGCTCCTCTTCTTAGAAATTTAATATCTTCGCTTTGTTGAATTTCATATTTTATTCGCTCCATTAAAATTGTTTGGATATTTTGACTTCTGAAAATTATTTTAAAAAATTGATTTGGAAAAATTATAAATATCCGTTTATGCGATTTTCAAAATTACTTATGACACCCTCTGTTTTGGAAATCTTAATTATTTGTCTCAAGTGATTTTAAATTTTGCGAGAATATTTTTTTTATTTTGAACCCTTAGTGTGATTTAGGGTATACCGAGTTAACCAACTGTAGGGGTACTACAGCCATGTCATTGCGGCACCAGTGACATGACACTTCCGTGACAGTGTGATTGGTCACGGTGTATCCTTCTGTTAGCTCTTGGGAGGAGCTTTTGCGCATTTGATATTTGTTTCAGGATACGTGGGTGCACCCAGAGCTTGATTTGTGATTTGATTTATGGTGACGTTGTATATGCCGTACACGTTATCCATTTTGTTGCACGCATTAGGTACTCTATGATGTGTGTATTTGTATCTGTTCTGATCTCGGTATGAAATATCTTAACCCCTCGTTGCTTCAGCCTTACTTATTTTTTTAAAATTGTTATTTTATTATAAATTGCTGATTATTTATTTCTGATCTCTTGTTTTATAAATTGTATTCCAAATCCGTACTGGGCGTTTGGCTCATGCCGTATTCTTTTTCTAGCAGGTGCTTAGGGGGATCTGGGACTGTGTGATGGAGAGCTACCCTTTATTTCGTTTTTAGGATTTCAGACTTCTATCATTATTTAGACTTAATTTCTTATTAGAGATTTCAGCATTTATATTATTGGTTTAGACATTTTGGAGATTTAATATCATTTTAGACTGTTAAATTATTGTTAGAAATATATTAGTGCTATGTTTGCAGATTTTTGGATTTTAAGTAATATCTCCCTTCTATTTTAAGAAGGGGGTGTTACAGAGATGGTATCAGAGCTTAGGTTCTTTCTTGTAGAAACCCTACTTAGGTTGACCTGTGAGTTTGGGTAGACGATAGGATGGGTGTTCCATTTAATTTCGTTTCATTATGCTCTTTATCGTTTCATTCTGCTTCATCATTTTGAAATCTGTTTGTAATTGCTTCATCATATTTATTCTCGTAATCTTCATTCGTTCGCTATCTTATGTTGTAGATGCCTCCTAGACGTGATCCTTTTCATATTGACCCCGCTCAGCTTACTGAGATGATAGGGCAAGCAGTAGCTCAGGCTGTACAGCAGGCTTTGGCAAACCAAGGAAATCAGAATGGCGAGGAAAATCAGAATGGACAAGGAAATCAGAATGGCGATGGAAACCAGAATGGACAAGGAAATCAGAATGGCAATGGGAATCAGAATCGGAATGGTCAGGGCCATCAGCTGGAGCCGTTTGTATGGTTGGAGAGGTTTGTGAAGCAGAAACCAGACTCTTTTAGTGCAGCACCGACTCCCATTGATGCTGAAAATTGGATTGTTCATCTCGAGAAGATTTTTGATGCACTGGGTTGTGATGAGATTCAGAAGGTCAGGTTAGCTGTGTATAAGTTGGAGGGGGATGCTCAAAGGTGGTGGAGAGGAGTGAAAGCTACTAAAGGGGAGCAGTATGCAGAGGCTTTGGAATGGCAGGGATTCAAGGAAGTATTCTATGAGCAGTACTTCTCTAATGCTGATAGGGAGGCTTATTTGAGGGAGTTTCATTCTATTATACAGCACCAGGATGAGAGCATTACTGATTATATAGCGAGGTTTATAAGGCTGGCTGGATTTGCTGGGACAGTTGCAGGGACTGCTGCGCAGCAGGCTGATAAATTTAAATGGGGGTTGAAGTCTCATCTGAGGGGTTCCATAATTTCTTTTAAATTTGATAATATGGCAGAGGTGGCTCATGCAGCAAAGGATGTTGAGAAGGAGCGCATAGATTTCAGGACTTCCAGGTCTAACAGTGGTAGTAAGAGGACTAGGGATGATCAGGGTTTTGCACAGGGTAGACAGTGGTATGGAGGTCAGAATGGTCAGCAGGGACAGTGGCGCGGACAGAATCAGAATAGGGGTGGTCAGTCATTCCACGGCCGGAATCAGTATGTTGGTCAGAATCAGAATCAGCAGTTTCAACGACAGAAGCAGCCTAGGCAGTGGCAGAATCGTCAGCAGGGGCAGAGCCGTTACTCAGTATATGGGGGAAACCCCAATATGATTCTAGTGGCTCCTTGTGCTACATGTGGTGGACATCATCCAGGTAGAGCTTGTTACAGACAGACTGGGGCTTGTTTCTTGTGTGGTAGCATGTCCCATAGGGCAAAGGATTGCACAGTGTCACGTAACCCTGGTGGAGGAGGAGCTGGCGGTGGTAGTGGCAGTGGAAGTCAGCAGAATCCTACAGCCAGAGTGTTTGCATTGACGGCAAATCAGGCAGCAGCTAATTCAGGTACCGTTTCAGGAACACTTCTTGTTGGTAGACGTGATGCTTATGTGTTATTTGATACTGGTTCAACCCATTCTGTTGTGTCTTTATCGTTTGTTCGTCATCTTGACGTTGCACCTACATTATTATATTCTCATATGTCTATTTCTACCCCGATGGGGAATTCTGTTGTTATTTCTGATGTGTATCGAGAGTGTCCGATAGCTGTTGGAGATAGAAATTGTAAGGTTAACTTGCTTCCGATGGAGATGCATGACTTTGACATTATTTTGGGCATGGACTGGTTGAGTGAACATCGTGCCACAATTGATTATCAAGGAAAAAGGGTGATCTTTGGGGATGCAGATAAACCAGAATTTGTATACCAAGGGTCTCAGCCGAAGGGGGATGTTAAGTTAATTTCTGCTCTAAAGGCGAGTAAATTGTTGTCTAAGGGCTGTGATGGCTACCTTGCTTTCGTGAAGGATACATCGAAGGATGAACCTCGCATCGAGGATTATCCAATTGTGAGGGAGTATGAAGATGTGTTCCCCGATGAGCTACCAGGTTTGCCACCACATAGAGAGGTGGAGTTTACTATTGAACTTGTTCCAGGTGCCGAGCCTATTTCTAAGGCGCCTTATCGAATGACACCACTTGAGTTGCAAGAATTGAAGGAGCAGTTGCAAGAGTTGTTGGATAGAGGATTTATTAGGCCAAGTGTGTCTCCTTGGGGCGCTCCTGTGCTGTTTGTGAAGAAGAAGGATGGTTCCATGAGGTTGTGCATTGACTACAGGGAGTTGAATAAGGTGACTGTCAGAAACAGGTATCATTTGCCACGCATTGATGACTTGTTTGATCAGTTACAAGGGGCGAAGTACTTTTCGAAGATAGATTTGGGATCTGGTTACCATCAGTTACGAGTTAGGGAGGAAGACATTCCGAAGACCGCATTTCGCACTCGTTATGGTCATTATGAGTTTCTCGTGATGTCCTTTGGGTTGACGAATGCACCAGCGGTATTTATGGATTTGATGAATCGGGTCTTTCATGATTATCTGGATAAATTTGTGGTGGTCTTCATTGATGATATCTTGATATACTCTAGGAGCAGAGAGGAGCATGAGGAGCATTTACGTACTGTACTTGAAATTTTGAGGGAGAAGAAGTTGTTTGCAAAATTTTCCAAGTGTGAATTCTGGTTGGAGGAAGTGGCATTCTTGGGGCATATTGTGTCTGGTAGGGGCATTGAGTTGGATCCTGCGAAAGTCGAGGCTATTACTAATTGGCCCAGACCTAGCAATGTGACGGAGGTGAGGAGTTTCTTGGGTTTGGCAGGTTACTACAGGCGTTTTGTGGAAGGTTTCTCTTCCATAGCTTTGCCATTGACTCAGCTAATGAGGAAGGGAATTAAGTTCGAGTGGAACGATGATCGTGAGAAGAGCTTTCAAGAGTTAAAGAAAAGGTTGGTGTTAGCTCCAATACTTGTGTTGCCATCAGGAAGTGGAGGTTTTCAGGTTTATAGTGATGCTTCTAAGAGAGGATTGGGGTGTGTGCTTATGCAGCATGGGAAAGTGATTTCTTACGCCTCTAGGCAACTTAAACCTTATGAGGTGAACTATCCTACCCATGACTTGGAGTTAGCGGCTGTGGTATTTGCTTTGAAGATCTGGAGACACTATCTTTATGGAGAGACTTGTGACATCTTTACTGATCACAAGAGTCTCAAATACATCTTTACTCAGAAGGAGCTTAACATGAGGCAACGGAGGTGGCTTGAACTTCTTAAGGATTATGATGCAAATATTCAGTACCATCCGGGGAAAGCGAATGTAGTGGCAGACGCTCTTAGTAGGAAGAACTTGGGGAGCGTTGCATCTCTCATTACTCAGTCGCACCTTATTTCAGATTTGGAGCGCTTGGGTGTTGAGTTGTATGTTAGAGGATCAAGTGGTAGCATTGCAAATTTGAAAGTGGAACCGAATCTTGTTTCAAGGGTTAAGGAAGCTCAGAAGAGTGATACAGGTTTGGAAGCTATTAGATCAGAGGTGGTAGGTGGAAAGCAAACACAATTTCATGTCGATGATGAGGGTGTGATGTGGTTGGGTAGTAAATTGTGCGTGCCCGCAGACCCGACGATTCGTGAGGAAATTTTGAAGGAGGCTCATAGTTCTTCATTTTCTATTCATCCAGGTTCTACCAAGATGTATGGAGATTTGAAGAAGCACTTCTGGTGGAATGGAATGAAGGGAGATATAGCAGAATTTGTGGGAAAATGTCTTACATGTCAACAAGTGAAGATAGACCATCAGAGGCCTAGTGGATTGTTGCAGCAGCTAGATATTCCAGTTTGGAAGTGGGAAAACATTACTATGGATTTTGTGACTCATTTGCCGAGACTTTCAAGAAGAACGATGTCATATGGGTGGTGGTTGATAGACTCACTAAGTCCGCTCACTTCTTGCCTATTGAGAGAGACTACTCTTGTTCACGAGTTGGCAGAGATTTTTCAGCGAGATATTGTTAGACTTCATGGTGTGCCTGTGTCGATAGTTTCTAATAGGGATACGAGATTTACATCACGGTTTTGGAAGGGTTTCCAACAAGCTTGGGGTACAAGGCTTAATTTTAGTACAACTTTTCATCCGCAGACCGATGGACAGTCAGAAAGGACGATCCAGACGTTAGAGGATATGTTGAGGGCATGTGCTTTGGAGTGGACAGGTGACTGGGATAAGTATTTGTATCTTGTTGAGTTTGCGTATAATAACAGTTGGCACGCGAGTATTGGTATGCCACCATTTGAAGCTTTGTATGGTAGGAGATGTAGGGCACCATCTTGTTGGGATGAGGTTGGTGAGAGAGTAATTGAAGGGACAGAGTTGGCTTAGAATCACTAATGAGAAGGTAGAGAAAGTTAAAGAAAGTTTGAAGGAATCTCGATCTCGTCAAAAGAGTTACGCGGACCAACATAGGAAGTTTGGGGGATTTGAGCCAGGTGATCATGTGTTCTTAAAGGTGTCGCCTTGTAAGGGTGTGAAGCGTTTTGGTATGAAGGGAAAGCTTAGTCCGAGATACGTAGGCCCTTTTGATGTTATGGAGAAAGTTGGGGAAGTATCTTATAGAGTTGCAGTTGCCGCCACAACTATCTCATGTGCATAATGTGTTTCATGTATCTGTTTTGAGGGGCTATAAATATCATCCGTTACACGTAGTTCAGTATCCATTACATAAGATTAGAGAGGATCTTTCTTAGTGAGGAAGAAGTTGAGGCTATCTTAGCTCGAGATGAGCGAGTTTTGAGGAAGAACACCATTCCGTTTGTGAAAGTTTTGTGGAAAAACTCATTCGGAGAGAGAGGCTACTTGGGAATTAGAAGAGTCTATTCGTGAGAAATATCCGCATTTATTCGATTCAGGTACGTATTTAGTTTCGTTTGATTCCGGGGACGGAATCCTTTTTAAGGGGGTATATATGTAATATATATGTGAATAATAATAATAATATAATAATAATAATAATAATAATAATAAGTGAAGAATTTAATTTTAGTTAGACTAAGAAATAAAAAAAAGAATTGTAATTTGCAATTGATAGCAATTAGATTAGAAAAAGGAGTTGTATAAATTTTGTATATAAATATCCAGCACCCCTATTAAAACAAACACATACATTATTATTAAAAACCTAGACTAGGGCGAGAAAGAGGAGCGGAAGTGAGAAACAGAGTTGAGGATCTTTCCGTGCAATACTTTTGTGTCCACAGGATCTAGGTAATTGTTCATGGCCTTATTATAATTAGATGGATATATGTGGTCTCTCATCTGCCATGTACCACCATAATCTATATCAATTTTTTTATATATATATGTTAAACATGTGTTATTGAAGGCTATCCTGACATAGGCTACATATGCGTCAACCATATACTTACAATTTTTTTTACTAATATTGATGGTCTTGTATGAGTATCACATGGATTCTTGTTAAAATTTAAAATTATTATAATATGAACATAACGACATGTGCATATTGTTATAAATATTTTTTTATGCAACCCGTGTTTGTAGTGATAATTTAATTATATATTTGTTTAAGATTATTATTGTTTTGTCTAGTTTTGTTCTTACGCGTGGCTTGTCTGATTTTATAATATTAACGGAATTATTTAAGTTGTGACATGTTTTATAATTAATGTGTGATATATTTAAATTACATATGTCTTTTAAGTTTTTTTTTAAATTAATTGAGTTGTTATATACGTATTAAAGTATGAATATGTCCAAGTGAGTATATACATGTTTAACCAAACTAATCTTTTTTTTATTAATTTATTTGTTACTTGTTCTGATTTTGTTTTGACTTGTAATAGCTAATTAAAACAAACATGCATGTAAGTTGTTAGTTGGTCACGATAGTACAGACTACAGGCGAGTTCAAATTTCATATGCAGACTTTATACATTTTGGGGTGTTGGTGAGTTTGCTATGTTTATTAATTTATTTTATTGGCTTGCGTGCATTTGTGTGGTCATAGTAATATAAGGTTTGTAGGTTGGTGTCTTAATGACAAGCCAATTTATTGTTATATTGGAATGAACCTAGCACCCTCTGTATTTTATTTGTATTATATATGTTATTTTGAAGTGTTATACGAGTTCCTTAGTGTTAAAGGTATGTTACATCTGTTCAAGTTACCAGAGCCGAGAGTATCATTTTAATAATCGCAATTATATGAAAGATGGTCCTTTAATTCAATGTTAAATGTAATTAAAAATATTGTATAATTACAAACAAACTTGCGGAAAGAATTTATTTTAACAGTAATTATATATTTTGCAATAGGTTGGGGACCGGGAAATTAGCGGATCGTTCGCATACTTAGTTAGTATTAAGTTTGCGATATTCAAGGTACGGATTCTGTCTTTTTTTTTATTCAGCGCTCCTCTTCTTAGAAATTTAATATCTTCGCTTTGTTGAATTTCATATTTTATTCGCTCCATTAAAATTGTTTGGATATTTTGACTTCTGAAAATTATTTTAAAAAATTGATTTGGAAAAATTATAAATATCCGTTTATGCGATTTTCAAAATTACTTATGACACCCTCTGTTTGGAAATCTTAATTATTTGTCTCAAGTGATTTTAAATTTTGCGAGAATATTTTTTTTATTTTGAACCCTTAGTGTGATTTAGGGTATACCGAGTTAACCAACTGTAGGGGTACTACAGCCATGTCATTGCGGCACCAGTGACATGACACTTCCGTGACAGTGTGATTGGTCACGGTGTATCCTTCTGTTAGCTCTTGGGAGGAGCTTTTGCGCATTTGATATTTGTTTCAGGATACGTGGGTGCACCCAGAGCTTGATTTGTGATTTGATTTATGGTGACGTTGTATATGCCGTACACGTTATCCATTTTGTTGCACGCATTAGGTACTCTATGATGTGTGTATTTGTATCTGTTCTGATCTCGGTATGAAATATCTTAACCCCTCGTTGCTTCAGCCTTACTTATTTTTTTAAATTGTTATTTTATTATAAATTGCTGATTATTTATTTCTGATCTCTTGTTTTATAAATTGTATTCCAAATCCGTACTGGGCGTTTGGCTCATGCCGTATTCTTTTTCTAGCAGGTGCTTAGGGGGATCTGGGACTGTGTGATGGAGAGCTACCCTTTATTTCGTTTTTAGGATTTCAGACTTCTATCATTATTTAGACTTAATTTCTTATTAGAGATTTCAGCATTTATATTATTGGTTTAGACATTTTGGAGATTTAATATCATTTTAGACTGTTAAATTATTGTTAGAAATATATTAGTGCTATGTTTGCAGATTTTTGGATTTTAAGTAATATCTCCCTTCTATTTTAAGAAGGGGGTGTTACAGAGATGGTATCAGAGCTTAGGTTCTTTCTTGTAGAAACCCTACTTAGGTTGACCTGTGAGTTTGGGTAGACGATAGGATGGGTGTTCCATTTAATTTCGTTTCATTATGCTCTTTATCGTTTCATTCTGCTTCATCATTTTGAAATCTGTTTGTAATTGCTTCATCATATTTATTCTCGTAATCTTCATTCGTTCGCTATCTTATGTTGTAGATGCCTCCTAGACGTGATCCTTTTCATATTGACCCCGCTCAGCTTACTGAGATGATAGGGCAAGCAGTAGCTCAGGCTGTACAGCAGGCTTTGGCAAACCAAGGAAATCAGAATGGCGAGGAAAATCAGAATGGACAAGGAAATCAGAATGGCGATGGAAACCAGAATGGACAAGGAAATCAGAATGGCAATGGGAATCAGAATCGGAATGGTCAGGGCCATCAGCTGGAGCCGTTTGTATGGTTGGAGAGGTTTGTGAAGCAGAAACCAGACTCTTTTAGTGCAGCACCGACTCCCATTGATGCTGAAAATTGGATTGTTCATCTCGAGAAGATTTTTGATGCACTGGGTTGTGATGAGATTCAGAAGGTCAGGTTAGCTGTGTATAAGTTGGAGGGGGATGCTCAAAGGTGGTGGAGAGGAGTGAAAGCTACTAAAGGGGAGCAGTATGCAGAGGCTTTGGAATGGCAGGGATTCAAGGAAGTATTCTATGAGCAGTACTTCTCTAATGCTGATAGGGAGGCTTATTTGAGGGAGTTTCATTCTATTATACAGCACCAGGATGAGAGCATTACTGATTATATAGCGAGGTTTATAAGGCTGGCTGGATTTGCTGGGACAGTTGCAGGGACTGCTGCGCAGCAGGCTGATAAATTTAAATGGGGGTTGAAGTCTCATCTGAGGGGTTCCATAATTTCTTTTAAATTTGATAATATGGCAGAGGTGGCTCATGCAGCAAAGGATGTTGAGAAGGAGCGCATAGATTTCAGGACTTCCAGGTCTAACAGTGGTAGTAAGAGGACTAGGGATGATCAGGGTTTTGCACAGGGTAGACAGTGGTATGGAGGTCAGAATGGTCAGCAGGGACAGTGGCGCGGACAGAATCAGAATAGGGGTGGTCAGTCATTCCACGGCCGGAATCAGTATGTTGGTCAGAATCAGAATCAGCAGTTTCAACGACAGAAGCAGCCTAGGCAGTGGCAGAATCGTCAGCAGGGGCAGAGCCGTTACTCAGTATATGGGGGAAACCCCAATATGATTCTAGTGGCTCCTTGTGCTACATGTGGTGGACATCATCCAGGTAGAGCTTGTTACAGACAGACTGGGGCTTGTTTCTTGTGTGGTAGCATGTCCCATAGGGCAAAGGATTGCACAGTGTCACGTAACCCTGGTGGAGGAGGAGCTGGCGGTGGTAGTGGCAGTGGAAGTCAGCAGAATCCTACAGCCAGAGTGTTTGCATTGACGGCAAATCAGGCAGCAGCTAATTCAGGTACCGTTTCAGGAACACTTCTTGTTGGTAGACGTGATGCTTATGTGTTATTTGATACTGGTTCAACCCATTCTGTTGTGTCTTTATCGTTTGTTCGTCATCTTGACGTTGCACCTACATTATTATATTCTCATATGTCTATTTCTACCCCGATGGGGAATTCTGTTGTTATTTCTGATGTGTATCGAGAGTGTCCGATAGCTGTTGGAGATAGAAATTGTAAGGTTAACTTGCTTCCGATGGAGATGCATGACTTTGACATTATTTTGGGCATGGACTGGTTGAGTGAACATCGTGCCACAATTGATTATCAAGGAAAAAGGGTGATCTTTGGGGATGCAGATAAACCAGAATTTGTATACCAAGGGTCTCAGCCGAAGGGGGATGTTAAGTTAATTTCTGCTCTAAAGGCGAGTAAATTGTTGTCTAAGGGCTGTGATGGCTACCTTGCTTTCGTGAAGGATACATCGAAGGATGAACCTCGCATCGAGGATTATCCAATTGTGAGGGAGTATGAAGATGTGTTCCCCGATGAGCTACCAGGTTTGCCACCACATAGAGAGGTGGAGTTTACTATTGAACTTGTTCCAGGTGCCGAGCCTATTTCTAAGGCGCCTTATCGAATGACACCACTTGAGTTGCAAGAATTGAAGGAGCAGTTGCAAGAGTTGTTGGATAGAGGATTTATTAGGCCAAGTGTGTCTCCTTGGGGCGCTCCTGTGCTGTTTGTGAAGAAGAAGGATGGTTCCATGAGGTTGTGCATTGACTACAGGGAGTTGAATAAGGTGACTGTCAGAAACAGGTATCATTTGCCACGCATTGATGACTTGTTTGATCAGTTACAAGGGGCGAAGTACTTTTCGAAGATAGATTTGGGATCTGGTTACCATCAGTTACGAGTTAGGGAGGAAGACATTCCGAAGACCGCATTTCGCACTCGTTATGGTCATTATGAGTTTCTCGTGATGTCCTTTGGGTTGACGAATGCACCAGCGGTATTTATGGATTTGATGAATCGGGTCTTTCATGATTATCTGGATAAATTTGTGGTGGTCTTCATTGATGATATCTTGATATACTCTAGGAGCAGAGAGGAGCATGAGGAGCATTTACGTACTGTACTTGAAATTTTGAGGGAGAAGAAGTTGTTTGCAAAATTTTCCAAGTGTGAATTCTGGTTGGAGGAAGTGGCATTCTTGGGGCATATTGTGTCTGGTAGGGGCATTGAGTTGGATCCTGCGAAAGTCGAGGCTATTACTAATTGGCCCAGACCTAGCAATGTGACGGAGGTGAGGAGTTTCTTGGGTTTGGCAGGTTACTACAGGCGTTTTGTGGAAGGTTTCTCTTCCATAGCTTTGCCATTGACTCAGCTAATGAGGAAGGGAATTAAGTTCGAGTGGAACGATGATCGTGAGAAGAGCTTTCAAGAGTTAAAGAAAAGGTTGGTGTTAGCTCCAATACTTGTGTTGCCATCAGGAAGTGGAGGTTTTCAGGTTTATAGTGATGCTTCTAAGAGAGGATTGGGGTGTGTGCTTATGCAGCATGGGAAAGTGATTTCTTACGCCTCTAGGCAACTTAAACCTTATGAGGTGAACTATCCTACCCATGACTTGGAGTTAGCGGCTGTGGTATTTGCTTTGAAGATCTGGAGACACTATCTTTATGGAGAGACTTGTGACATCTTTACTGATCACAAGAGTCTCAAATACATCTTTACTCAGAAGGAGCTTAACATGAGGCAACGGAGGTGGCTTGAACTTCTTAAGGATTATGATGCAAATATTCAGTACCATCCGGGGAAAGCGAATGTAGTGGCAGACGCTCTTAGTAGGAAGAACTTGGGGAGCGTTGCATCTCTCATTACTCAGTCGCACCTTATTTCAGATTTGGAGCGCTTGGGTGTTGAGTTGTATGTTAGAGGATCAAGTGGTAGCATTGCAAATTTGAAAGTGGAACCGAATCTTGTTTCAAGGGTTAAGGAAGCTCAGAAGAGTGATACAGGTTTGGAAGCTATTAGATCAGAGGTGGTAGGTGGAAAGCAAACACAATTTCATGTCGATGATGAGGGTGTGATGTGGTTGGGTAGTAAATTGTGCGTGCCCGCAGACCCGACGATTCGTGAGGAAATTTTGAAGGAGGCTCATAGTTCTTCATTTTCTATTCATCCAGGTTCTACCAAGATGTATGGAGATTTGAAGAAGCACTTCTGGTGGAATGGAATGAAGGGAGATATAGCAGAATTTGTGGGAAAATGTCTTACATGTCAACAAGTGAAGATAGACCATCAGAGGCCTAGTGGATTGTTGCAGCAGCTAGATATTCCAGTTTGGAAGTGGGAAAACATTACTATGGATTTTGTGACTCATTTGCCGAGACTTTCAAGAAGAACGATGTCATATGGGTGGTGGTTGATAGACTCACTAAGTCCGCTCACTTCTTGCCTATTGGAGAGACTACTCTTGTTCACGAGTTGGCAGAGATTTTTCAGCGAGATATTGTTAGACTTCATGGTGTGCCTGTGTCGATAGTTTCTAATAGGGATACGAGATTTACATCACGGTTTTGGAAGGGTTTCCAACAAGCTTGGGGTACAAGGCTTAATTTTAGTACAACTTTTCATCCGCAGACCGATGGACAGTCAGAAAGGACGATCCAGACGTTAGAGGATATGTTGAGGGCATGTGCTTTGGAGTGGACAGGTGACTGGGATAAGTATTTGTATCTTGTTGAGTTTGCGTATAATAACAGTTGGCACGCGAGTATTGGTATGCCACCATTTGAAGCTTTGTATGGTAGGAGATGTAGGGCACCATCTTGTTGGGATGAGGTTGGTGAGAGAGTAATTGAAGGGACAGAGTTGGCTAGAATCACTAATGAGAAGGTAGAGAAAGTTAAAGAAAGTTTGAAGGAATCTCGATCTCGTCAAAAGAGTTACGCGGACCAACATAGGAAGTTTGGGGGATTTGAGCCAGGTGATCATGTGTTCTTAAAGGTGTCGCCTTGTAAGGGTGTGAAGCGTTTTGGTATGAAGGGAAAGCTTAGTCCGAGATACGTAGGCCCTTTTGATGTTATGGAGAAAGTTGGGGAAGTATCTTATAGAGTTGCGTTGCCGCCACAACTATCTCATGTGCATAATGTGTTTCATGTATCTGTTTTGAGGGGCTATAAATATCATCTGTTACACGTAGTTCAGTATCCATTACATAAGATTAGAGAGGATCTTTCTTATGAGAAAGAAGTTGAGGCTATCTTAGCTCGAGATGAGCGAGTTTTGAGGAAGAACACCATTCCGTTTGTGAAAGTTTTGTGGAAAAATCATTCGGAGAGAGAGGCTACTTGGGAATTAGAAGAGACTATTCGTGAGAAATATCCGCATTTATTCGATTCAGGTACGTATTTAGTTTCGTTTGATTCCGGGGACGGAATCCTTTTTAAGGGGGTATATATGTAATATATATGTGAATAATAATAATAATAATAATAATAATAATAATAATAATAAGTGAAGAATTTAATTTTAGTTAGACTAAGAAATAAAAAAAAGAATTGTAATTTGCAATTGATAGCAATTAGATTAGAAAAAGGAGTTGTATAAATTTTGTATATAAATATCCAGCACCCCTATTAAAACAAACACATACATTATTATTAAAAACCTAGACTAGGGCAAGAAAGAGGAGCGGAAGTGAGAAACAGAGTTGAGGATCTTTCCGTGCAATACTTTTGTGTCCACAGGATCTAGGTAATTGTTCATGGCCTTATTATAATTAGATGGATATATGTGGTCTCTCATCTGCCATGTACCACCATAATCTATATCAATTTTTTTATATATATATGTTAAACATGTGTTATTGAAGGCTATCCTGACATAGGCTACATATGCGTCAACCATATACTTACAATTTTTTTTTACTAATATTGATGGTCTTGTATGAGTATCACATGGATTCTTGTTAAAATTTAAAATTATTATAATATGAACATAACGACATGTGCATATTATTATAAATATTTTTTTATGCAACCCGTGTTTGTAGTGATAATTTAATTATATATTTGTTTAAGATTATTATTGTTTTGTCTAGTTTTGTTCTTACGCGTGGCTTGTCTGATTTTATAATATTAACGGAATTATTTAAGTTGTGACATGTTTTATAATTAATGTGTGATATATTTAAATTACATATGTCTTTTAAGTTTTTTTTTAAATTAATTGAGTTGTTATATACGTATTAAAGTATGAATATGTCCAAGTGAGTATATACATGTTTAACCAAACTAATCTTTATTTTATTAATTTATTTGTTACTTGTTCTGATTTTGTTTTGACTTGTAATAGCTAATTAAAACAAACATGCATGCAAGTTCTTAGTTGGTCACGATAGTACAGACTACAGGCGAGTTCAAATTTCATATGCAGACTTTATACATTTTGGGGTGTTGGTGAGTTTGCTATGTTTATTAATTTATTTTATTGGCTTGCGTGCATTTGTGTGGTCATAGTAATATAAGGTTTGTAGGTTGGTGTCTTAATGACAAGCCAATTTATTGTTATATTGGAATGAACCTAGCACCCTCTGTATTTTATTTGTATTATATATGTTATTTTGAAGTGTTATACGAGTTCCTTAGTGTTAAAGGTATGTTACATCTGTTCAAGTTGCCAGAGCCGAGAGTATCATTTTAATAATCGCAATTATATGAAAGATGGTCCTTTAATTCAATGTTAAATGTAATTAAAAATATTGTATAATTACAAACAAACTTGCGGAAAGAATTTATTTTAACAGTAATTATATATTTTGCAATAGGTTGGGGACCGGGAAATTAGCGGATCGTTCGCATACTTAGTTAGTATTAAGTTTGCGATATTCAAGGTACGGATTCTGTCTTTTTTTTTATTCAGCGCTCCTCTTCTTAGAAATTTAATATCTCCGCTTTGTTGAATTTCATATTTTATTCGCTCCATTAAAATTGTTTGGATATTTTGACTTCTGAAAATTATTTTAAAAAATTGATTTGGAAAAATTATAAATATCCGTTTATGCGATTTTCAAAATTACTTATGACACCCTCTGTTTTGGAAATCTTAATTATTTGTCTCAAGTGATTTTAAATTTTGCGAGAATATTTTTTTTATTTTGAACCCTTAGTGTGATTTAGGGTATACCGAGTTAACCAACTGTAGGGGTACTACAGCCATGTCATTGCGGCACCAGTGACATGACACTTCCGTGACAGTGTGATTGGTCACGGTGTATCCTTCTGTTAGCTCTTGGGAGGAGCTTTTGCGCATTTGATATTTGTTTCAGGATACGTGGGTGCACCCAGAGCTTGATTTGTGATTTGATTTATGGTGACGTTGTATATGCCGTACACGTTATCCATTTTGTTGCACGCATTAGGTACTCTATGATGTGTGTATTTGTATCTGTTCTGATCTCGGTATGAAATATCTTAACCCCTCGTTGCTTCAGCCTTACTTATTTTTTTTAAATTGTTATTTTATTATAAATTGCTGATTATTTATTTATGATCTCTTGTTTTATAAATTGTATTCCAAATCCGTACTGGGCATTTGGCTCATGCCGTATTCTTTTTCTGGCAGGTGCTTAGGGGGATCTGGGACTGTGTGATGGAGAGCTACCCTTTATTTCGTTTTTAGGATTTCAGACTTCTATCATTATTTAGACTTAATTTCTTATTAGAGATTTCAGCATTTATATTATTGGTTTAGACATTTTGGAGATTTAATATCATTTTAGACTGTTAAATTATTGTTAGAAATATATTAGTGCTCTGTTTGCAGATTTTTGGATTTTAAGTAATATCTCCCTTCTATTTTAAGAAGGGGGTGTTACAGAGATGGTATCAGAGCTTAGGTTCTTTCTTGTAGAAACCCTACTTAGGTTGACCTGTGAGTTTGGGTAGACGATAGGATGGGTGTTCCATTTAATTTCGTTTCATTATGCTCTTTATCGTTTCATTCTGCTTCATCATTTTGAAATCTGTTTGTAATTGCTTCATCATATTTATTCTCGTAATCTTCATTCGTTCGCTATCTTATGTTGTAGATGCCTCCTAGACGTGATCCTTTTCATATTGACCCCGCTCAGCTTACTGAGATGATAGGGCAAGCAGTAGCTCAGGCTGTACAGCAGGCTTTGGCAAACCAAGGAAATCAGAATGGCGAGGAAAATCAGAATGGACAAGGAAATCAGAATGGCGATGGAAACCAGAATGGACAAGGAAATCAGAATGGCAATGGGAATCAGAATCGGAATGGTCAGGGCCATCAGCTGGAGCCGTTTGTATGGTTGGAGAGGTTTGTGAAGCAGAAACCAGACTCTTTTAGTGCAGCACCGACTCCCATTGATGCTGAAAATTGGATTGTTCATCTCGAGAAGATTTTTGATGCACTGGGTTGTGATGAGATTCAGAAGGTCAGGTTAGCTGTGTATAAGTTGGAGGGGGATGCTCAAAGGTGGTGGAGAGGAGTGAAAGCTACTAAAGGGGAGCAGTATGCAGAGGCTTTGGAATGGCAGGGATTCAAGGAAGTATTCTATGAGCAGTACTTCTCTAATGCTGATAGGGAGGCTTATTTGAGGGAGTTTCATTCTATTATACAGCACCAGGATGAGAGCATTACTGATTATATAGCGAGGTTTATAAGGCTGGCTGGATTTGTTGGGACAGTTGCAGGGACTGCTGCGCAGCAGGCTGATAAATTTAAATGGGGGTTGAAGTCTCATCTGAGGGGTTCCATAATTTCTTTTAAATTTGATTATATGGCAGAGGTGGTTGATGCAGCAAAGGATGTTGAGAAGGAGCGCATAGATTTCAGGACTTCCAGGTCTAACAGTGGTAGTAAGAGGACTAGGGATGATCAGGGTTTTGCACAGGGTAGACAGTGGTATGGAGGTCAGAATGGTCAGCAGGGACAGTGGCGCGGACAGAATCAGAATAGGGGTGGTCAGTCATTCCACGGCCGGAATCAGTATGTTGGTCAGAATCAGAATCAGCAGTTTCAACGACAGAAGCAGCCTAGGCAGTGGCAGAATCGTCAGCAGGGGCAGAGCCGTTACTCAGTATATGGGGGAAACCCCAATATGATTCTAGTGGCTCCTTGTGCTACATGTGGTGGACATCATCCAGGTAGAGCTTGTTACAGACAGACTGGGGCTTGTTTCTTGTGTGGTAGCATGTCCCATAGGGCAAAGGATTGCACAGTGTCACGTAACCCTGGTGGAGGAGGAGCTGGCGGTGGTAGTGGCAGTGGAAGTCAGCAGAATCCTACAGCCAGAGTGTTTGCATTGACGGCAAATCAGGCAGCAGCTAATTCAGGTACCGTTTCAGGAACACTTCTTGTTGGTAGACGTGATGCTTATGTGTTATTTGATACTGGTTCAACCCATTTTGTTGTGTCTTTATCGTTTGTTCGTCATCTTGATGTTGCACCTACATTATTATATTCTCATATGTCTATTTCTACCCCGATGGGGAATTCTGTTGTTATTTCTGATGTGTATCGAGAGTGTCCGATAGCTGTTGGAGATAGAAATTGTAAGGTTAACTTGCTTCCGATGGAGATGCATGACTTTGACATTATTTTGGGCATGGACTGGTTGAGTGAACATCGTGCCACAATTGATTATCAAGGAAAAAGGGTGATCTTTGGGGATGCAGATAAACCAGAATTTGTATACCAAGGGTCTCAGCCGAAGGGGGATGTTAAGTTAATTTCTGCTCTAAAGGCGAGTAAATTGTTGTCTAAGGGCTGTGATGGCTACCTTGCTTTCGTGAAGGGTACATCGAAGGATGAACCTCGCATCGAGGATTATCCAATTGTGAGGGAGTATGAAGATGTGTTCCCCGATGAGCTACCAGGTTTGCCACCACATAGAGAGGTGGAGTTTACTATTGAACTTGTTCCAGGTGCCGAGCCTATTTCTAAGGCGCCTTATCGAATGGCACCACTTGAGTTGCAAGAATTGAAGGAGCAGTTGCAAGAGTTGTTGGATAGAGGATTTATTAGGCCAAGTGTGTCTCCTTGGGGCGCTCCTGTGCTGTTTGTGAAGAAGAAGGATGGTTCCATGAGGTTGTGCATTGACTACAGGGAGTTGAATAAGGTGACTGTCAGAAACAGGTATCCTTTGCCACGCATTGATGACTTGTTTGATCAGTTACAAGGGGCGAAGTACTTTTCGAAGATAGATTTGAGATCTGGTTACCATCAGTTACGAGTTAGGGAGGAAGACATTCCGAAGACCGCATTTCGCACTCGTTATGGTCATTATGAGTTTCTCGTGATGTCCTTTGGGTTGACGAATGCACCAGCGGTATTTATGGATTTGATGAATCGGGTCTTTCATGATTATCTGGATAAATTTGTGGTGGTCTTCATTGATGATATCTTGATATACTCTAGGAGCAGAGAGGAGCATGAGGAGCATTTACTTATTGTACTTGAAATTTTGAGGGAGAAGAAGTTGTTTGCGAAATTTTCCAAGTGTGAATTCTGGTTGGAGGAAGTGGCATTCTTGGGGCATATTGTGTCTGGTAGGGGCATTGAGTTGGATCCTGCGAAAGTCGAGGCTATTACTAATTGGCCCAGACCTAGCAATGTGACGGAGGTGAGGAGTTTCTTGGGTTTGGCAGGTTACTACAGGCATTTTATGGAAGGTTTCTCTTCCATAGCTTTGCCATTGACTCAGCTAATGAGGAAGGGAATTAAGTTCGAGTGGAACGATGATCGTGAGAAGAGCTTTCAAGAGTTAAAGAAAAGGTTGGTGTTAGCTCCAATACTTGTGTTGCCATCAGGAAGTGGAGGTTTTCAGGTTTATAGTGATGCTTCTAAGAGAGGATTGGGGTGTGTGCTTATGCAGCATGGGAAAGTGATTTCTTACGCCTCTAGGCAACTTAAACCTTATGAGGTGAACTATCCTACCCATGACTTGGAGTTAGCGGCTGTGGTATTTGCTTTGAAGATCTGGAGACACTATCTTTATGGAGAGACTTGTGACATCTTTACTGATCACAAGAGTCTCAAATACATCTTTACTCAGAAGGAGCTTAACATGAGGCAACGGAGGTGGCTTGAACTTCTTAAGGATTATGATGCAAATATTCAGTACCATCCGGGGAAAGCGAATGTAGTGGCAGACGCTCTTAGTAGGAAGAACTTGGGGAGTGTTGCATCTCTCATTACTCAGCCGCACCTTATTTCAGATTTGGAGCGCTTGGGTGTTGAGTTGTATGTTAGAGGATCAAGTGGTAGCATTGCAAATTTGAAAGTGGAACCGAATCTTGTTTCAAGGGTTAAGGAAGCTCAGAAGAGTGATACAGGTTTGGAAGCTATTAGATCAGAGGTGGTAGGTGGAAAGCAAACACAATTTCATGTCGATGATGAGGGTGTGATGTGGTTGGGTAGTAAATTGTGCGTGCCCGCAGACCCGACAATTCGTGAGGAAATTTTGAAGGAGGCTCATAGTTCTTCATTTTCTATTCATCCAGGTTCTACCAAGATGTATGGAGATTTGAAGAAGCACTTCTGGTGGAATGGAATGAAGGGAGATATAGCAGAATTTGTGGGAAAATGTCTTACATGTCAACAAGTGAAGATAGACCATCAGAGGCCTAGTGGATTGTTGCAGCAGCTAGATATTCCAGTTTGGAAGTGGGAAAACATTACTATGGATTTTGTGACTCATTTGCCGAGACTTTCAAGAAGAACGATGTCATATGGGTGGTGGTTGATAGACTCACTAAGTCCGCTCACTTCTTGCCTATTGGAGAGACTACTCTTGTTCACGAGTTGGCAGAGATTTTTCAGCGAGATATTGTTAGACTTCATGGTGTGCCTATGTCGATAGTTTCTGATAGGGATACGAGATTTACATCACGGTTTTGGAAGGGTTTCCAACAAGCTTGGGGTACAAGGCTTAATTTTAGTACAACTTTTCATCCGCAGACCGATGGACAGTCAGAAAGGACGATCCAGACGTTAGAGGATATGTTGAGAGCATGTGCTTTGGAGTGGACAGGTGACTGGGATAAGTATTTGTATCTTGTTGAGTTTGCGTATAATAACAGTTGGCACGCGAGTATTGGTATGCCACCATTTGAAGCTTTGTATGGTAGGAGATGTAGGGCACCATCTTGTTGGGATGAGGTTGGTGAGAGAGTAATTGAAGGGCCAGAGTTGGCTAGAATCACTAATGAGAAGGTAGAGAAAGTTAAAGAAAGTTTGAAGGAATCTCGATCTCGTCAAAAGAGTTACGCGGACCAACATAGGAAGTTTGGGGGATTTGAGCCAGGTGATCATGTGTTCTTAAAGGTGTCGCCTTGTAAGGGTGTGAAGCGTTTTGGTATGAAGGGAAAGCTTAGTCCGAGATACGTAGGCCCTTTTGATGTTATGCAGAAAGTTGGGGAAGTATCTTATAGAGTTGCGTTGCCGCCACAACTATCTCATGTGCATAATGTGTTTCATGTATCTGTTTTGAGGGGCTATAAATATCATCTGTTACACGTAGTTCAGTATCCATTACATAAGATTAGAGAGGATCTTTCTTGTGAGAAAGAAGTTGAGGCTATCTTAGCTCGAGATGAGCGAGTTTTGATGAAGAACACCATTCCGTTTGTGAAAGTTTTGTGGAAAAATCATTCGGAGAGAGAGGCTACTTGGGAATTAGAAGAGTCTATTCGTGAGAAATATCCGCATTTATTCGATTCAGGTACGTATTTAGTTTCGTTTGATTCCGGGGACGGAATCCTTTTTAAGGGGGTATATATGTAATATATATGTGAATAATAATAATAATAATAATAATACTAATAATAATAATAATAATAATAATAATAAGTGAATAATTTAATTTTAGTTAGACTAAGAAATAAAAAAAAGAATTGTAATTTGCAATTGATAGCAATTAGATTAGAAAAAGGAGTTGTATAAATTTTGTATATAAATATCCAGCACCCCTATTAAAACAAACACATACATTATTATTAAAAACCTAGACTAGGGTGAGAAAGAGGAGCGGAAGTGAGAAACAGAGTTGAGGATCTTTCCGTGCAATACTTTTGTGTCCACAGGATCTAGGTAATTGTTCATGGCCTTATTATAATTAGATGGATATATGTGGTCTCTCATCTGCCATGTACCACCATAATCTATATCAATTTTTTTATATATATATGTTAAACATGTGTTATTGAAGGCTATCCTGACATAGGCTACATATGCGTCAACCATATACTTATAATTTTTTTTTACTAATATTGATGGTCTTGTATGAGTATCACATGGATTCTTGTTAAAATTTAAAATTATTATAATATGAACATAACGACATGTGCATATTATTATAAATATTTTTTTATGCAACCCGTGTTTGTAGTGATAATTTAATTATATATTTGTTTAAGATTATTATTGTTTTGTCTAGTTTTGTTCTTACGCGTGGCTTGTCTGATTTTATAATATTAACGGAATTATTTAAGTTGTGACATGTTTTATAATTAATGTGTGATATATTTAAATTACATATGTCTTTTAAGTTTTTTTTAAATTAATTGAGTTGTTATATACGTATTAAAGTATGAATATGTCCAAGTGAGTATATACATGTTTAACCAAACTAATCTTTATTTTATTAATTTATTTGTTACTTGTTCTGATTTTGTTTTGACTTGTAATAGCTAATTAAAACAAACATGCATGCAAGTTGTTAGTTGGTCACAATAGTACAGACTACAGGCGAGTTCAAATTTCATATGCAGACTTTATACATTTTGGGGTGTTGGTGAGTTTGCTATGTTTATTAATTTATTTTATTGGCTTGCGTGCATTTGTGTGGTCATAGTAATATAAGGTTTGTAGGTTGGTGTCTTAATGACAAGCCAATTTATTGTTATATTGGAATGAACCTAGCACCCTCTGTATTTTATTTGTATTATATATGTTATTTTGAAGTGTTATACGAGTTCCTTAGTGTTAAAGGTATGTTACATCTGTTCAAGTTGCCAGAGCCGAGAGTATCATTTTAATAATCGCAATTATATGAAAGATGGTCCTTTAATTCAATGTTAAATGTAATTAAAAATATTGTATAATTACAAACGAACTTGCGGAAAGAATTTATTTTAACAGTAATTATATATTTTGCAATAGGTTGGGGACCGGGAAATTAGCGGATCGTTCGCATACTTAGTTAGTATTAAGTTTGCGATATTCAAGGTACGGATTCTGTCTTTTTTTTTTATTCAGCGCTCCTCTTCTTAGAAATTTAATATCTCCGCTTTGTTGAATTTCATATTTTATTCGCTCCATTAAAATTGTTTGGATATTTTGACTTCTGAAAATTATTTTAAAAAATTGATTTGGAAAAATTATAAATATCCGTTTATGCGATTTTCAAAATTACTTATGACACCCTCTGTTTTGGAAATCTTAATTATTTGTCTCAAGTGATTTTAAATTTTGCGAGAATATTTTTTTTATTTTGAACCCTTAGTGTGATTTAGGGTATACCGAGTTAACCAACTGTAGGGGTACTACAGCCATGTCATTGCGGCACCAGTGACATGACACTTCCGTGACAGTGTGATTGGTCACGGTGTATCCTTCTGTTAGCTCTTGGGAGGAGCTTTTGCGCATTTGATATTTGTTTCAGGATACGTGGGTGCACCCAGAGCTTGATTTGTGATTTGATTTATGGTGACGTATATGTCGTACACGTTATCCATTTTGTTGCACGCATTAGGTACTCTATGATGTGTGTATTTGTATCTGTTCTGATCTCGGTATGAAATATCTTAACCCCTCGTTGCTTCAGCCTTACTTATTTTTTTTAAATTGTTATTTTATTATAAATTGTTGATTATTTATTTCTGATCTCTTGTTTTATAAATTGTATTCCAAATCCGTACTGGGCATTTGGCTCATGCCGTATTCTTTTTCTGGCAGGTGCTTAGGGGGATCTGGGACTGTGTGATGGAGAGCTACCCTTTATTTCGTTTTTAGGATTTCAGACTTCTATCATTATTTAGACTTAATTTCTTATTAGAGATTTCAGCATTTATATTATTGGTTTAGACATTTTGGAGATTTAATATCATTTTAGACTGTTAAATTATTGTTAGAAATATATTAGTGCTCTGTTTGCAGATTTTTGGATTTTAAGTAATATCTCCCTTCTATTTTAAGAAGGGGGTGTTACAGAGATGGTATCAGAGCTTAGGTTCTTTCTTGTAGAAACCCTACTTAGGTTGACCTGTGAGTTTGGGTAGACGATAGGATGGGTGTTCCATTTAATTTCGTTTCATTATGCTCTTTATCGTTTCATTCTGCTTCATCATTTTGAAATCTGTTTGTAATTGCTTCATCATATTTATTCTCGTAATCTTCATTCGTTCGCTATCTTATGTTGTAGATGCCTCCTAGACGTGATCCTTTTCATATTGACCCCGCTCAGCTTACTGAGATGATAGGGCAAGCAGTAGCTCAGGCTGTACAGCAGGCTTTGGCAAACCAAGGAAATCAGAATGGCGAGGAAAATCAGAATGGACAAGGAAATCAGAATGGCGATGGAAACCAGAATGGACAAGGAAATCAGAATGGCAATGGGAATCAGAATCGGAATGGTCAGGGCCATCAGCTGGAGCCGTTTGTATGGTTGGAGAGGTTTGTGAAGCAGAAACCAGACTCTTTTAGTGCAGCACCGACTCCCATTGATGCTGAAAATTGGATTGTTCATCTCGAGAAGATTTTTGATGCACTGGGTTGTGATGAGATTCAGAAGGTCAGGTTAGCTGTGTATAAGTTGGAGGGGGATGCTCAAAGGTGGTGGAGAGGAGTGAAAGCTACTAAAGGGGAGCAGTATGCAGAGGCTTTGGAATGGCAGGGATTCAAGGAAGTATTCTATGAGCAGTACTTCTCTAATGCTGATAGGGAGGCTTATTTGAGGGAGTTTCATTCTATTATACAGCACCAGGATGAGAGCATTACTGATTATATAGCGAGGTTTATAAGGCTGGCTGGATTTGCTGGGACAGTTGCAGGGACTGCTGCGCAGCAGGCTGATAAATTTAAATGGGGGTTGAAGTCTCATCTGAGGGGTTCCATAATTTCTTTTAAATTTGATTATATGGCAGAGGTGGTTGATGCAGCAAAGGATGTTGAGAAGGAGCGCATAGATTTCAGGACTTCCAGGTCTAACAGTGGTAGTAAGAGGACTAGGGATGATCAGGGTTTTGCACAGGGTAGACAGTGGTATGGAGGTCAGAATGGTCAGCAGGGACAGTGGCGCGGACAGAATCAGAATAGGGGTGGTCAGTCATTCCACGGCCGGAATCAGTATGTTGGTCAGAATCAGAATCAGCAGTTTCAACGACAGAAGCAGCCTAGGCAGTGGCAGAATCGTCAGCAGGGGCAGAGCCGTTACTCAGTATATGGGGGAAACCCCAATATGATTCTAGTGGCTCCTTGTGCTACATGTGGTGGACATCATCCAGGTAGAGCTTGTTACAGACAGACTGGGGCTTGTTTCTTGTGTGGTAGCATGTCCCATAGGGCAAAGGATTGCACAGTGTCACGTAACCCTGGTGGAGGAGGAGCTGGCGGTGGTAGTGGCAGTGGAAGTCAGCAGAATCCTACAGCCAGAGTGTTTGCATTGACGGCAAATCAGGCAGCAGCTAATTCAGGTACCGTTTCAGGAACACTTCTTGTTGGTAGACGTGATGCTTATGTGTTATTTGATACTGGTTCAACCCATTTTGTTGTGTCTTTATCGTTTGTTCGTCATCTTGATGTTGCACCTACATTATTATATTCTCATATGTCTATTTCTACCCCGATGGGGAATTCTGTTGTTATTTCTGATGTGTATCGAGAGTGTCCGATAGCTGTTGGAGATAGAAATTGTAAGGTTAACTTGCTTCCGATGGAGATGCATGACTTTGACATTATTTTGGGCATGGACTGGTTGAGTGAACATCGTGCCACAATTGATTATCAAGGAAAAAGGGTGATCTTTGGGGATGCAGATAAACCAGAATTTGTATACCAAGGGTCTCAGCCGAAGGGGGATGTTAAGTTAATTTCTGCTCTAAAGGCGAGTAAATTGTTGTCTAAGGGCTGTGATGGCTACCTTGCTTTCGTGAAGGGTACATCGAAGGATGAACCTCGCATCGAGGATTATCCAATTGTGAGGGAGTATGAAGATGTGTTCCCCGATGAGCTACCAGGTTTGCCACCACATAGAGAGGTGGAGTTTACTATTGAACTTGTTCCAGGTGCCGAGCCTATTTCTAAGGCGCCTTATCGAATGGCACCACTTGAGTTGCAAGAATTGAAGGAGCAGTTGCAAGAGTTGTTGGATAGAGGATTTATTAGGCCAAGTGTGTCTCCTTGGGGCGCTCCTGTGCTGTTTGTGAAGAAGAAGGATGGTTCCATGAGGTTGTGCATTGACTACAGGGAGTTGAATAAGGTGACTGTCAGAAACAGGTATCCTTTGCCACGCATTGATGACTTGTTTGATCAGTTACAAGGGGCGAACTTTTCGAAGATAGATTTGAGATCTGGTTACCATCAGTTACGAGTTAGGGAGGAAGACATTCCGAAGACCGCATTTCGCACTCGTTATGGTCATTATGAGTTTCTCGTGATGTCCTTTGGGTTGACGAATGCACCAGCGGTATTTATGGATTTGATGAATCGGGTCTTTCATGATTATCTGGATAAATTTATGGTGGTCTTCATTGATGATATCTTGATATACTCTAGGAGCAGAGAGGAGCATGAGGAGCATTTACGTACTGTACTTGAAATTTTGAGGGAGAAGAAGTTGTTTGCGAAATTTTCCAAGTGTGAATTCTGGTTGGAGGAAGTGGCATTCTTGGGGCATATTGTGTCTGGTAGGGGCATTGAGTTGGATCCTGCGAAAGTCGAGGCTATTACTAATTGGCCCAGACCTAGCAATGTGACGGAGGTGAGGAGTTTCTTGGGTTTGGCAGGTTACTACAGGCATTTTGTGGAAGGTTTCTCTTCCATAGCTTTGCCATTGACTCAGCTAATGAGGAAGGGAATTAAGTTCGAGTGGAACGATGATCGTGAGAAGAGCTTTCAAGAGTTAAAGAAAAGGTTGGTGTTAGCTCCAATACTTGTGTTGCCATCAGGAAGTGGAGGTTTTCAGGTTTATAGTGATGCTTCTAAGAGAGGATTGGGGTGTGTGCTTATGCAGCATGGGAAAGTGATTTCTTACGCCTCTAGGCAACTTAAACCTTATGAGGTGAACTATCCTACCCATGACTTGGAGTTAGCGGTTGTGGTATTTGCTTTGAAGATCTGGAGACACTATCTTTATGGAGAGACTTGTGACATCTTTACTGATCACAAGAGTCTCAAATACATCTTTACTCAGAAGGAGCTTAACATGAGGCAACGGAGGTGGCTTGAACTTCTTAAGGATTATGATGCAAATATTCAGTACCATCCGGGGAAAGCGAATGTAGTGGCAGACGCTCTTAGTAGGAAGAACTTGGGGAGTGTTGCATCTCTCATTACTCAGCCGCACCTTATTTCAGATTTGGAGCGTTTGGGTGTTGAGTTGTATGTTAGAGGATCAAGTGGTAGCATTGCAAATTTGAAAGTGGAACCGAATCTTGTTTCAAGGGTTAAGGAAGCTCAGAAGAGTGATACAGGTTTGGAAGCTATTAGATCAGAGGTGGTAGGTGGAAAGCAAACACAATTTCATGTCGATGATGAGGGTGTGATGTGGTTGGGTAGTAAATTGTGCGTGCCCGCAGACCCGACGATTCGTGAGGAAATTTTGAAGGAGGCTCATAGTTCTTCATTTTCTATTCATCCAGGTTCTACCAAGATGTATGGAGATTTGAAGAAGCACTTCTGGTGGAATGGAATGAAGGGAGATATAGCAGAATTTGTGGGAAAATGTCTTACATGTCAACAAGTGAAGATAGACCATCAGAGGCCTAGTGGATTGTTGCAGCAGCTAGATATTCCAGTTTGGAAGTGGGAAAACATTACTATGGATTTTGTGACTCATTTGCCGAGACTTTCAAGAAGAACGATGTCATATGGGTGGTGGTTGATAGACTCACTAAGTCCGCTCACTTCTTGCCTATTGGAGAGACTACTCTTGTTCACGAGTTGGCAGAGATTTTTCAGCGAGATATTGTTAGACTTCATGGTGTGCCTATGTCGATAGTTTCTGATAGGGATACGAGATTTACATCACGGTTTTGGAAGGGTTTCCAACAAGCTTGGGGTACAAGGCTTAATTTTAGTACAACTTTTCATCCGCAGACCGATGGACAGTCAGAAAGGACGATCCAGACGTTAGAGGATATGTTGAGGGCATGTGCTTTGGAGTGGACAGGTGACTGGGATAAGTATTTGTATCTTGTTGAGTTTGCGTATAATAACAGTTGGCACGCGAGTATTGGTATGCCACCATTTGAAGCTTTGTATGGTAGGAGATGTAGGGCACCATCTTGTTGGGATGAGGTTGGTGAGAGAGTAATTGAAGGGCCAGAGTTGGCTAGAATCACTAATGAGAAGGTAGAGAAAGTTAAAGAAAGTTTGAAGGAATCTCGATCTCGTCAAAAGAGTTACGCGGACCAACATAGGAAGTTTGGGGGATTTGAGCCAGGTGATCATGTGTTCTTAAAGGTGTCGCCTTGTAAGGGTGTGAAGCGTTTTGGTATGAAGGGAAAGCTTAGTCCGAGATACGTTGGCCCTTTTGATGTTATGGAGAAAGTTGGGGAAGTATCTTATAGAGTTGCGTTGCCGCCACAACTATCTCATGTGCATAATGTGTTTCATGTATCTGTTTTGAGGGGCTATAAATATCATCTGTTACACGTAGTTCAGTATCCATTACATAAGATTAGAGAGGATCTTTCTTGTGAGAAAGAAGTTTAGGCTATCTTAGCTCGAGATGAGCGAGTTTTGAGGAAGAACACCATTCCGTTTGTGAAAGTTTTGTGGAAAAATCATTCGGAGAGAGAGGCTACTTGGGAATTAGAAGAGTCTATTCGTGAGAAATATCCGCATTTATTCGATTCAGGTACGTATTTAGTTTCGTTTGATTCCGGGGACGGAATCCTTTTTAAGGGGGTATATATGCAATATATATGTGAATAATAATAATAATAATACTAATAATAATAATAATAATAATAAGTGAAGAATTTAATTTTAGTTAGACTAAGAAATAAAAAAAAAGAATTGTAATTTGCAATTGATAGCAATTAGATTAGAAAAAGGAGTTGTATAAATTTTGTATATAAATTTCCAGCACCCCTATTAAAACAAACACATACATTATTATTAAAACCCTAGACTAGGGCGAGAAAGAGGAGCGGAAGTGAGAAACAGAGTTGAGGATCTTTCCGTGCAATACTTTTGTGTCCACAGGATCTAGGTAATTGTTCATGGCCTTATTATAATTAGATGGATATATGTGGTCTCTCATCTGCCATGTACCACCATAATCTATATCAATTTTTTTATATATATATGTTAAACATGTGTTATTGAAGGCTATCCTGACATAGGCTACATATGCGTCAACCATATACTTACAATTTTTTTTTACTAATATTGATGGTCTTGTATGAGTATCACATGGATTCTTGTTAAAATTTAAAATTATTATAATATGAACATAACGACATGTGCATATTGTTATAAATATTTTTTTATGCAACCCGTGTTTGTAGTGATAATTTAATTATATATTTGTTTAAGATTATTATTGTTTTGTCTAGTTTTGTTCTTACGCGTGGCTTGTCTGATTTTATAATATTAACGGAATTATTTAAGTTGTGACATGTTTTATAATTAATGTGTGATATATTTAAATTACAACGAGACGCGTTCCCGATTTACAAGATTAATTTTTAAAATGAAATTTTCGACGATCCAACCGTACGGATGTTAAGATATATCAATTTTATTCATACGAACAAATTATTAAAAAATTTGAAATTCATCTTGCATGTCAGGATTAGAAAAAATCCGGTAAAAGTACCCATCCCGACAACGAGACTCGTTCCCGATTTAAAAGATTAATTTTTAAAATGATTTTTTCGACGATCCAACCGTACGGATGTTAAGATATATCAATTTTAGTCCTATGAAAAAATTATAAAAAAATTAGAAATTCATCTTGCATGTCAGGATTAGAAAAATCCGGTAAAAGTACCCCTCCCAACAACGAGACTCGTTCCCGATTTACAAGATTAATTTTTAAAATGATTTTTTAGACGATCCAACCATACGGATGTTAAGATATTTAAATTTTAGTCATATGAAAAAATTATAAAAAAATTTGAAATTCATCTTCCATGTCAGGATTAGAAAAATCCAGTAAAAGTACTACTTCGGACAACGAGACGCGGCCCGATTTACAAGATTAATTTTTAAAATGATTTTTTCGAGGATCCAACCGTACGGATGTTAAGATATTTCAATTTTAGTCATATGAAAAAATTATAAAAAAATTAGAAATTCATCTTGCATGCCAGGATTAGAAAAATCCAGTAAAAGTACTACTCCGGAAAACGAGGCGCGTTCCCGATTTTCAAGATTAATTTTTAAAATGAAATTTTCGACGATCCAACCGTACGGATGTTAAGATATATCAATTTTAGTCCTACGAAAAAATTATAAACAAATTAGAAATTCATCTTGCATGTCAGGATTAGAAAATCCAATAAAAGTACCCTCTCCGACAACGAGACTCGTTCCCGATTTACAAGATTAATTTTTAAAATGATTTTTTCGACGATCCAACCGTACGGATGTTAAGATATATCAATTTTAGTCATATGAAAAAATTATAAAAAAATTAGAAATTCATCTTGCATGTCAGGATTAGAAAAATCCGGTAAAAGTACCCCTCCCGACAACGAGACTCGTTCCCGATTTGCAAGATTAATTTTTAAAATGATTTTTCGACGATCCAACCGTACGGATGTTAAGATATTTCAATTTTAGTCATATGAAAAAATTATAAAAAAATTAGAAATTCATCTTGCATGTCAGAATTAGAAAAATCCAGTAAAAGTACTACTCCGGACAACGAGACTCGTTCCCGATTTACAAGATTAATTTTTAAAATGATTTTTTCGACGATCCAACCGTACGGATGTTAAGATATATCAATTTTATTCATATGAAAAAATTATTAAAAAATTTGAAATTCATCTTGCATGTCAGGATTAGAAAAATCCGGTAAAAGTACCCCTCCCGACAACGAGACTCGTTCCCGATTTACAAGATTAATTTTTAAAATGATTTTTTCGACGATCCAACCGTACGGATGTTAAGATATTTCAATTTTAGTCATATGAAAAAATTATAAAAAAATTAGAAATTCATCTTGCATGTCAGGATTAGAAAAATCAGGTAAAAGTACCTACTCCGGACAACGAGACTCGTTCCCGATTTACAAGATTAATTTTTAAAATGAAATTTTCGACGATCCAACCGTACGGATGTTAAGATATATCAATTTTATTCATATGAAAAAATTATTAAAAAATTTGAAATTCATCTTGCATGTCAGGATTAGAAAAATCCGGTAAAAGTACCCCTCCCGACAACGAGACTCGTTCCCGATTTACAAGATTAATTTTTAAAATGATTTTTTCGACGATCCAACCGTACGGATGTTAAGATATTTCAATTTTAGTCATATGAAAAAATTATAAAAAAATTAGAAATTCATCTTGCATGTCAGGATTAGAAAAATCCAGGTAAAAGTACCTACTCCGACAACGAGACGCGTTCCCGATTTACAAGATTAATTTTTAAAATGAATTTTTTCGACGATCCAACCGTACGGATGTTAAGATATATCAATTTTAGTCCTACGAAAAAATTATAAAAAATTAGAAATTCATCTTGCATGTCAGGATTAGAAAAATCCGGTAAAAGTACCCCTCCCGACAACGAGACTCGTTCCCGATTTACAAGATTAATTTTTAAAATGATTTTTTCGACGATCCAACCGTACGGATGTTAAGATATTTCAATTTTAGTCATATGAAAAAATTATAAAAAAATTAGAAATTCATCTTGCATGTCAGGATTAGAAAAATCCAGTAAAAGTACTACTCCGGACAACGAGACGCGTTCCCGATTTACAAGATTAATTTTTAAAATGAAATTTTCGACGATCCAACCGTACGGATGTTAAGATATATCAATTTTAGTCCTATGAAAAAATTATAAAAAAATTAGAAATTCATCTTGCATGTCAGGATTAGAAAAATCCGGTAAAAGTACCCCTCCCGACAACGAGACTCGTTCCCGATTTACAAGATTAATTTTTAAAATGATTTTTTCGACGATCCAACCGTACGGATGTTAAGATATATCAATTTTAGTCCTATGAAAAAATTATAAAAAAATTAGAAATTCATCTTGCATGTCAGGATTAGAAAAATCCGGTAAAAGTACCCCTCCAGACAACGAGACTCGTTCCCGATTTACAAGATTAATTTTTAAAATGATTTTTTCGACGATCCAACCGTACGGATGTTAAGATATTTCAATTTTAGTCATATGAAAAAATTATAAAAAAATTAGAAATTCATCTTGCATGTCAGGATTAGAAAAATCCGGTAAAAGTACCTACTCCCGACAACGAGACTCGTTCCCGATTTACAAGATTAATTTTTAAAATGAATTTTTCGACGATCCAACCGTACGGATGTTAAGATATATCAATTTTAGTCATATGAAAAAATTATAAAAAAATTAGAAATTCATCTTGCATGTCAGGATTAGAAAAATCCGGTAAAAGTACCCCTCCCGACAACGAGACTCGTTCCCGATTTACAAGATTAATTTTTAAAATGATTTTTCGACGATCCAACCGTACGGATGTTAAGATATATCAAATTTAGTCATATGAAAAAATTATAAAAAAATTAGAAATTCATCTTGCATGTCAGGATTAGAAAAATCCAGGTAAAAGTACCTCCTCGACAACGAGACTCGTTCCCGATTTACAAGATTAATTTTTAAAATGATTTTTTCGACGATCCAACCGTACGGATGTTAAGATATATCAATTTTAGTCATATGAAAAAATTATAAAAAATTAGAAATTCATCTTGCATGTCAGGATTAGAAAAATCCGGTAAAAGTACCCCTCCCGACAACGAGACTCGTTCCCGATTTACAAGATTAATTTTTAAAATGATTTTTTCGACGATCCAACCGTACGGATGTTAAGATATATCAATTTTAGTCATATGAACAAAATTATAAAAAAATTAGAAATTCATCTTGCATGTCAGGATTAGAAAAATCCGGTAAAAGTACCCCTCCGACAACGAGACTCGTTCCCGATTTACAAGATTAATTTTTAAAATGATTTTTTCGACGATCCAACCGTACGGATGTTAAGATATATCAATTTTAGTCATATGAAAAAATTATAAAAAAATTTAGAAATTCATATTGCATGTCAGGATTAGAAAAATCCGGTAAAAGTACCCCTCCCGACAACGAGACTCGTTCCCGATTTACAAGATTAATTTTTAAAATGATTTTTTCGACGATCCAACCGTACGGATGTTAAGATATATCAATTTTAGTCCTATGAAAAAATTATAAAAAAATTAGAAATTCATCTTGCATGTCAGGATTAGAAAAATCCGGTAAAAGTACCCCTCCCGACAACGAGACTCGTTCCCGATTTACAAGATTAATTTTTAAAATGATTTTTTCGACGATCCAACCGTACGGATGTTAAGATATATCAATTTTAGTCATATGAAAAAATTATAAAAAAATTAGAAATTCATCTTGCATGTCAGGATTAGAAAAATCCAGTAAAAGTACTACTCCGGACAACGAGACGCGTTCCCGATTTACAAGATTAATTTTTAAAATGAAATTTTCGACGATCCAACCGTACGGATGTTAAGATATATCAATTTTAGTCATATGAAAAAATTATAAAAAAATTAGAAATTCATCTTGCATGTCAGGATTAGAAAAATCCGGTAAAAGTACCCCTCCCGACAACGAGACTCGTTCCCGATTTACAAGATTAATTTTTAAAATGATTTTTTCGACGATCCAACCGTACGGATGTTAAGATATATCAATTTTAGTCCTATGAAAAAATTATAAAAAAATTAGAAATTCATCTTGCATGTCAGGATTAGAAAAATCCGGTAAAAGTACCCCTCCTAACAACGAGACTCGTTCCCGATTTACAAGATTAATTTTTAAAATGATTTTTTCGACGATCCAACCGTACGGATGTTAAGATATTTCAATTTTAGTCATATGAAAAAATTATAAAAAAATTAGAAATTCATCTTGCATGTCAGGATTAGAAAAATCCGGTAAAAGTACCCCTCCCGACAACGAGACTCGTTCCCGATTTACAAGATTAATTTTTAAAATGATTTTTTCGACGATCCAACCGTACGGATGTTAAGATATATCAATTTTAGTCCTATGAAAAAATTATAAAAAAATTAGAAATTCATCTTGCATGTCAGGATTAGAAAAATCCGGTAAAAGTACCCCTCCCGACAACGAGACTCGTTCCCGATTTACAAGATTAATTTTTAAAATGATTTTTTCGACGATCCAACCGTACGGATGTTAAGATATATCAATTTTAGTCATATGAAAAAATTATAAAAAAATTAGAAATTCATCTTGCATGTCAGGATTAGAAAAATCCGGTAAAAGTACCCCTCCGACAACGAGACTCGTTCCCGATTTACAAGATTAATTTTTAAAATGAATTTTTCGACGATCCAACCGTACGGATGTTAAGATATATCAATTTTAGTCATATGAAAAAATTATAAAAAATTAGAAATTCATCTTGCATGTCAGGATTAGAAAAATCCGGTAAAAGTACCCCTCCCGACAACGAGACTCGTTCCCGATTTACAAGATTAATTTTTAAAATGATTTTTTCGACGATCCAACCGTACGGATGTTAAGATATATCAATTTTAGTCATATGAAAAAATTATAAAAAAATTAGAAATTCATCTTGCATGTCAGGATTAGAAAAATCCGGTAAAAGTACCCCTCCCGACAACGAGACTCGTTCCCGATTTACAAGATTAATTTTTAAAATGAAATTTTCGACGATCCAACCGTACGGATGTTAAGATATATCAATTTTAGTCATATGAAAAAATTATAAAAAAATTAGAAATTCATCTTGCATGTCAGGATTAGAAAAATCCGGTAAAAGTACCCCTCCGACAACGAGACTCGTTCCCGATTTACAAGATTAATTTTTAAAATGATTTTTTCGACGATCCAACCGTACGGATGTTAAGATATATCAATTTTAGTCATATGAAAAAATTATAAAAAAATTAGAAATTCATCTTGCATGTCAGGATTAGAAAAATCCGGTAAAAGTACCCCTCCCGACAACGAGACTCGTTCCCGATTTACAAGATTAATTTTTAAAATGATTTTTTCGACGATCCAACCGTACGGATGTTAAGATATTTCAATTTTAGTCATATGAAAAAATTATAAAAAATTAGAAATTCATCTTGCATGTCAGGATTAGAAAAATCCAGGTAAAAGTACCTACTCCGACAACGAGACTCGTTCCCGATTTACAAGATTAATTTTTAAAATGAATTTTTCGACGATCCAACCGTACGGATGTTAAGATATATCAATTTTATTCATATGAAAAAATTATTAAAAAATTTGAAATTCATCTTGCATGTCAGGATTAGAAAAATCCGGTAAAAGTACCCCTCCCGACAACGAGACTCGTTCCCGATTTACAAGATTAATTTTTAAAATGATTTTTTCGACGATCCAACCGTACGGATGTTAAGATATATCAATTTTAGTCCTATGAAAAAATTATAAAAAAATTAGAAATTCATCTTGCATGTCAGGATTAGAAAAATCCGGTAAAAGTACCCCTCCCGACAACGAGACTCGTTCCCGATTTACAAGATTAATTTTTAAAATGATTTTTTCGACGATCCAACCGTACGGATGTTAAGATATTCAATTTTAGTCATATGAAAAAATTATAAAAAAATTAGAAATTCATCTTGCATGTCAGGATTAGAAAAATCCGGTAAAAGTACCCCTCCCGACAACGAGACTCGTTCCCGATTTACAAGATTAATTTTTAAAATGAATTTTTTCGACGATCCAACCGTACGGATGTTAAGATATATCAATTTTAGTCATATGAAAAAATTATAAAAAATTAGAAATTCATCTTGCATGTCAGGATTAGAAAAATCCGGTAAAAGTACCCCTCCCGACAACGAGACTCGTTCCCGATTTACAAGATTAATTTTTAAAATGATTTTTTCGACGATCCAACCGTACGGATGTTAAGATATATCAATTTTAGTCATATGAAAAAATTATAAAAAAATTAGAAATTCATCTTGCATGTCAGGATTAGAAAAATCCGGTAAAAGTACCTACTCCGACAACGAGACTCGTTCCCGATTTACAAGATTAATTTTTAAAATGAATTTTTCGACGATCCAACCGTACGGATGTTAAGATATATCAATTTTAGTCATATGAAAAAATTATTAAAAAAATTAGAAATTCATCTTGCATGTCAGGATTAGAAAAATCCGGTAAAAGTACCCCTCCCGACAACGAGACTCGTTCCCGATTTACAAGATTAATTTTTAAAATGATTTTTTCGACGATCCAACCGTACGGATGTTAAGATATATCAATTTTAGTCCTATGAAAAAATTATAAAAAAATTAGAAATTCATCTTGCATGTCAGGATTAGAAAAATCCGGTAAAAGTACCCCTCCCGACAACGAGACTCGTTCCCGATTTACAAGATTAATTTTTAAAATGATTTTTTCGACGATCCAACCGTACGGATGTTAAGATATATCAATTTTAGTCATATGAAAAAATTATAAAAAATTAGAAATTCATCTTGCATGTCAGGATTAGAAAAATCCGGTAAAAGTACCCCTCCGACAACGAGACTCGTTCCCGATTTACAAGATTAATTTTTAAAATGATTTTTTCGACGATCCAACCGTACGGATGTTAAGATATATCAATTTTAGTCCTATGAAAAAATTATAAAAAAATTAGAAATTCATCTTGCATGTCAGGATTAGAAAAATCCGGTAAAAGTACCCCTCCCGACAACGAGACTCGTTCCCGATTTACAAGATTAATTTTTAAAATGAATTTTTCGACGATCCAACCGTACGGATGTTAAGATATATCAATTTTAGTCATATGAAAAAATTATAAAAAATTAGAAATTCATCTTGCATGTCAGGATTAGAAAAATCCGGTAAAAGTACCCCTCCCGACAACGAGACTCGTTCCCGATTTACAAGATTAATTTTTAAAATGATTTTTTCGACGATCCAACCGTACGGATGTTAAGATATATCAATTTTAGTCATATGAAAAAATTATAAAAAAATTAGAAATTCATCTTGCATGTCAGGATTAGAAAAATCCGGTAAAAGTACCCCTCCCGACAACGAGACTCGTTCCCGATTTACAAGATTAATTTTTAAAATGATTTTTTCGACGATCCAACCGTACGGATGTTAAGATATATCAATTTTAGTCCTATGAAAAAATTATAAAAAAATTAGAAATTCATCTTGCATGTCAGGATTAGAAAAATCCGGTAAAAGTACCCCTCCCGACAACGAGACTCGTTCCCGATTTACAAGATTAATTTTTAAAATGATTTTTTCGACGATCCAACCGTACGGATGTTAAGATATATCAATTTTAGTCATATGAAAAAATTATAAAAAAATTAGAAATTCATCTTGCATGTCAGGATTAGAAAAATCCGGTAAAAGTACCCCTCCCGACAACGAGACTCGTTCCCGATTTACAAGATTAATTTTTAAAATGATTTTTTCGACGATCCAACCGTACGGATGTTAAGATATATCAATTTTAGTCATATGAAAAAATTATAAAAAAATTAGAAATTCATCTTGCATGTCAGGATTAGAAAAATCCGGTAAAAGTACCCCTCCCGACAACGAGACTCGTTCCCGATTTACAAGATTAATTTTTAAAATGAAATTTTCGACGATCCAACCGTACGGATGTTAAGATATATCAATTTTAGTCATATGAAAAAATTATTAAAAAAATTGAAATTCATCTTGCATGTCAGGATTAGAAAAATCCGGTAAAAGTACCCCACCCGACAACAAGACTCGTTCCCGATTTACAAGATTAATTTTTAAAATGATTTTTTCGACGATCCAACCGTACGGATGTTAAGATATATCAATTTTAGTCCTACGAAAAAATTATAAAAAATTAGAAATTCATCTTGCATGTCAGGATTAGAAAAATCCGGTAAAAGTACCCCTCCTAACAACGAGACTCGTTCCCGATTTACAAGATTAATTTTTAAAATGATTTTTTCGACGATCCAACCGTACGAATATTAAGATATTTCAATTTTAGTCATATGAAAAAATTGTAAAAAAATTAGAAATTCATCTTGCATGTCAGGATTAGAAAAATCCGGTAAAAGTACCCCTCCCGACAACGAGACTCGTTCCCGATTTACAAGATTAATTTTTAAAATGAAATTTTCGACGATCCAACCGTACGGATGTTAAGATATATCAATTTTAGTCCTATGAAAAAATTATAAAAAATTAGAAATTCATCTTGCATGTCAGGATTAGAAAAATCCGGTAAAAGTACCCCTCCCGACAACGAGACTCGTTCCCGATTTACAAGATTAATTTTTAAAATGATTTTTTCGACGATCCAACCGTACGGATGTTAAGATATATCAATTTTAGTCATATGAAAAAATTATAAAAAAATTAGAAATTCATCTTGCATGTCAGGATTAGAAAAATCCGGTAAAAGTACCCCTCCGACAACGAGACTCGTTCCCGATTTACAAGATTAATTTTTAAAATGATTTTTTCGACGATCCAACCGTACGGATGTTAAGATATATCAATTTTAGTCATATGAAAAAATTATAAAAAATTAGAAATTCATCTTGCATGTCAGGATTAGAAAAATCCGGTAAAAGTACCCTACCCAACAACGAGACTCGTTCCCGATTTACAAGATTAATTTTTAAAATGATTTTTTCGACGATCCAACCGTACGGATGTTAAGATATATCAATTTTAGTCCTATGAAAAAATTATAAAAAATTAGAAATTCATCTTGCATGTCAGGATTAGAAAAATCCGGTAAAAGTACCCCTCCCTAACAACGAGACTCGTTCCCGATTTACAAGATTAATTTTTAAAATGAATTTTTTCGACGATCCAACCGTACGGATGTTAAGATATTTCAATTTTAGTCATATGAAAAAATTATAAAAAAATTAGAAATTCATCTTGCATGTCAGGATTAGAAAAATCCAGTAAAAGTACTACTCCGGACAACGAGACGCGTTCCCGATTTACAAGATTAATTTTTAAAATGAAATTTTCGACGATCCAACCGTACGGATGTTAAGATATATCAATTTTATTCATATGAAAAAATTATTAAAAAATTTGAAATTCATCTTGCATGTCAGGATTAGAAAAATCCGGTAAAAGTACCCCTCCCAACAACGAGACTCGTTCCCGATTTACAAGATTAATTTTTAAAATGATTTTTCGACGATCCAACCGTACGGATGTTAAGATATTTCAATTTTAGTCATATGAAAAAATTATAAAAAATTAGAAATTCATCTTGCATGTCAGGATTAGAAAAATCCGGTAAAAGTACCTACTCCGGACAACGAGACTCGTTCCCGATTTACAAGATTAATTTTTAAAATGAATTTTTCGACGATCCAACCGTACGGATGTTAAGATATATCAATTTTAGTCATATGAAAAAATTATAAAAAATTAGAAATTCATCTTGCATGTCAGGATTAGAAAATCCGGTAAAAGTACCCCTCCCGACAACGAGACTCGTTCCCGATTTACAAGATTAATTTTTAAAATGATTTTTTCGACGATCCAACCGTACGGATGTTAAGATATATCAATTTTAGTCATATGAAAAAATTATAAAAAATTAGAAATTCATCTTGCATGTCAGGATTAGAAAAATCCGGTAAAAGTACTACCTCCGACAACGAGACTCGTTCCCGATTTACAAGATTAATTTTTAAAATGATTTTTCGACGATCCAACCGTACGGATGTTAAGATATATCAATTTTAGTCATATGAAAAAATTATAAAAAAATTAGAAATTCATCTTGCATGTCAGGATTAGAAAAATCCGGTAAAAGTACCCCTCCCGACAACAAGACTCGTTCCCGATTTACAAGATTAATTTTTAAAATGATTTTTTCGACGATCCAACCGTACGGATGTTAAGATATATCAATTTTAGTCCTATGAAAAAATTATAAAAAATTAGAAATTCATCTTGCATGTCAGGATTAGAAAAATCCGGTAAAAGTACCCCTCCCGACAACGAGACTCGTTCCCGATTTACAAGATTAATTTTTAAAATGATTTTTTCGACGATCCAACCGTACGGATGTTAAGATATTTCAATTTTAGTCATATGAAAAAATTATAAAAAAATTAGAAATTCATCTTGCATGTCAGGATTAGAAAAATCCAGTAAAAGTACTACTCTAGACAACGAGACGCGTTCCCGATTTACAAGATTAATTTTTAAAATGAAATTTTCGACGATCCAACCGTACGGATGTTAAGATATATCAATTTTAGTCCTATGAAAAAATTATAAAAAAATTAGAAATTCATCTTGCATGTCAGGATTAGAAAAATCCGGTAAAAGTACCCCTCCCGACAACGAGACTCGTTCCCGATTTACAAGATTAATTTTTAAAATGATTTTTTCGACGATCCAACCGTACGGATGTTAAGATATTTCAATTTTAGTCATATGAAAAAATTATAAAAAAATTAGAAATTCATCTTGCATGTCAGGATTAGAAAAATCCAGGTAAAAGTACCTACTCCGGACAACGAGACGCGTTCCCGATTTACAAGATTAATTTTTAAAATGAATTTTTCGACGATCCAACCGTACGGATGTTAAGATATATCAATTTTATTCATATGAAAAAATTATTAAAAAATTTGAAATTCATCTTGCATGTCAGGATTAGAAAAATCCGGTAAAAGTACCCTACCCGACAACGAGACTCGTTCCCGATTTACAAGATTAATTTTTAAAATGATTTTTTCGACGATCCAACCGTACGGATGTTAAGATATATCAATTTTAGTCCTACGAAAAAATTATAAAAAATTAGAAATTCATCTTGCATGTCAGGATTAGAAAAATCCGGTAAAAGTACCCCTCCTAACAACGAGACTCGTTCCCGATTTACAAGATTAATTTTTAAAATGATTTTTTCGACGATCCAACCGTACGGATATTAAGATATTTCAATTTTAGTCATATGAAAAAATTATAAAAAAATTAGAAATTCATCTTGCATGTCAGGATTAGAAAATCCAGTAAAAGTACTACTCCGGACAACGAGACGCGTTCCCGATTTACAAGATTAATTTTTAAAATGAAATTTTCGACGATCCAACCGTACGGATGTTAAGATATATCAATTTTAGTCATATGAAAAAATTATAAAAAAATTAGAAATTCATCTTGCATGTCAGGATTAGAAAAATCCGGTAAAAGTACCCCTCCCAGACAACGAGACTCGTTCCCGATTTACAAGATTAATTTTTAAAATGATTTTTTCGACGATCCAACCGTACGGATGTTAAGATATTTCAATTTTAGTCATATGAAAAAATTATAAAAAAATTAGAAATTCATCTTGCATGTCAGGATTAGAAAAATCCAGGTAAAAGTACCTACTCCGGACAACGAGACTCGTTCCCGATTTACAAGATTAATTTTTAAAATGAAATTTTTCGACGATCCAACCGTACGGATGTTAAGATATATCAATTTTATTCATATGAAAAAATTATAAAAAATTTGAAATTCATCTTGCATGTCAGGATTAGAAAAATCCGGTAAAAGTACCCCTCCCGACAACGAGACTCGTTCCCGATTTACAAGATTAATTTTTAAAATGATTTTTTCGACGATCCAACCGTACGGATGTTAAGATATATCAATTTTAGTCCTATGAAAAAATTATAAAAAATTAGAAATTCATCTTGCATGTCAGGATTAGAAAAATCCGGTAAAAGTACCCCTCCCGACAACGAGACTCGTTCCCGATTTACAAGATTAATTTTTAAAATGATTTTTTCGACGATCCAACCGTACGGATGTTAAGATATTTCAATTTTAGTCATATGAAAAAATTATAAAAAAATTAGAAATTCATCTTGCATGTCAGGATTAGAAAAATCCAGTAAAAGTACCTACTCCGACAACGAGACTCGTTCCCGATTTACAAGATTAATTTTTAAAATGAATTTTTCGACGATCCAACCGTACGGATGTTAAGATATATCAATTTTAGTCATATGAAAAAATTATAAAAAAATTAGAAATTCATCTTGCATGTCAGGATTAGAAAAATCCGGTAAAAGTACCCCTCCCGACAACGAGACTCGTTCCCGATTTACAAGATTAATTTTTAAAATGATTTTTTCGACGATCCAACCGTACGGATGTTAAGATATATCAATTTTAGTCCTATGAAAAAATTATAAAAAAATTAGAAATTCATCTTGCATGTCAGGATTAGAAAAATCCGGTAAAAGTACCCCTCCCGACAACGAGACTCGTTCCCGATTTACAAGATTAATTTTTAAAATGATTTTTTCGACGATCCAACCGTACGGATGTTAAGATATATCAATTTTAGTCATATGAAAAAATTATAAAAAAATTAGAAATTCATCTTGCATGTCAGGATTAGAAAAATCCGGTAAAAGTACCCCTCCGACAACGAGACTCGTTCCCGATTTACAAGATTAATTTTTAAAATGATTTTTTCGACGATCCAACCGTACGGATGTTAAGATATATTCAATTTTAGTCATATGAAAAAATTATAAAAAAATTAGAAATTCATCTTGCATGTCAGGATTAGAAAAATCCAGGTAAAAGTACCTACTCCGACAACGAGACTCGTTCCCGATTTTCAAGATTAATTTTTAAAATGATTTTTTCGACGATCCAACCATACGGATGTTAAGATATATCAATTTTATTAATATGAAAAAATTATAAAAAAATTAGAAATTCATCTTGCATGTCCGAATTAGAAAAATCCAGTAAAAGTACTACTCCGGACAACGAGACAAGTTCCCGATTTACAAGATTAATTTTTAAAATGAAATTTTCGACGATCCAACCGTACGGATGTTAAGATATATTAATTTTATTCATATGAAAAAATTATTAAAAAAATTTGAAATTCATCTTGCATGTCAGGATTAGAAAAATCCGGTAAAAGTACCCCTCCCGACAACGAGACTCGTTCCCGATTTAGAAGATTAATTTTTAAAATGATTTTTTCGACGATCCAACTGTACGGATGTTAAGATATATCAATTTTAGTCATATGAAAAAATTATAAAAAAATTAGAAATTCATCTTGCATGTCAGGATTAGAAAAATCCAGTAAAAGTACTACTCCGGACAACGAGACGCGTTCCCGATTTACAAGATTAATTTTTAAAATGATTTTTTCGACGATCCAACCGTACGGATGTTAAGATATATCAATTTTAGTCATATGAAAAAATTATAAAAAATTAGAAATTCATCTTGCATGTCAGGATTAGAAAATCCGGTAAAAGTACCTACTCCGACAACGAGACTCGTTCCCGATTTACAAGATTAATTTTTAAAATGATTTTTTCGACGATCCAACCGTACGGATGTTAAGATATATCAATTTTAGTCATATGAAAAAATTATAAAAAATTTAGAAATTCATCTTGCATGTCAGGATTAGAAAAATCCGGTAAAAGTACCCCTCCCGACAACGAGACTCGTTCCCGATTTACAAGATTAATTTTTAAAATGATTTTTTCGACGATCCAACCGTACGGATGTTAAGATATTTCAATTTTAGTCATATGAAAAAATTATAAAAAAATTAGAAATTCATCTTGCATGTCAGGATTAGAAAAATCCGGTAAAAGTACTCCTCCGGACAACGAGACTCGTTCCCGATTTACAAGATTAATTTTTAAAATGATTTTTTCGACGATCCAACCGTACGGATGTTAAGATATATCAATTTTAGTCATATGAAAAAATTATAAAAAATTAGAAATTCATCTTGCATGTCAGGATTAGAAAAATCCGGTAAAAGTACCCCTCCCGACAACGAGACTCGTTCCCGATTTACAAGATTAATTTTTAAAATGATTTTTTCGACGATCCAACCGTACGGATGTTAAGATATATCAATTTTAGTCCTATGAAAAAATTATAAAAAATTAGAAATTCATCTTGCATGTCAGGATTAGAAAAATCCGGTAAAAGTACCCCTCCCGACAACGAGACTCGTTCCCGATTTACAAGATTAATTTTTAAAATGATTTTTTCGACGATCCAACCGTACGGATGTTAAGATATATCAATTTTAGTCCTATGAAAAAATTATAAAAAAATTAGAAATTCATCTTGCATGTCAGGATTAGAAAAATCCGGTAAAAGTACCCCTCCAGACAACGAGACTCGTTCCCGATTTACAAGATTAATTTTTAAAATGATTTTTTCGACGATCCAACCGTACGGATGTTAAGATATTTCAATTTTAGTCATATGAAAAAATTATAAAAAAATTAGAAATTCATCTTGCATGTCAAGATTAGAAAAATCCAGTAAAAGTACTACTCCGGACAACGAGACGCGTTCCCGATTTACAAGATTAATTTTTAAAATGAAATTTTCGACGATCCAACCGTACGGATGTTAAGATATATCAATTTTAGTCATATGAAAAAATTATAAAAAAATTAGAAATTCATCTTGCATGTCAGGATTAGAAAATCCAGTAAAAGTATTATTCTCGACAACGAGACTCGTTCCCGATTTACAAGATTTAATTTTAAAATGATTTTTTCGACGATCCAACCGTACGGATGTTAAGATATATCAATTTTATTCATATTAAAAAATTATTAAAAAATTTGAAATTTATCTTGTATGTCAGGATTAGAAAAATCCGGTAAAATACCCCTCCCGATAACGAGACTCGTTCCCGATTTGCAAGATTAATTTTTAAAATGATTTTTTCGACGATCCAACCGTACGGATATTAAGATATTTCAATTTTATTCATACGAAAAAATTATTAAAAAATTAGAAATTCATCTTGCATGTCAGGATTAGAAAAATCCAGTAAAAGTACTACTCCGGACAACGAGACGCGTTCCCGATTTACAATATTAATTTTTAAAATGAAATTTTCGACGATCCAACCGTACGGATGTTAAGATATATGAATTTTATTCATACGAAAAAATTATTAAAAAATTTGAAATTCATCTTGCCTGTCAGGATTAGAAAAATCCGGTAAAAGTACCCCACCCGACAACGAGACTCGTTCCCGATTTACAAGATTAATTTTTAAAATGATTTTTTCGACGATCCAACCATACGGATGTTAAGATATATCAATTTTAGTCCTACGAAAAAATTATAAAAAATTAGAAATTCATCTTGCATGTCAGGATTAGAAAAATCCGGTAAAAGTACCCCTCCTAACAACGAGACTCGTTCCCGATTTACAAGATTAATTTTTAAAATAATTTTTTCGACGATCCAACCGTACGGATATTAAGATATTTCAATTTTAGTCATATGAAAAAATTGTTAGGAATATATGTGCATTAGTTTGATGATATGTTTAACAAAACACTTAAGTAGAAATTTAGTGTCTGTAGCCTCAACGGATAAGACCACTTTGACTATCCGTTGATGGTGTAGCTTTACTTAGAAATAAGTCTAGTATTGTAGCATATTTCAGTCTCTGTATTTAAAATTGTAATTCTTAGAAGTTGAGAGAAACTACGAGTCATGTTGACTACTAGATGATATGCAGATAGGAAGGCCAATTGTAAATATTTCATGCCTTGTAATTTTGTATAATGAAGTGGTATCAACTGATGACTTAAAAGACCTTCAACGGATGAGAAGCTAAGCTTCAACGGATGTCTCTAAAGCTTCAACGGATAACATCCTTCAACGGATGAGAGCATCAACGGATGAAAGC